>NW_012119599.1:2025933-2027277 GCF_000951035.1 Colobus angolensis palliatus | reverse complement strand
AATTATATATACACTTCTCTGCATCATGCATACTTCACTCCGCTTTTCCTCCTCATCAACTGAAATAGCTCCCTCTCCCGCTTTTTTTCCAAAGATAATGACACTGCAAACAGCCTGGGAGACAGAGCAAGACTCTGTCAAAAAAAAAAAAAAGAAAGAAAAGAAAAAAGACAAATGAAATTATATATACACTTCTCTGCATCATGCATACTTCACTCCGCTTTTCCTCCTCATCAACTGAAATAGCTCCCTCTCCCGCTTTTTTTCCAAAGACAGGGTCTCACTGTGTTGCCCAGGCTGGAGTGTAGTGGTGTGATCATAATTCACTGCAGCCTCGAACTTCTGGGCTCAAGCGATCCTCCACCTTTGGCCTCCCAAAGCACTGGGATTAGAGATGTGAACCACCATCCCCGATTAGCTTTTCATTCATTCATTCTCTTTTGTTTTTTTGACAGAGTCTCACTCTGTTGCCAAGACTGGAGTGCTGTGGTGTGATCTTGGTTCACTATAACCTCAGCCTCCTGGGTTCAAGCTATCCTCCCACCTCAGCCTCCTGAGTGGCTGGGACTACAGGCACATGCCACTATGCTTGGCTAATTTTTGTATTTTCAGTAGAGATGGGTTTTGCTATGTTTGCTAGGTTGGTCTTAAACACGTGGCCTCAAGCAATCCACCTGCCTCAGCCTCCCAAAGTGCTGGGATTATAGGCATGTGCCACCGCACCTGGCCTTAATTCATTCTTTTAAAGAGCTGCATAGTATTCTGTGTTGTGGCTGTGGTATCATTCATTTTATTTAACCATGTACCTATTGCTGGGTCAGTTTGTTTCCTAACCGCTTCACCACAAGCAGAGCTGCAAGCAACATCCTTCAGCAGATATTCTCACTTCCTGGAGCGACTATTTCTGAGATAGATTTCCAGGGTGGAATTGCTGGGTGGACTGGTTATGTGTTTATTTGTTTGTTTGTTTCTTTGTTTATTTGAGATGGAGTCTCGCTCTGTTGCCCAGGCTGGAGTGCAATGGCACAGTCTTGGCTCACTGCAACGTCTGCTTCCCGGGTTCAAGCAATTCTCCTGCCTCAGCCTCCTGAGTAGCTGAGATTACAGGATGGCACCACCACGCCTGGCTAATTTTTTATATTTTGGTAGAGATGGGGTTTCACCATGTTGGCCAGGCTGGTTTGGAAATCCTGACTACAAGTAATCCTTCTACCCAAAGTGTTGGGATTACAGACGTGAGCTACCATGCCTGGCCTTGTCTTTTTTTTTTTTGAGACAGAGTTTCGCTGTTATTGCCCAGGCTGGAGTGCAATTGTGCATGTGATCTCGGCTCACTGCAACCTC
>NW_012119599.1:2019986-2025130 GCF_000951035.1 Colobus angolensis palliatus | reverse complement strand
TTGTGCCTCAGCCTCCCAAGTAGCTGGGATTACAGGCATGAGCTGCCATGCCTGGCCTGGCTAATTTTTAAATATTTTGTACAGATAGGGTCTCGTTATGTTGCCCAGGTTGAATTCCTGACTTCAAGTGATCCTCCCGCCTCGGCCTCCCAAAGTGTTGGTATTATAGGCATGAGCCACCGTGCCCAGTCATATGTAATTTTTAATGTCTTAAATTTTGGAACACTGTTTACTAGTAAGACCATAACAGTTCTTATTTCCACAAGAAGCAAGAGAAAGATCTTTTCCCAGCATCCTGCCCTGCAATGGGTTATAGTTCTTTTTAACTTTTGCCAATCTGTCAGGTGTAAAGTGATATCCCCTTGATGCCCTTAGCAACACAAAAGTCCTAAATGTATTAATAACACCATACTCTTTTCCAGGGCCTAACTCAAATTTCTGACCCCTTTCTGAGACCCTAAAACACACCTTCCAAACCCAACCTCAGCCCTGAGCAGTGACCTTTGTACCCCAACCTTCATCTCATCTGTCTAAACTTTAGGCTCACTCCTGTAATCCCAACACTTTGGGAGGCTGAGGCAGGAGGATCACCTGAGGCCTGGACAACATAGTGAGACCCTGTCTCTACAAACAAAATAACAAAATTAGCCGGGCGTGGTGGCCTGCGGCTGTAGTCCCAACTACTCGGGAGGCAGAGGTGGGAGGATCACTTGAGCCCAGGAGTTCGAGGCTGCAATGAGCTATGATCCTACCACTGCACTCCAGAAAGAGCGACAGACTCTGTCGCTTAAAAAGAAAAAGAAACTTTAGTAGTCTGCTTTCATTGGAGTCCTGAAAACCAGGAACTTGATACCTTTCTATTTCTTTCCAGATCCTCTCTATCCTCCCACCCTCCCTCCAACTGACCCCTCCGACCTGTCCTTCTTAGAGGCTCACCCCTCACTTCTGTATCCTTCCAATGCATCTCTCATTTACCTCGAAATAGGACAGCCCACTCCCTCCCCATCGCAGGGCCCTCCCAGGCAGGCTCCTAGTGGCCGGAGCCAGTGGATGGGGGAGGGGCCAGGTCGCCTGAGGCGGGGGCTAAGTTTAGGCATGCTGGGGGGAGGGGGCCTCCCCGCAGCTGTTCTGGCCCGTCCGGCCCCTGAGTGACAGCGCTGCCTGGGACGAGGCTGGGGGAGGGGGTCCTCCCTGCTCCTGGGCCCCAAAGTGCTGGCTCGAAGGAGAAGGGACCCCATTCTCCCTCTAGGTCCTCCCTAGACTGCCCCTCGGCCCCCTAGCCCCAGCCTGCAACGCTGGGGAAGCAGACCAGTAACAAACGTGCTCCGGAGGTGCAGGAGATAAGGGCGAGTCTGGACCCCCTTCCGCCGACCTCAGCCCCCGTCCAGCCCGTTTCGCAAGCCCACCTTTACTCCCCATATCGGCTCCGAGTGAGAGGCTGGGGACACCGCTGCTTCTCGGGGATTTTGCCCACTTCAGTAGAACCCGGAGGACAGGAGTAGGGGGGGTGGGGCCCCTTTGGACCCAGCCAATGGCTGTCCATAGAGGTGGGGACAATTCCAAAATTGGAACCGTCTTGTAAACAGCCAAAAGCAATGATGTCTTTAACCATTCCATAGCTGTTCCTGGAGGTGGAGCATATTTTAAAGTAAGGCTGGGTCATTTTACAACTGGTCAATAGATGTGGTCAGGAAAAAGACGGCTTTTGTTTGTTTTTCCAAATAGAGATCGAGTCTCCCTATGTTGCCCAGGCTGGTGTTACACTCCTGGCTTCAAAGGATCCTCCCACCTCGGTCTCCCAAAGTGTTAGGATTACAGGCATGAGCCACTGCGCCCGGCCAAAAAGAAGAATTTTTAAAAGGCACAGAGTTTACTTATAAATATTCTACGGCCACATCTAAATAAGGAAAGAACTGCATTTTTTCAGGAATTTGGTCTGTCCAAAATCAGCCACTAGGAGGGGCACTCCAGAAGAGGGAGGATTATTTTATTTTATTTTTATTTTTTGAGACGGAGTCTCGCTCCGTCGCCCAGGCTGGAGTGCAGTGGCGCGGTCTTGACTCACTGCAACCTCTGCCTTCCAGGTTCAAGCGATTATCCTGCCTCAGTCTCCCGACTATAGACGGGGGTTTCACTATGTTGGCCAGGCTGGTCTCGAACTCCTCACCTCAAGTGATCCGCCCGCCTCGGCCTCCCAAAGTGCTGGGATTACAGGCGTGAGCCACCGCGCCCGGCCGGGGAATTTTTTTTAAAAGAGCGGAGTTTATCACGTCTAGCCAGTAGCAATACCTCTTCCCTTTTCCACTATCTGCTATTCCTTTGCGGGGTTGGTCCCTTTAATTCAAAATCCTCTCACCCTTTGCCTTGTGTGGTCCAAGGCAGAATCTTCACACAGGTTGCTTACCTAGAAGGCGTGGCTCCACCGTGAATTCTAATTGGTCCGTGCTATCGAAGCACTGTCCCCTTATTGGCTCTCGCTCCAGCGGCCCCCGCTGCTCTTCTTCCTCTCCCAGCAAAGGCTCTTCGGGCCCAGAGTTCGAATCTCGTGATCGGGATGGGGACGGAGTACCGGCCTGGGGTGTCCCAGAGCCCGGACTGCGCTGGGGAGTCAAGACCTCGGGTGGTGAGGACTGAGCAAGTCGGAGTCGTAGGTCCAGTTCTGACAGGGTAGAGAGAGAAGGCTATGAGCTTTCTTCTTGGAGGTGCCCCGAGGAGAAACCACCCACCCCTCTTGGCTTCGGTCCCAGCACCTCGGACATCTCACCTTCCCCAGCTTCTCCTGCCTCCAATCTGTTGGGTTCTTCGGGTTCTTCGTCTTCCAGCGGGGTGGAGCTGCTGGTGGAAGAGTCCTCCCCGGATCCCACTCCCCGGGCCACCCAGCCCAGCTTGTCCAACCGAAGCCTCAGGTCTTCCAGGGGGCGCTCGGATGGAGGGGCGGTGTCAGGATCACCCCGGCGTCCAGGCTCTGGGGATTGGCTCAGGCTGGGGATGCTCTCCAAGCTGTCGCCCAGGCTGGGCTGAGGATGCTGGTCTCGTGGTTCCGAGACTGAGCGGCCCTGGGGGCGGAGGCGGCGGGCAGTTGAATCCCTACGGCCCCCGGAGCCCACTACGCCATCAAAGGCGATGTAGGAGAAGGTCAGCTCCCGGGGGGTGCCCCAGTCCTGCGACGTGGTCTCCTCCTCGTCCTCCTCTGAGAATTCCCGGGCTGTGTGCAGCTCCCGAAAATCAGAGTCGTCGTTCCCTCCTGCAGTGGGTGAAGGAGAGCCTTGTTTCCCTCAGCAGGCCCCTGAGCTGCCCAGCCCTGAACCCCTTCACATGCTCCCCTCCACTTACCTTCTGTGGAATCAGGGGTTGAGGAGGCTGTAGACGGAGCTTCTTCTGCGAGAGGGAAAGAATCGAAGACTCTTAGAAGCTTAGACTGTCCGAATCACAGAAGTGTGCCAGTCCTGGAATCTTAGAATATTTGAATCACGGGACTTTTAGAAAATTCTGCACACAGACTCTAAAACCTAGCATCACTGCCTGATGAAGCTCAGAGTCTTAGAAGTCCAAATCCAAGAATCTTAATCTTAGAGTCTTCAAGACTCTAAGCTGGGCTGGGTGGCCAACAAAGTAGGAATCTTAGGAGGTTTCAAGTCATTCGTTCAACAACCATTTATTGAGCACCTACTATGTGCCAGGCACTGTTCTAGGTCCTGGGGATATAGCTGTGAAGAAAACAGACAAAATCCCTGCCCTCCTAGAGCTGACACTCTTTGGGAGAGACAAACAATAAACAAGTGAATATATGATGTCGGGTGCAGATGAGCATATGGAGCAAAGTAAAGAAAGGTAGGGGAAGAGAAAGTGAAGAAAGTGAAGGGGTGCTGTTTCTCATAGGGTGGTCAAGAAGGCTTCTCTGATAAGACGACGTTTGAGCAGAGATCTGAAGGAAGTGAGGAAGCCAAGCAGATGTTCAGGGAAGACTTCCAGGTACAGAAGGAAACCAGTGCAAAGGCCCTGAGCTAGGCACCAAGATTGGCATCTGAGGAACAGAGAGGTGCGAAGATGTGACTGGAGAAGAGAGACTGAGGAGGAGAAAGGTGGGAGGTGAGGGCAGAGAGGTAAGGGGGGTGGGGAGGGACAGATGAGATGGTCCTCCCTTTGTAATCCGAAGTTAACAAGATCTTAGAATGCTGGGATGATACTCGGAAATGCTGAAATCACCAATTCTTAGAATTTTGGCATCGACACCCAAGACATGGAAGTGGCTAGATCTAAGGGTGTTGAAATCCCCAGCCCTCAGAACCCCCATGTGCGGGACAGAGAACGGCAGACATGGACTGTTACAGCTGTGATCTCAGAGATTGGGAGGATCAAGCTAGGTGTTTTCAGCTGGGAATCCAGCCCCTTAGAGCTAGTTCAGAGCTTTGCACGTAGATGATGCTCAATGCGGTTTAGAAATTGAAATCTGACGCCCTGTGCCCTCACCTTGTTTTTTTCAGCTGGGGAATGAGAGGCCTGGAGTGGTGTGGGTCTTCCCCAGGATTACCATTAATCAGTGGTAAAGGCCACTAAGGACTCATGAGTCCTTGCCCCCAAACCACGGCTGGCTGTTTTCCCGGGACAGGGGGTTGGACAGTTTGGGCGAGGTCGGGGCTGCCTCTTGGACAGAAAACGGGGGTCGGATGCGAAGACGAGAGATTAGGAGCCAGACCCCTGTTTTCCATCCTGGCTCTACCCTCCGTTCAACCCCCTCCCCGCCAGCTGCGGCCAGCACCAGAGCCTGGGGACAGCTCCCCGCGCGCGTCCACGTTCCCGGGCGGGGCCGGGAGGCACATCCCAGAGCGCAGCGCGCCCCCGCCGGCTGTCTCAGTGGCCCCTCACCTCCGCCCTGTTTCGTCCAGGTCCTCCGGGTCAGGCTGCCCCCGTTGCCGCCAGAGAGCGGGGGAGGGGAGAGCTTCCTTTGTCTCCTATGCCGCCTCCCCCCACCCCGGCTCTCCTGCGGGCAAGCGCTGAGGGGACACCGGGGAGTACCCCACCTGGACGTCTGGGACCCACCCGAGGCCCCAGCCTCCCTCTACTCACTGCAGTGGGCGAAGACCGGCAGGACCTGACCCATGGCCCCCCTCGGGCCTGCATCGGGACCCCCGCCCACTCCGGCT
>NW_012119599.1:2013755-2018630 GCF_000951035.1 Colobus angolensis palliatus | reverse complement strand
CTTGGATTGGGTGTTATGTTGAGAACACAGATTCTAGAATTCCTTTCCCTGTAACACCGGTTACTTCTGTGACTCTGTTTCTTCTTCCATCTGTAAACTGGAGATGATGATGTATAACAGCGTGTGACACATTAGTACTATGTGATAGTTTGCTACTGATACAGTATTATCTTTTTTCTTTTTTTCCTGATTCAGATCCCAAACCCCGCTTTCTAGGTGCAGGACAGAGGAGACCCAGAAGTGTAATTCCTTCTAGTGACCCGCCTAAAGAGGGTCAAAGGACAGGAAGGAGATTTAGATGGTTTAAAATCTCACAGCGGAGGGGATTAATGGAGGGGGCGGGCAGGTGTACAGGCTGGAGCCTTCCTGATCCCAGGGCTGAAGGATGGCGGCCCTGGCCCGCCAGCTGCAGCGTCTTCTCTGGACCGCTTGCAAGAAAAAGGAGAGGGAGAAGGAGGGGGAAGAGGAAGAGGAGGATGAGGAGGAGGGGCGCGGGGCCCTCGATGGGCCTCGGTCTCTGTTGACAGCGCCGCGCCGCGCCCAGCAGCCGCACGGGGGTGCCGAGGCGTCTTGGGGCCTGCGCTTCGGGGCGAGCGCAGCGCAAGGCTGGCGCGCGCGCATGGAGGATGCTCACTGCACTTGGCTTTCGTTACCTGGTCTGCCCCCGGGCTGGGCCTTGTTTGCCGTCCTCGACGGCCACGGTGGGGCTCGAGCTGCCCGCTTCGGTGCCCGCCATTTGCCAGACCATGTGCTCGAGGAGCTGGGCCCGGAGCCTAGCGAGCCCGAGGGCGTGCGCGAGGCGCTGCGCCGAGCCTTCTTGAGCGCCGACAAGCGCCTGCGCTCCCTCTGGCCCCGCGTGGAAACAGGCGGCTCCACGGCCGTGGCGTTGCTGGTCTCCCCGCGGTTTCTGTACCTGGCGCACTGCGGTGACTCCCGCGCGGTGCTGAGCCGCGCTGGCGCCGTGGCCTTCAGCACAGAGGACCACCGGCCCCTTCGACCCCGGGAACGAGAGCGCATCCACGCCGCTGGCGGCACCATCCGCCGCCGCCGCGTCGAGGGCTCTCTGGCTGTGTCGCGAGCGTTGGGCGACTTTGCCTACAAAGAGGCTCCAGGGAGGCCCCCCGAGCTACAGCTCGTTTCTGCGGAGCCTGAGGTGGCCGCACTGGCACGCCAGGCTGAGGACGAGTTCATGCTCCTGGCCTCTGATGGCGTCTGGGACACTATGTCTGGTGCTGCCCTGGCGGGACTGGTGGCTTCGCGCCTCCGCTTGGGTCTGGCCCCAGAGCTTCTCTGCGCGCAGCTGTTGGACACGTGCCTGTGCAAGGTCCTGGGGGCGTGGCGTGGTATCTTTGAGGCTTGGTGCAGCAAAGGGAGAAAGCCTCGGGGTTTTGGGGAGGAGGGCTTTGATGCAGAGGCAAGAGTAAAGCTAGAGGAGAGGATGGGGCTCAAGCGAAGGGCGTGGCATGAAGTGGGCAGGGCCAAAATACAGGAGCGGAGCCTGAGGGATGCTTTGAGGCAGGAGGGGAGAGTTAGTGGAAGGGATTTAAGAGAAAGGGCTTGGTCTTTTGGAATGGGGCGATTCTGGGTCGTAGGAGCCAGGCCTGAAGTATGATTAGTGCTGGAAGGTGGAAGAGCAGGTAAACATCAGAGCGGGCGGAGCTCTAGGGAAAGGGCATTATTCTCTCAATAGGGAGGGCCTAGGACCGGGTTTGGTCCCAGTAGGAGAGGACTGGCAGGTGAGTGGGACATGAAAGAAAGGGGCATAACCAGAATGAAGTGGGGGACTTGAACTTGGGGATTGTTGGGAACTCTGCCTTCGATTCTCCCCCACCGGGCTCCGTTTTCTCCACCGGCTTCAGGGCAGCCTGGACAACATGACCTGCATCCTGGTCTGCTTCCCCGGGGCCCCTAGGCCTTCTGAGGAGGCGATCAGGAGGGAGCTCGCACTGGACGCAGCCCTGGGCCGCAGAATCGCTGGTGAGCAGGCTCTGGGGGCCCAGCTGGAGGGGTGGTTGGCCAGCGAAGGCTCTGCCATAACTTTTTCTTTTTTTCTTTTTTTTTTTTTTTTTGAGATGGAGCCTTGCTCTGTTGCCCAGGCTGGAGTGCAGTGGCACAATCTTGGCTCACTGCAATCTCCACCTTCCCGGTTCAAGCAATTCTCCTGCCTCACCCTCCTGAGTAGCTGGGATTACAGGCATGCACCACCACACCCAGCTAATTTTTGTATTTTTAGTAGAGACAGGGTTTCACTATGTTGTCCAGGCTGGTCTCAAACTCCTGGCCTCAAGTGATCCGCCCACCTCGGTCTCCCAAAGTGCTGGGATTACAGGCTTGCGCCACTGTGCCCAGCCTAACTCTTGACCCTTTCTCAGAACTGTGTGCCTCTGCTCAGGAGCCGCCCAGCCTGAACACAGTTTTCAGGACTCTGGCCTCAGAGGACATCCCAGATTTACCTCCTGGGGGAGGGCTGGACTGCAAGTGAGTTGGGGTGAGGAAGGGTGGTGTGGAATGGGGGTGGGGTGGAAGGAGGAGAGTCCCCTCCTGAGGGCCTTCCTGTGCTCTCCAGGGCCACTGTCATTGCTGAAGCTTATTCTCAGATCTGCCAGGTCTCAGAAGAGTGCAGAGAGGTAAGGATTCTGTGTTCTCCAATGTTTCTCTTAGGAGACGATCCCCCCACCCCTCTTAGTGACAGGGAAATTGAAGCCAGTGAGGATAAGGGATTTGCCTGATATATTTTATTCCTCTTTTCTCTTCTCTTATTTCTTTCTTTTTCTTCTTTCCTTCCTTTCTTTTTTTTCTTTTCTCTCTCTCTTTCTCTTTTTTTTGAGACTGGGTCTCACTATGTTGCCTAGGCTGGTCTCAAACTCCTGGGCTCAAGGGATCCTCCTGCTTTGGCCTCCCAAAGTGCTGTGATTACAGGTGGGAGCCACTGCAACCCAGCCAGCTTGCTATATTAATACATTCCTACTCCCAGCCCTGAAGCATTGTGCAAGGCATGATGAGGAAGACGCAGATGCAAAGAAGAGACTGTGATTTCCCTCCAAGAAATGCGGACCTGCAATGCTCTACATTGCCCAATCAGCCCAAGTGCTTCCCACATCCCAGAATAAGATGGAAACATTCAGGGAATGCTAATGACTAATTCTAAGGCCTGGATGCACAGCAGATACCATCAGGACATATATGAGTATGGTCCAGGTCTTAGACGAAAGAAGCTGTAATGGGGCCCAGATAGCTAAGGAGAATTTGAAGATATCCAAAGAGGTAGTGGTGGACTAGGGCATGGAGTGGGATCAGGGAAGAAATGGGAGGGAGAAAGCTGGGTTTAGAGCCCCAAGGCCTTTTCTTTTTTTTCTTTTTTTTTTTTTTTTGAGATGGAGTTTTGCTCTTGTTGCCCAGGCTAGAATGCAATGGTGCAATCTCAGCTCACTGCAACCTCCACTTCCTGGGTTCAAGCGATACTCTCACCTCAACCTCCCAAGTAGCTGAGATTACAGGCACGCGCCATCATGCCCGGCTAATTTTTTTTTTTTTTTTTTCTGTCGCCCAGGCTGGAGTGCAGTGGCCCGATCTCAGCTCACTGCAAGCTCCGCCTCCCAGGTTTATGCCATTCTCCTGCCTCAGCCTCCCAAGTAGCTGGGACTACAGGCGCCCGCCACCTTGCCCGGCTAGTTTTTTGTATTTTTTAGTAGAGAGGGCGTTTCACCATGTTAGCCAGGATGGTCTCGATCTCCTGACCTCGTGATCCGCCCGTCTCGGCCTCCCAAATTAGGCCAGGCTTGAGCCACCGTGCCTGGTCTAATTTTGTATTTTTAGAAGAGACTGGGTTTCACCATGTTGGCCAGGCTGCTCGCAAACTCCTGACCTCAAGTGCTTCGCCTGCCATGGCCTCCCAAAGTGCTGGGATTACAGACGTGAGCCACCACGCCTGGCCGAGCCCCAAGGCCTTTGCATGGCAGAGATGGGAGTTTGGTTATTATCGTGTTGATGAGGGAGGACTGTTGATAATTTCTCAGTAGCTGAAGGAGGTTATTTGTCAGTTTTCTTTGAGTCGTGAGAGGCGGAAGCCCAATTCAAGCTGGGAAAGCACAACAGGGAACTTACTGGGCCATGTAATTGAAGAGTTCCGAGTCTTAAGGCATGGCTGCATCCAGTTGTCAGAGATGATGTCATCGTGAATGGGCTCTTTTTATTTTCTCCGAGTTGGCTTCATTCCCTTTCAGGGTCTCCTCCTGAGATAGCAGAGACTTGCAGCTCCAGGCTTCCAGCCCAGCAGCCTATCCTCCCCGGTGGAGAGAGTTTGCCAACTTCCCCGGAGTTGTGCAGCAGTAGTCCTTGGGGGCTGGTTCTCATTGGCCACACCAGGTCACATACCTGACCAGTCACTGTGTCTCTGATTGGCCAGGCTGGGGTCGCATTTGGGGTTGGGGTCCACTCCATTCAAACCTTAATGGATTGTGAGATGGCGTATGGTGGTCCCTCAAAGGAAAAGGAAGAGGTGCCAGGAGACAAGACAGGATTTCTAATTACCTTCTCCCACATTTTGTGTTACAGAAGGGGCAGAATGGCGCTGGGAAGTCCACCCCCACGCATTTGGGCTCAGCCTTGGACATGGAGACCTGACAGCTGTTGTCCTTTGGGGATCCTTTGCTCCACTGGGGCCTCAACAGAACTAAAGAAGAAAACCGACCCTTTCCCCAACTACATGTACCAGTGGAAGGAAGGAAGGCCAATGTAGGAACCCAAAATGCTTATTTCTTCTCTTACTTCCCTCTCACAGAAACGTCTTAGAAGAGGGGAAATTCCACCAACATCCAGACCAAAAAGAAAAGAGTCTAAAACGAAAAAAAAAAAAAAAAAAACCCAAAAAAACCC
>NW_012119599.1:2008555-2013275 GCF_000951035.1 Colobus angolensis palliatus | reverse complement strand
ATGGTCTCGATCTCCTGACCTCGTGATCCGCCCGTCTCGGCCTCCCAAAGTGCTGGGATTACAGGCTTGAGCCACCGCGCCCGGCCGAGGGGAAGTAGAGTTTTGATTATTAAACTTTATTTACGTAAGTGATTCCAAATACATTTTCTTGTAAAAGAAACAAACACTGAATAACACAGTGAAACCCCATCTCGACTAAAAAATACAAAAAACTAGCCGGGAGCGGTGGCGGGCGCCTGTAGTCCCCGCTACTCGGGAGGCTGCGGCAGGAGAATGGAGTAAACCCGAAAGGCGGTGCTTGCAGTGAGCTGAGTTCCGGCCACTGCACTCCAGCCTGGGTGACAGAGCGAGACTCCATCTCAAACAAACAAACAAACAAACAAACATGATTTGCCTAATCTGTTAGCAGATATGTTACAGGGCTGCTGTGTGCCTGGCCTTAGCCTCACAGCCATGAACCAGACTGACTCCCCAAGATCCTTGCCACCATAGGGCTGACCTCTTGGTCATGAGACACAGTAAACAAGGGAATCAACCAATAAAGTCATCTCGCCAGGTGCAGTGGCTCACACCTGTAATCTCAGCACTTGGGGAGGCTGAGGTGGGAGGATCACTTGAGCCCAAGAATTCGAGACCAGCCTGGGCGACATAGCAAGACGCAATCTGTAATTTTTTTTTTTTTTCTTTTGAGACTTAAGTCTCACTCTGTCACTCTGGCTGGAGTGCAAGGGCGCTCTCTCGGCTCACTGCAATCTCCGACTCCCGGGTTCACGCCATTCTCCCGCCCAATCTGTAATTAATAACAAAAAAATAAAATAAAGTCATCTCGCACACTGACAAGTGTCACGAAGAAAATAAAACAGGAGGATGTGTTGAGAGAATGACTAGGGGAGCTACTTCGGGTTTTTTACTTTTTTCGATTTTTAAAATTTTAATTTATTTAATTTACATAGTTTTGAATGGGCAATAAATTCACTTGGTTTGAAATGCAAAGAGTGTGACATGGCATACAATGAAGTCTTTCTCCATCCCTCTCACACTTCAGCCGCTCAATTTTCCATGGTGGGGGAGGTGGTTTTTGAAACAGGGGGATCAGGAAAGGTCTCTGAGGAGGGGACAATTGAGCAGGGACCTGACAGAGAACAGTCAGCTCTGCAAATACCCCAGAAAGTGTTCTAAGGCAGAGGGAACAACCAGTATGAAGGTTTAGAAGCAGAATAAAATTTGGCCTTTTTTTAAAAAAAACAACAACAACAGAGTTTTCACTCTTGTTTCTCAGGCTGGAGTGTAATGGTGCAATCTCGGCTCACGGCAACCTCCGCCTCCTGGGTCAAGCTATTCTCCTGTCTCAGCCTCCCAAGTAGCTGGGATTACAGGCACGTGCCACCACACCCGGCTAACTTTTTGTATTTACTACAGACGGGGTTTCACCATGTTGGTCAGGCTGGTCTCGAACTCCTGACCTTAGGTGATCCACCCGTCTCAGCATCCTAAAATGTTGGGATTACAGGCATGAGCCACCAGGTCTGGCCAAATTTGGCATTTTCAAGACAGACTTGAGACCTCCCAAGTGTGGTGGCTCACGTCTGTAATCCCAGCAATTTGGGAGGCCGAGGCAGCTTGATTCCAGGAATTCGAGACCAGCCTGGGCAACATAGCAAAACCTTGTCTCTACAAAAAAAAAAAAAAGATCTCTGTGACCACCAAATTCCCTAGAATCCCACACTCTCTATCTCACTGGTAACTCTTGCAATGAGTTTAAAGTGGACTTTTTACATGTATTAATATATGGTACTTTGGGTGTTTCCTTGATTTTTTTCATTCCCTTTGTATCTTTGGCAACTTTTTATCCACTCAGTGGATGTTTTCATTCTGTGTCATCCAGTCATTTACACACTTCATGCCACCCGTTTTTTTAAGAGACAAGGTCTAAGTCCCTTTCCCAAGCTGCAGTATAATAGCACAATAATTGCTCACCACAGGCTGGAACTCCTGGGCTCAAGCAATCCTCCTACTTCATCTTCCCAAGCAGGTGGGACCACAGATGGATGAAACCACACCCATTTTTTTTTTTTTTTTTTTTTTTTTTTAGAGATGGGGTCTCGGCCAGGCGCAGTGGTTCACATGTGTAATCTCAGCACTTTGGGAGGCTGAGGTGGGCGGATCATCTGAGGTCAGGAGTTCGAGACCAGGCTGACCAACATGGAGAAACCCCATCTCCACTAAAAAATGCAAAAATTAGCCGGGCGTGGTGGTGCATTCCTGTAATCCCAGCTACTCGGGAGGCTGAGGCAAGAGAATCGCTTGAACCCAGGAGGCGGAGGTTGCAGTGAGCCAAGATTGCGCCATGGCACTCCAGCCTGGGAAACAAGAATGACACTCTGTCTCGATAAAAAAAAAAAAAAGAGATGGGGCCTCACTGTGTTGTCCAGGCGGGTCTCAAACTTCTGACCTCAAGTGATCCTCCCGCCCTGGCTTCTCAAAGCACCAAAGCACTGGGATTACAGGCATGACACACGGTGCCCAGTCCACACCTCCTTTAGTTGCTGCTCACTCCGTGCTTTAGAAAGGGATGTCCAAGGGTTTCACTATTCCCTGCCCTTGTTTTTTTGTTTTTTGTTTTTTTTTTGAGGAGTCTTGCTCTGTCTCCCAGGCTGGAGTGCAGTGTCACGATCTCAGCTCACTGCAACCTCTGCCTCCCCGGTTGTAGTGATCCTCCCACCTCAGCCCCTCGGCCACCCAAGTAGGTGCGATTACAGGCGTGTACCACCATGCCTGGTTAATTTTCTGTTTTTAGTAGAAATGGGGTTTCACCATGTTGGCTAGGCTGGTCTTGAACTCAAGTGATCCATCCGCCTCAGCCTTCCAAAGTGCTGGGATTACAGGCGTGAGCCACCGCGCCCAGCCTCCCCTGTCCTCTTGATGGACATTTAAGCTATTTCCAATTTCTTGCTGTCACATCACTGCTGCCATAAAGATTGTTATGTACATATGCAAGCGTTCTCTTACGCAGGGGTCTTGCTACCTGTTTTGTACAGCACTTAAGCTAAGAAGAGTTTTTTTACATTTTTTTAAGGATTGTAAGTAAAAAGAAAAACCGAAGAGTGTGTAAACCAGACCCTACGTCTAGCATGTCTAAAAGATTTTGTATTTGAACTTTTACAGAAAAAGTCTGCTGGCTGGGCATGGTGACTCATACCTCCAATCCCAGCACTTTGGGAGGCTGAGCCAGGCGGATCACTTTAGCCCAGGAGTTTGAGACCAGCCTGGGCAACATAGCGAAACCCTGTCTCTACAAAAAATTAGCCCGGCATGGTGGTGTGCACCTATAGTCCCAGCTACTCAGTGGGCAGAGGTTGGAGGATCGAATGAGCCCTGGAGGTGGAGGCTGCAGTGAGCCCTGGTTATGCTACTGCGCTCCGGCATGGGCGACAGAGACCCTGTCTCAAACAAACAAACACACAAAAAACCACGTTTGCTGACTGTTGCTGTAGTGTAAGTGGCACCCAGAAATACCACCCCTCCTATTTCACAGATGGGAAAGCTGAGACCCAGAGAGGAGGAAGCAGTTACCCAAGGTCACACAGAACTGGAGTTCTCATTCAGCTAGGTAAGTTTGTTGCGTTGCTGAGCCGGGCCTGGCTGGGGTGAGTGAGGTCTGAAAATTGATTAAGTCAACTGGGTGCAGTGGCTCACACTTGTAATCCTAGCACTTTGGGAGACTGAGGAAAGTGGATCACCTGAGGTCATAAGTTCGAGACCAGCCTGGCCAACATGGCGAAATCACATCTCTACTAAAAACATAAAAATTAGCTGGGCTTGGTGGCCTGTGCCTGTAATCCTGGCTACTTAGGAGGCTGAAGCAGGAGAATTGCTTGAACCCAGGAGGGGGAGGTTACAGTGAGCTGAGATCGTGCCAGTGCCCTCCAGCCTGGGCAACAGAAGGAGACTATATCTCAAAAAAAAAAAGAAAAAAGAAATTAAGTCTACCCCTTTTCCCAGACAACTCAGCCTCAGGAGACACACTGAGAAACAGTGATAACCTCTGGGGATCAGGGTTCAAGATCTCTGAGAGTGGGGTGAAGGGGAGGGGAATTAATGTCAGAGCTTGGCCTGGAAGGAGGAAGTGCTCTCCAGGTAAAGGAGGTCAGGACAACATCCGGACATGGGACTTGGCTTGGAAATACGCTGGAAAAGTGGATTCTCTCACCTAGTCAGCTGGCCCTGAGAATTGTTGGTTTTACACTCAGATCTTGGTGGCTTTCCGGGTTCTGGGGGCTCAGGCAAGAGGGTCATAGGCCAGATTCATTCCCTGTCTCCAGGCCTCAGTTTACCCATGTGTAAACGTGAAACTGATTTCCCAGGGCTCGGGCGCCTCACCCGGGCCAGGTGGCGCTCTACCCAAGGGGCGCGACCACATCAGTGACGTCACTCGGGGCGTGGCCGGCAAGACACGCTGCGGAAGCCTCGGAGGGTGTCTGGGCTCAGCCTGGAGCCGGCGTGTGGGGGCGGGGGCTCCGGGGAGGGTCTCCTCACCTCTGGGCCCTCCTGAGGGCTGGGATGATCCTGCTGTCCTCCGCAGGCGAAACTGAGTCAGAGCGGGGCGTACGTGGGTCGGAGGCTTTACATACCCAAGAAGCCGGCGCCTCCTGCCCACCCCGGGCGAATGCCAGGCCCCCAACTCCGGCACTCCTCGCCAGTCCCCACCTCCACCCCCACC
>NW_012119599.1:1997509-2007610 GCF_000951035.1 Colobus angolensis palliatus | reverse complement strand
GTCCGCCGATCAGCCATGAGGTGAGCCGGACCTGCCCCCCGACCCGTCCCCACCCAGGCGGGCTCCGCGCCCCGCCTTTGTCCCCCTCCCCCCCAGCTCGCTCCGGGCTGGAATTTGGGGACAGAGCCTTGGGAGCCTCGGATTTGGGCTGGATCCCCTAGGACAAGCTCCAAAACCGTCGATCACTTCTCCACGACTGACTTCCCAAGCTCGGGGGGAGGTGGCGGTGAGGTTCCCCTGGGAGCCCTCAAGATTTGGGGACGCTCGGAGGACTCCCGAATTGTTAAGACTTTTTTTCAGAGGACCTCAAAGTTGGCAGCGACTCCCCGCAGGGATGCCAGGATTGAGGCAGGGCTCAGACTTTCCTTCCCCCTCCCCCCAAACTTCAGCTCGAGGTCGGGGAAGGATTGTGGGGGACTGGTTTGGGAGACCCTGGGACTTGGAAGAGAGACTGAGATTCATACCCTTGGTGTGCAGGGACCCCGTTTACGTGGTGCTGGAAAAAGTCTCCCCAAGTAAGACCGCGCTCCTGAACTTCGGGGGTACTTCTTAATCCCCTAAATTTTGGGGGGCACTTAGGTCTTCCTGTGGAAGAGGCTGGTGTGAACCGATCCAGGGACCCGGACGCAGCCTCTGGAGTCTGATGGGACTCCCCTCCCCCGTCGCTCCGCACGCAATCTGCTTAACAGGCAGTGCCTAGGACAGAGCGGGCGCTCGGAGCAGAGGGCGGCTCCCTGCCCCGGGCCATAAGGGCGGCCCGGCTCCCCCACCTGCGCGGCCCTGGGGAGGGAGGGGACGCAGCAGCTGGGGGAAGGGGGCCTTTGTCTTCCTGACTCACCTGTCGAGACAGCTGGTGTGGGGGGCGGGCACCGAGCGCTGTGGGCCGCCTGCCTTCCCCACCACGGCGCCTCCCCCTTTGCTCACCGCCCCCCCCATCCATCCGGAGCCTTGGGGTTGGAGGAGGGGGAGCTGGAAAGCTTCAAGGTCATAGCCCTCTTCCCTAGGGACCCAGGCTTCCAGATAATTCCAGCTATCTTCCCAGGAATTTCATCCTGGGGGCGGCGCCCCAAGGGACCCAGGGATTTGGTCTGGCCGGGGTCTCCCCCGAACTCCTGGACTCACCTGAGGGCGGGGCCAGTGTGGGCAGGGGGACTCAACCATCCTCCCATTCTCCCCTCCCCTGGCCCCCCATAATCTCTCCCATGGGGCCAGAGCCTGACAATACTATCTCCCTTCCTCCACTCTCTCTGGGACTTCCTGCCCCAAAGCCCCCAGCCTTAGCAGGGAGGCCCCTGGGGACGGCTGGGGATTAACCCCGTGGTGCCCACATCCCCCGCATTTCCTGAACCCCTGCCCTTTGACATCAGAGTGGCGTGGCATTCCTTTTTATGACCACTAGAGAATCCCCCTCCCGCATTTGTTCCTTCTGATGTGAAAGGCATGGCTGGAAAATTTGGAGCAAGGAGGACACCCACAGATACCCTCAAGACTTCCTGCCTATCCGCTCCCCATTATAGCAACATCCCTTCCAAGTCCGCCCTGGAGAGGGGTCAGTTTAGGGAGCGTCGCTCTCTTCCTTCGCCCTCTTCCTCCGGGACTCTTCTCTCCCCTTGCCCCCCAGCCCCTCCCCTCCACCCCCCCTCGCGTTTCCGGTCCCAGGCTCGGTGGAAGGCGGATGGCGGATGTCCGAGTTAGTGCTGCCTCACTCACTGCAACCGTAAAAGGGCAGGAGTGGTGTCTGGGCCGGCCCCCTGCCCTCCCCACCACCACCACCAGCCCTGGAAGCCCTGGCCCTCCACAGGGCCCACCTCTTGCTGGGGCGGTGATCAAGCATCCCGCCTTGTGGGGGTGCTGGGGTGGGGTGCAGTGGAGAAGTGACCAGATGCCTGTCTCACCAGAAGGCCACTCCCACCTTTCCAGGGGTCTCCCCTGCAGGTGGTCACACCCGACTTGCTGGGCTGTGCCTCTTCTCCAAGGACAGCCAGGATTCAAAACCCATGCCCCTATTACCCAGCTGGGGAAACTGAGGCTCAAAGAGAAAAAGACATGGCCAAGATCCCTCAGAAATTCCTAGGCAATGTTGGAGGGGGTGGAGGAACGTAGGATCCTCTGATTTCTGGCTGGTTTGGCTGGGGGACAGTCCTGGGGGCAGTTGGAAGAGAGGAGGTTAAGATGGAAAATTACAAGATATAGTTCTTTTTCTCCCAATTTGACAAATATTTGTTGAATGTCAGCTGTGTCCCGGACTGGAGCTGGGGTGCTGGGAAGACAGAGAAGCGAGGCAGAGGTCGAGAATCTCAGGGCAGAAGGGACTTGGGGAGAATTGGGGTCTATTTCTTTTTTCTTCTAATAACAGCTATTTTTATTTTTTTAAAAATAAGAGACCATTCTATCAAGCATCTATTTCATGTGGGGCATTTTTGTGCCTGACAGCAATTCTGGGTTTTTTTTTGCTCTTGTTGCCCAGGCTGGAGTGAAATGGCACGATCTCGGCTCACTGCAACCTCCGCCTCCTGGGTTGAAGCAATTCTCCTGCCTCAACCTTCCGAGTAGCTGGGACTACAGGTGCCTGCCACCACGCCCGGCTAATTTTTGTATTTTTAGTAGAGATGGGGTTTCACCATAATGGCCAGGCTGGTCTCAAACTCTTGACTTCAGGTGATCCACCCGCCTCGCCCTCCTAAAGTGCTATGATTACATACATCAGCCACCACACCTGACCCCTCACAGCAATTCTAACAATGATACTATTACAGCCTTGTGGCCTCCCCACCCCGGTACTCAGTTTATAGATGGGGAAACTGAGGCACAGGAAAGTTAAGCAAGGTGCCTATTAAAGTCAAACAGGGGCCGGGCGCAGTGGCTCACGCCTGTAATCTCAGCACTTTGGGAGGCCGAGGCGGGCGGATCACCAGGTCTGAAGATGGAGACCATCCTGGCTAACATGGTGAAACCCCGACTCTACTAAAAATACAAAAAATTAGCCGGGCGTGGTGGCGGGCGCCTGTAGTCCCAACTACTCAGGGAGGCTGAGATAGGAGAATGGCGTGAACCCGGGAAGCGGAGCTTGCAGTGAGCCAAGATCGCGCCACTGCACTCCAGCCTGGGCGACAGGGTGAGCCTCCGTCTCAAAAAAAAAAAAAAAAAAAGTCAAACAGGACCAGGTGCTGCGGCTCGTGCCTATAATCCCACCACTTTGGGAGGCCAAGGCAGGAGGATCGCTTGAGTCCAGGAGTTTGAGAACAGCCTGGGCAATGTGGTGTGACCCCGTCTCTATAAAATACACAAAAATTAGCTGGGTGTGGTGGCATGCGCCTGTAGTTCCAGCTACTCTGGAGGCTGAGGTGAGAGGATCGCTTGGAGGTTGAGGCCGCAATGAGTCGTATTCTTGCCACTGCACTCCAGCCTGGTGACAAAGTAAGACCCTGTCTCAAAAAAAAAAAAAAAAAAATACAGATAACATGCTTTCTGTGTTCTCAATGAAGAAAAAGAAAAAAAAAAAACGGAACTTGCTTTCACTGTGAAAACACTTAAGATCATTCAGATAAGCCAAATTAAATGGAAGCTGCAACATTTATCTTGCTGTTCATTTATGGGAAACTGAGGCCCACCAGGAGGAAGGGACTAGAGTAGTCCGCACAGGCCCCAGAGAGTCGAGACCTGGTTCCTTACTTAGGGTTGCTAAGAAGATCTGTCGTTTGGAAGGGTGGTGTATATGTATCACAGGTTTTATGGTATAAGGAGGGCATGGGGTAAGTCTTGGGTTCGGGGGGCAGTGAAGGGAAAGGTAAGACTGTGGTCTGGAAGTTTTGTGAAAACCGGATTCACCGTGCTTGATGACCTCCGGTGATGGGAAACTGTCTCTTTCATGTGGAGCGTGTACCAAGTTACAGGCCCTGCGTTTAGGGCTTTTTGTCCAATGTATCTTTTAATCCTTACAATGAACCCAGTGAGTTATTGTTTCCAGGGCTGGAAACTGAGTTTCAAAGAGGCAAAGCCACACAACAAGGAGGCAACTTGAACGGTCTTTTCATCTGCCATGTGCTAGAGTTTTCCAAAATGTGGGGACTTGCAGGGAGGAGTGAGTCCTGGGCTGACTGGAACATTAAGGCGCTCTCATGTCCAGTGGAGGGTTCTAGACTTCAGGAGAACACTGGACACAGGCAGACCTCATTTCCATCTCACAGCCCCGGCACTCCCGTTTTATGGCTATGGGATTTTCTGTTCCAGCTTTTGTGTAGTTTACAGTTTTATTTATTGAACTTAAGTAGTGAATTAGGTTTTTATAGGGAATTTCAACCCATGATAAAAAAAGAAATAATAAGCAGTTTGAAATACTTATTGAAATTATTGAAATGGTGGCTGGGCCTGGTGGCTCATGTCTGTAATCCCAGCACTTTGGGAGGTCAAGGCAGGCAGATCACCTGAGGTCAGGAGTTTGAGATCAGCCTGGCCAATGTGGCAAACGCCCAAACCCCGTCCCTACTAAAAATACAAACATTAGCCTGGCTTGGTGGCACACGCTTATAATCCCAGATACTCAGGAGGCTGAGGCAGGAGAATTGCTTGAACCTGGGAGGTGGAGGCTGCAGTAAACCGAGATTACACTGCTGCCAGCCTGGGCGCAGAGTGAGACTCTTGTCTCAACAAAGATAAATCGTGCAAAATATTTGTTTCCTCCCTCCCCAGTCCCTGAGTTCCCCTCAATGGAGGCAGCCACAGTTAGTGTCTTTGGAAACAGTCTCTGCATATATCACCCCTCTGGATACAGATGTATTTATATGTTCCTCACTGTTTTTTTTTGTTTGTTTGTTTCTTTTTTTTTGAGATGGAGTCTTGCTCTGTCTGTCGCCCAGGCTGGAGTGCAGTGGCGCGATCTCAGCTCACTGCAACTTCCACCTCCCAGGTTCACGCCATTTTCCTGGCTCAGCCTCCGAAGTTGCTGGGACTACTACAGGCGCCTACAACCACGCCTGGCTAATTTTTTTTGTATTTTTTTAGTAGAGACGGGGTTTCACCACGTTAGCCAGGATGGTCTCGATCTCCTGACCTCGTGATCCACCCCACCCGCCTTGGCCTGTGCTGGGATTACAGGCGTGAGCCACCGCGCCCAGCCTGCTTTTTGTTTGTTTGTTTGTTTTTTGAGACAGAGTCTGGCTCTGTCCCCCAGGCTAGGGTGCAGTGGTGCAATCTTGGCTCACTGCAACATTTGCCTCCTGGGATCAGGTGATCCTCCTGCCTGAGCCTCCCAAGTAGCTGGGATTACAGGCCTCTGCCACCGCGCTTGGCTAATTTTTTGTAATTTTGGTAGAGACAGTGTTTCACTATGTTGCCCAGACTGGTCTCAAACTCCTGACCTTGTGATCCGCCCGCCTCAGCCTCCCAAAGTGCTGGGATTATAGGCGTGAGCCACTGCGCCCGACCCTTTTTTTTCTTTCTTTTTTTTTTTAAAAGCCTCTGATCAACACTACCTTGTACTTTGGCTTTTAAAAATTTCAATTTAGCTCTGCTTTTTCATCTTTAAATGAAGATAAGAACTTGTGGGAACTTGGTTTCAACTATGAGCCCCTCTGCTTACTTGCTGTGTGATCTGGGGCAAGTGCCTTCACTCCTCTGTGCCTGCAATTCTCTCTTGTCAAAAGGGTGAGCGTCAGAGCCTATCCCATGTGGCTGTAGAGCCGTGCAGCAGGGAAATTGGTGTCCAGCACCAAGAAGAGTGTCTGGGACCCAGGCTGACTGAGAAATGTTCGGTGCCCTTGGTAGAAGTTTGCCTTTTTTTGAGAGAGAGTCTCGCTCTGTCGCCTAAGCTGGAGTGCGAGTGGCCTGAACATGGCTCACTGCAGCCGTATCCTCTTGGACTCAAGCGATCCTCCTGCCTCAGCCTCCTGAATAGCTGGGACTACAGGCAAGCGCCACCACATCCAGCTAATTTAAAATTTTTTTGTACAGACAGAGGTCACCATCTTGCCCAAGCCAGTCTCTCTCCTCTCTCTCTCTCTCTTTTTTTTTTTTTTGAGACTGAGTCTCGATCTCTCTCCCAGACTCCCAGGCTGGAGTACAGTGGTCCGATCTCGGCTCACTGCAACCGCCTCCTGGGTTCGAGCGATTCCCCTGCCTCAGCCTCCCGGATAGCTGGGATTACAGGCATGAGCTACCATGCCTGGCTAAGTTTTGTATTTTTAGTAGGCATAGGGTTTCACCATGTTGGCCAGGCTGGTCTCGAACTCTTGACCTCAAGAGAGCCACCTGCTTTGGCCTCCCAAAGTGCTGGGATTACAGGCATGAGCCACTGCACCCGGCCTTCCCAAGCCAATCTCGAACTCTTGAGCTCAAGTCATCCTCCTGCCTTAGCCTCCCAAAGTGCTGGGATTACAGGCATAAGCCACCTCCCTTGGCCAAAGTTTGCCCTTTTTTACAGATGTTTAGTAACTATTGAGTCACTACTATGTGTTGGGTGCCATTCTAGGTTCTGGGGACACAGCAGTGAACAATTGGGACACAAATGTCTGCCTTTTTGGTAGCAGAGACAGACAAATATTGTGTTGGGCAGGGGTCACTGCTATGCAGCAGGGGATGAAAAGGAGAGAAGTGTTTTCAGCTAAGGGAGTGAGGGATGGCTTCTCAGAAGGGGTGACATCTAAGGAGAGACCTGAAAGTGGGGAGAGGCTAGGCCTGAGGAAGAAGCAGCACACAGGCCTGAGGCAGGAATGTGTCTGGCCTGCGGGGAGAGCAGCATGGGGGTAGGAGGCATAGGGTCTGGAACAGAGTCCCCAAGGGACAGTGGAGCGGGAAGAAATGAGATCTGAGGACACACAGATCATGGAGGCCCTGGAGAGAACTTGATGTTGATTCTGTAGGAGCCTGGAGCTTTCAAGAAGAGGAAGGGACATTCCACGTTGTGGGTTTTTGTTAGTTTTGTTTTTTTAGAGATGGGGTCTCGCTATGTTGCCCAGGCTGGTCTTGAACTTCTGGGCTCAAGCAATCCTCCCTCCTCAGCCTCTCAAAGTGCTGAGATTACTGGTGTGAGCTGCTGTTCCTGGCCCCACCTTGTGTTTTAACAGGATCCTTCTGTTATAGTGGGGACAGTGTGCCCTGGAGAGGGGCAAGACCACCCCTTCGTCACCCAGCAGGCGCCTCGTTCTCCGGCCAGTCCAGAGCCTCAGCAGGGCAGGGCCGCCTGGGAGAGCAAAGTGCAGCCAGGGTGGGGCAGCAGCAGCCCCGGGCTCGTGGCCAGAGTGTGCCCTGGGTGTGGGTGGCAGGTGTGGGTGAGGCCGAGGCCTTAACCCTGCCCTGCCAGGGGCAGCAGGAGCCAGAAACAGCCCCCGAGGCTGTGCTTGTCTGGAAAGGGCACCTGGTGTTTGGGTGGGGCTCACGCAGTTCCCCGGGGTTAGGGCTTGGGAGCCTGAATTCACATCTTCACTCTGTTCCTCACTAGCTGTGTGACTGTGGGCAAGTCACTCAACCTGTCTGGGCCTCTGGTCCTCACCTGCAAAATTAGGATGAAAGAGTGGCTCTCTAGATAAGCTGCAGTGAGAATTAAATGAGTGACTTTGGGGAAGGGTTTAGGGCCCCTGATCCTCCCGAAATGTCTGGTAAGAGGGAGATGGCACAATTATGTAAATCCGAGGGTCCCTACCCCAGGTTCCTACCCACAGCTGAGTCTGTCTAGGGACTTTCTCTGCCCTGACTTCCCAGCGTCAGTGTCACACCCAGCCCCCAGCCCTCCTAGAGACAGAGGCTTTGCGGGGCGGAGGGGGGTGGGGGGTGTCTAATTTCTCTCCCCGGAAACCTCTGACCACCAACTTCCCCATTTCAGGAAAAAGCCCATTGGGGGTGGGGTGGGGGGAGACCAGTGCTTCTCCTTCCCCTGTGTGACCTTGGGCAAGTCACTTCCTGTTTGAGTTCCTGTGTAGGCCTGCGTTTCCTCACTGGGGGAGAGGGGATAGAACCTCCAGAGGGGCTGGTGGGAGGGTCCTGAGGGTTGTAGCTGTCCTGGGCCCCAGTGGTGCCCATGAGACGGAGGTGGACAGTTACTGAGCTCTCGGTGTGTGCTGAGCGCTATACCAAGCACTTAGCTTTTTTTTTTTTTTTTTGAGACGGAGTTTCGCTCTGTTGCCCAGGCTGCAGTGCAATGGCGTGATCTCAGCTCACTGCAACCTCCACCTCTTGGGTTCAAGCGATTCTCCTGCGTCAGCCTCCTGGGTAGCTCAGAATACACCATGCCCAGCTAATCTTTGTACGTTTTTGTAGAGACACGATTTCACCGTGTTGCCCAGGCTGG
This sequence comes from Colobus angolensis palliatus, assembly GCF_000951035.1. NCBI lineage: Eukaryota > Metazoa > Chordata > Mammalia > Primates > Cercopithecidae > Colobus > Colobus angolensis. Next base: position 1,999,329 of record NW_012119599.1, on the reverse strand, counting down.
TCTCGAACACCTGAGCTCAAGTGATCCCTTCGCCTCGGCTTCCCAAAGTGCTGCAATTACAGGCGTGAGCCACCACACCCGGCTATACCAGGCACTTTAGGTGCCCAGGTTCATGTGCCCCTCCCCCACTGCCCTGGAGCTGGGGACTGTCATTTTCCCAGTTCACAGGCGAGAAGCGTTCTTGAGTGGGAAGGTCACGTGCCTGAGTCACATGAAGTAGGTGGCTCAGTGGGGATTTGAACCCAGGTCTGGGGATATCAGCTCCTGAACTCTGCACCAGTTTACTGACACCTCCCCGCCAGGCTGAGTCAGACGTTGCCTTTTGCAGGAAGTCCTGCCCGACTCTCCAGGCTGGGGCAGGCGTTCCTTCAGGGCACCACCAGACCCTGGGCTCCTTGGTCTTATCCCTGGGTTGGTACCGTCTGGGGACAGCTGTGTCTCCCACACTGGACTGTGAGCCCCAGGAGGGTGGTGCCGGGGCTGTCTGGGTCACTGCTGTGTCTTCATCCCCAGCCCCACCCAACAAGGGCCAGACACAGAGCAGGGAGTATCTGGGGAATGGCCGCTAGTGCCCTGGGGAGCCAGGCGATGGGTGGGCAGCGGGAAGTCCCTTTGGAGGAAGAGCTCAGAGGTCTGGGATGGATCCCAACCTGCCGCAGGCCTCACACTTCCCCTTCCAAGTCTCAGCTTCTTCCTGAGCAGGCAGTGGTGGCATGGGGGCATGTCCAAGCCTCCTGGTAGAGATGGGGAAACTGAGGCCAGGCAGGGGCTGGTCCCTAGTGCAACTCTGGGCTCTTGGCCTCCTTCTGGCCCCTCTGTCTTCCCTCCTGCCCTCGCTCTGCTAACCTGCATCCCTCCCGCCGGCGTTGGCCTCAGCCTCTTACACCTCTCAGCCTGTCTCTCCATCTTTGTCTTTTTTTTTTTTTTTGAGACAGTCTCGCTTGTCGCCCAGGCTGGAGTGCAGTGGCGTGATCTTGGCTCACTGCAAGCTCCACCTCCCAGGTTCACGCCATTCTCCTGCCTCAGCCTCCCGAGTAGTTGAGACTATAGGCGACCGCCACCACGCCCGGCTAATTTTTTGTATTTTTATAGAGATGGGGTTTTACCTTGTTAGCCAGGATGGTCTCTCCTGACCTCGTGATCCGCCCGCCTTGGCCTCCCAAAGTGCTGGAATTACAAGCATGAGCCACCGTGCCCGGCCTCCATCTTTTTTTTCCTTCTTGTTAGTTTTGTTGTGTCGTGTTTTTTATTTTTCATTAAAAAATTTTTTTTGTAGTCTGGGTATGGTGGTTCACCCCTGTAATCCCAGCACTTTGGGGGGCCTGAGGCAAATGGACCACTTGAGCCCAGGAGTTCGAGACCAGCCTGGCCAACACGTTGAAACCCTGTCTCTACTAAAAATACAAAAAATTAGCTGGGCTTGGTGGTGCATGCCTGTGATCCCAGCTACTCACATGGCTGAGGCAGGAAAATGGCTTGAACCTGGGAGGCAGAGGTTTTGGTGAGCCGAGATCATGCCACTGCATTGCAGTCTGGGTGACAGAGTGAGACGCTGTCTAAAAAAAAAAAAAAAAAAAAAAATTAGTTGGGTGTGGTGGTACATGCTTGTAGTCCCAGCTACTTGGGAGGCTGAGGTGGGAGGATCACTTGAGTCTGGGGTGTGGAGGTTGCAGTGAGCTGAGATCGTGCCAGTGCCCTCCAGCCTGGGCAACAGAAGGAGACTATATCTCAAAAAAAAAAAGAAAAAAGAAATTAAGTCTACCCCTTTTCCCAGACAACTCAGCCTCAGGAGACACACTGAGAAACAGTGATAACCTCTG
>NW_012119599.1:1992287-1997459 GCF_000951035.1 Colobus angolensis palliatus | reverse complement strand
AAAAAAAAAAAAAAAAATTAGTTGGGTGTGGTGGTACATGCTTGTAGTCCCAGCTACTTGGGAGGCTGAGGTGGGAGGATCAATTGAGCTCAGGAGATCGAGGCCACATTCCAGCCTGGGTGACAGAGCAAGACTCTGTCTCAAAAACAAAACTAAAACTGAAAATAGTTATTATTAGAGATGGGGGTCTCACTGTGTTGCCCAGGATGGTCTGAAATGCTTGGGCTTAAGTGATCCTCCTGCCTCAGCCTCCAAAGTGCTGGGATTACAGGTATGAGACACCATGCCAAGACCATCTTGATCTCTTTCTGTGTCTTTCTGCCTTTTCCTCCAGGTCCCCTGTCTGCCCATCCTTTTTCCCCACCCCTCCCCTATCTGTTCATCTATCTGTCTGTCTGCCTTTCAGTCTATCTCTCTCCCCTTTGTCAACCCAACTCTCCCTTTCCCACCTCTCTCTGCATCTGTCTCTTCCACTTCCAGTTTCTCCCTCCCCGTGTCTGTCTTACGTCTCGTTTGTGTGTTTGCCTGTCTCTCCTGGTCTGATTTTCTCTCGTGATCTCCCTCCCCGCTCTCTTTCTGTCCACCCGGCTCCTGCCTCCCTCTGTGTCTCACTATCTTCCTTCCACACTCTGTCTTTGTCCCTTGGAATCTTCCAGGGAGACCCAGATGAGAAGGTGACCGGCCCCTCTCCCTTTTCCTTCTGCCTGCAGCGAAACTGTCATCTGTTCCAGCCGGGCCACTGTGATGCTTTATGATGACGGCAACAAGCGATGGCTCCCTGCTGGCACAGGTCCCCAGGCCTTCAGCCGCGTCCAGATCTACCACAACCCCACGGCCAATTCCTTTCGCGTCGTAGGCCGGAAGATGCAGCCTGACCAGCAGGTGCAGCTTCCCGCAGGCCCCTCTCTGCGGGCTCAGCCCCTACCTGCCCCACCCCTGCGCCTGCCACCCCTCACCCCCCCTTTCCCCTCCCACCAGGTGGTCATCAACTGTTCCATCGTCCGGGGCGTCAAGTATAATCAGGCCACCCCCAATTTCCATCAGTGGCGCGACGCCCGCCAGGTCTGGGGCCTCAACTTTGGCAGCAAGGAGGATGCGGCCCAGTTTGCCGCCGGCATGGCCAGTGCCCTAGAGGCGTTGGAAGGTTAGAAACAGCGGTGGGCAGTGGGTGGGCAAAGGGGACCACTGAATGCGGCTGTGTGGCCTCAGGCTGCCGGTTTACCACTCTGGGACTTTGCTTACTCATCAGTAAAATGGAGCGAATTCATTGCTATCATGGAAAATTATCATGAGGATTTTGTGCATTCCAGTGTGCCCGTGCGCACCTATGTATAAAATGCATGATTGCCCCAGCGTGGTGGCTCATGCCTGTAATCTCAGCACTTTGGGAGGCCGAGGCAGGTGGATTACCTGAGGTCAGGAGTTCAAGACCAGCCTGCCCAACATGGTGAAATTGCGTCTCTACTAAAATACAAAAATTAGCTGGGCATGGTGGCAGGCACCTGAAATTCCGGCTACTCGGGAGGCTGAGGCACGAGAAGCACTTGAACCCAGAAGGTGGAGGTTGCAGTGAGCCGAGATCGTGCCACTGTGCACTTCAGCCTGGCGACAAAGCAAGACTCCTTCCCAAAAAGAAAACAAACACAAAAAAAATGCACGATTACTCAGGGATCAGTACTCCATGAACTTTACACAGGCACACCCCCGGCAAACCACCTCCCAGATCAAGACATAGGTAGGTACCGCCCCAGAAACAGGATCTCGCTCTGTTGCCCAGGCTGGTGTGCACTGGCACAATCATGGCTCTCTGCAGCCTCTACCTCCTGGGCTCAAGTGATCCTCTTGCCTCAGCCTCCTAAGTAGCTGGGAATACAGGTGTGCACCACCATACCTGGCTGTTTTTTTGAGACAGAGTCTTGCTCTGTTGCCCAGGCTGGTGTGCACCGAGGTGGTCAGGGCTCTCTGCAGCCTCTACCTCCTGGGCTCAAGTGATCCTCTTGCCTCAGCCTCCTAAGTAGCTGGGAATACAGGTGTGCACCACCATACCTGGCTGTTTTTTTGAGACAGAGTCTTGCTCTGTTGCCCAGGCTGGAGTGCAGTGGTGTAACCTCAGCTCACTGCAACCTCCACTTCCTGGGTTCGAGTGATTCTCCTGGGGGACAAGAGCGAGACTTCATCCCAGAAAAAAAAGAGCCTCCTGAGTAGCTGGCATTACAGGCATGCGCTACGATGCCCAGCTATTTTTTTGTATTTTGTTTTTATTTTTATTTATGTATTTTTTTGAGACAGAGTCTTGCTCTGTCGCCCAGGCTAGAGTGCAGTGGCGTGATCTCGCCTCACTGCAACTGCCGCCTCCCCGGTTCGAGCAATTCTCCTGCCCTAGCCTCCCGAATAGCTGGGACTACAGGCGTGAGCCACCACACCCGGGTAATTTTTTGTATCCTTAGTAGAGACAGGGTTTCACCACGTTAGCCAGGATGGTCTCGATCTCTTGACCTCGTGATCCGCCCGCCTAGGCCTCCCAGAGTGTTGGGATTACAGGTGTGAGCCACCGCGCCCGGCCTTTGTATTTTTAGTAGACAAGGGGTTTCACCATATTGGCCAGGCTGGTTTGGAACTCCTGGCCTCAAGTGATCCACCTGCCTCTGCCTCCCAAAGTGCTGGGATTGTAAGTGTGAGCCACCGCGCCCAGCCACCTGGATCATTTCAAAATTTTTTTTTTTTACTTTTTGTGGAGATGGTCTACAGGCTGGTCTCAAACTCCTGGGCTCAAGTGATCCTCCCACTTTAGCTTCCTAAAGTGCTGGGATTACAGGCATGAGCCACTACACCCAGCCCAGTTGCTTTTCTTTCTTTTTTTTCTCTTTTTGATATGGAGTCTCGCTCTGTCTCAGGCTGGAGGGCAGTGGTGTGAATCTCGGTTCACTGCAACCTCCGCCTCCTGGGTTTAAGCAATTCTGCCTCAGCCTCCCGAGTAGATGGAACCACAGGTGCACACCACCATGCCTGGCTAATTTTTGTAGTTTTAGTAGAGATGGGGTTTCGCCATGTTGGCCAGGCTGATCTCGAACTCCCGACCTCAGGTTATCCACACGCCTTGGCCTCCCAAAGTGCTGCGATTACAGGCGCAAGCCACGCGCCCAGCCCGGTTGCTATTTCTTAAACCTTAACATGCACATGAATCACCTGGGGATCTGGCTACAGTGCAGGCTCCGGTGCAGGTGGGCTAGGGAGACTGAGACTCTGCATTCTCACAAGTGCCCTGGTGATACTGAGGCTGCTCGTCCGCGGACATGGTGATACCGAGGCTGCTGGTCCGCGGACATGACTGAGTAGCGAGGTTTTAGGTGACTGCCATGCATCTGGCCTGGAATCACTGCTGTAGAACTGAAAGTCACCAAATGCAGTGGTGTTTGCTTTGTGGGGCAACTTCTGTGCTAGTGCAGAAGGGGTTTGCTCCTCTGGGGCACACAGAAAAATACAGTGCGCTTCAGTGTAGTCATCTGTAAAATGGGGCTAATTCTTGTTAATTCATAGTCAATTCAGTTCAGGTGGGTGCTGGGGCCAGCAGCCTGGAGGTAGGTGAGGAAGAAGCTCTTACCTTTCCAGGTTCTTAGGTAAGGTCCAAGTGGCTGTGACAGTGGTTAAGAGCTGGCCAGGGGCCAGGTGCAGTGGCTCATGCCTGTCTGTAATCCCAACACTTTGGGAGGCTGAGGCGAGTGGATCACTTGTGGTCAGGAGTTCAAGACCAGCCTAGCCAATATGGTGAACCCTCATCTCTACTAAAAATACAAAAATTAGCCAGGCGTGGTGGCAGGTGCCTGTAATCCCAGCTACTCAGGAGGCTGAGGCAGGAGAATCTCTTGAACCCGGGAGGCGGAGGTTGCAGTGAGCTGGGATCACACCATTGCACTCCAGCCTGGGGGACAAGAGCGAGACTTCATCTCAAAAAAAAAAAAAAAAAAAGGAGCTGGCCAGGTGCAGTGGCTCATGTCTGTAATCCCAGAACTTTGAGAGGCCAAGGTGGTTGGATAGCTTGAGCTCAGGCGTTTGAGACCAGCCTGGGTAACATAGCAACATCCCATCTGTACAAAAAGATAAATGATTAGCCAGGCGTGGTGAAATGTGCCTGTAGTCCCAGCTACTCAGGAGGCTGAGGTTGGAGGATCACCTGAGCCTGGGGAGACTGAGGCTGTGGTGAGCCGTGATTGCGCCACTGCACTCCAGCCTGGGTGACAGTGAGACTCTGTCTCGAAACAAACCAACAGTGGTTAAGAGCCTGGCTGCTGGAATCAGCCAGAATTCAAGTCTTGTTCCTGCACATTCCAACCTGGAGAACTTTGGGGCAAGTGACTGTCCCCTGGGCCTTAGCTTCTCCTGTCACTGGGACATCACAACAGCACCTGCCTTAGGGCAACTCAGGCCAGGGAGGCGGGTGCTGCCTCACCTCCCAAGGTGGGTCCTCCTGGGCCTGGAGCCTCAGGGCCTCAGGAAGGAGGAAGTGAGTGCCCTGGGCAGGATTCCTGGGAGGCCTGGGAGAGCAAGGGAAACGCCAAGGGCTGGGCAGAGTTCCGGGACTGACTCCTGGCCCTTTCTCTCTCACCTTCTAGGAGGTGGGCCCCCTCCACCCCCAGCACCTCCCACCTGGTCGGTCCCCAACGGTCCTTCCCCGGAGGAGGTGGAGCAGCAGAAAAGGTGGGGCCGGGCCCTGGGTGGGGAACCTTAGCCATGGCCAGAGTTCCATATGTTCTGGAACCCTTGACTCCTAGAGTTCAGAACCCAGCCAACTTGCAGTTCTCAGAATGTTCAAGAAATTTCTGACACTCAGAGTTGCAAAACCTCCTGGTCCCTGCAGATTCCTGGAAATCAGAATGTGGTGGTTGAAAGAATCTCGTGGCTGGGTGTGGTGACTCACGCCTGTAATCCCAGCACTCTGGGAGGCTGAGGCGGGCAGATCACCTGAGGTCAGGAGTTTGAGACCAGCCTGGCCAACATGGTGAAATCTCGTCTCTACTGCAGATACAAAAATTAGCCGGGCATGGTGGCGCCCGTGCCTGTAATCCTAGCTCGGGAGGCTGAAGCAGGAGAATTGCTTGAACCTGGGAGGCAGGGGTTGCAGTAAGCCAAGATCGAGCCACTGCACTCTACCCTGGGTGACAGAGTGAGACTCTG
>NW_012119599.1:1961010-1988512 GCF_000951035.1 Colobus angolensis palliatus | reverse complement strand
ATCAACTGTTTCATCGTCCGGGGCGTCAAGTATAATCAGGCCACCCCCAACTTCCATCAGTGGCGCGACGCCCGCCAGGTCTGGGGCCTCAACTTTGGCAGCAAGGAGGATGCGGCCCAGTTTGCCGCCGGCATGGCCAGTGCCCTAGAGGCATTGGAAGGAGGTGGGCCCCCTCCTCCCCCAGCACCTCCCACCTGGTCCGACCCGAACGGTCCCTCCCTGGAGGAGGTGGAGCAGCAGAAAAGGCAGCAGTCTGGCCTGTCGGAGCACGTAGAGCACCGGGTCTCCAATGCAGAAGGCCCACCTGTTCCCCCAGCTGGGGGTCCACCCCCACCACCAGGACCTCCCCCTCCTCCAGGTCCTCTCCCACCCCCAGGTTTGCCCTCCTCGGGGGTCCCAGCTGCAGCACATGGAGCAGGGGGAGGACCACCCCCTGCACCCCCTCTTCCGGCAGCACAGGGTCCTGGTGGTGGGGGAGCTGGGGCCCCAGGCCTGGCCGCAGCTATTGCTGGAGCCAAACTCAGGAAAGTCAGCAAGGTGAGGGGCCGGGAGAGGTGGGCAGGGGGCAACAGGGCTTTTATGGGAGATGAGGCCAGGGCTGCCAGCGGTGTCATAGGCCTGCCCCTAAAGCTCCTGCCCCTTTTAAATTTCTCCAGCAGGAGGAGGCCTCAGGGGGGCCCACAGCTCCCAAAGCTGAGAGTGGTCGAAGCGGAGGTGGGGGACTCATGGAAGAGATGAACGCCATGCTGGCCCGGAGGTGAGCCTGAGCCTGGACCCCCAAGTCAACTGGAGATTCCAGTTCAGTAGGGCCCAGTCAGGGGAGGGCTCCGATTCCTGTTTGGTTTGTTTCTTTTGGTGAATGTTCCCCACTCTGATAACCAGGTTTGGGATATAATGGTGGGGTTTATCATTTCCTGAAATGGCTGAGGCTTGCAACCACCTAGCTAGCCTGTAGAATGTTCTGAAACCCAGAATTCTAGAACCGTAGGAGATCCTGCCTTGGAATTCCGGGAACTCAGATTCCTGCAATCTCAGTGTTCTAACACAGCACCGCTTCACCCTTGGAATCTTACTATATTCCATAATATAAGAATCATAGAACCTTCTCCACCCTGATTCTAGAACCGCAATCTCTTGAATTTTTTTTTCTTTTTCTTTCTTTCTTTTTTTTTTTTTGAGATGGAGTCTCGTTCTGTCACCCAGGCTGGAGTGCAGTGGTAGGATCTCAGCCCACTGCAACCTCCGCCTCCAGGGTTCAAGCAATTCTCCTGCCTCAGCCTCCTGAGTAGCTGGGATTACAGGCATGAGCCACCACACCCAGCTAATTTTTGTATTTTTAGTAGACTCAGTTTCACCATGTTGGCCAGGCTGGTCTTGAACTCTTGACCTCAAGAGATCCGTCTGCTTCAGCCTTCCAAAGTGCTGGGATTACAGGCGAGAGCCACTGTGCCCACCACAATCTCTTCAATTTCTAAAACTAGAGTTTCCTTAGGTTTTCTGAGTTCCAGAATTCTAGAACTCACCTCGGAAGGGGATGGGTTGGGTGACGGAGCATGTGTTTTTCTTTTCTCTCCTGCAGAAGGAAAGCCACACAGGTTGGGGAGAAAACCCCCAAGGATGAATCTGCTAATGTAAGTCAGGGGCTCTTCTTGCCTTTCACCTCTTAGGCCGGACCGTGAGGGTAGGGATAGTGGGGGTGTGTGGGGTTTGAACCTGAAAGAGGAAATGCGCAGAGGTGCGGCAGGGGCTGGCTCATTGGCAGTTTTATTTCCTACCAGCAGGAGGAGCCAGAGGCCAGAGTCCCGGCCCAGAGTGGTGAGTGAGTGCCCAGTCCAGCCACAGGAACTACAAATCCCAGAATGCCCTGTTCTCACATGTTAAGCACCTTCACGGGAGAGTCAGGGCGATGGTGCTGGGGACTGTAGTCTCCTGAGATGGGGCTCTGAACAGGGGCTGATGAGGTTGGGGGAGTAAGACGGATTGGGGGGCAGTCTTTTGTCCCTGATCTTTCTGATTTGTTGCCTATCCCCAGAATCTGTACGGAGACCCTGGGAGAAGAACAGCACAACCTTGCCAAGGTAGGCCATTGGTACTGGGGCCCTTGGGGAGGTCAAGACGGGCAGATCGCTTGAGCCCAGGAGTTCAAGACCAGCCTGGGCAACATGGCGAGACCCTAACTCTACAAAAATTAGCCAAGCGTGGTGGCACTTACCTGTGGTCCCAGCTACTCGGGAGGCTAAGGTGGGAGGATCACTTGAGCCCAGGAAGTCGAGGCCGCAGCCAGCCGCCATCGTGCCTGCACTCCAGCCTGGGAGACAGAATGTGACGGTCTCAAAACAAAACAAAAAAAACAACTGGGGACCTCAAAATACTTGGACTCGCCCAATTTATAAGGCGGAACTCAGTGTCATCCCTGGAATAGGAGGTGGGGAAGCAGGTCCTCTTTTTAATTTCATTGCTCTCCCAAACCACACCAACTCCCTCAGGATGAAGTCATCTTCTTCGGTGACCACTTCCGAGACCCACCCCTGCACGCCCAGCTCCAGCGATGACTCGGACCTACAGAGGGTGAAACAGGTAACTTGGAGGGGAGGTTGGGAACCACAGCAAGAGAGTTCTAGGTCTGGCCCCTGCCGCGGGCGTGCGGTATGATCCTAGATAACATCTCAGAAACCTCAGGTTTCCAGTCTGATAAATGGAGAGGCTGGATTGGATCAAGGATGACCCAGACCCCACGCCCCCTTTTCTGGCGCCTCTGACAGACATTATTAATCTGTCACCGCGCTCATTCCCGATGAGTGCCTTGAATCCCTTCCGCACATTGACCCAGCTGTCCGTCACCAATTGGAGTTGGCAGGAGGCTGGAACGCACTTGCCAACCTTGGTACTGGATGTTCTCCAGTACTTTTCCGGCTCCAAGGATCCAGAATTCTCCCCTAGAATCCTCCAGTCACTCTGCGACCTTGACAGCGATGTCATGGTGTCTGGGTAGGGGTGGGTCTCAAACCTACTCCCTCTGGCTTTTCCATCAACAAGAAAGAGGGGACTCTGGCAGGGCACGGTGGCTCATGTCTGTACTTTCAGCACATTGAGAGGCTGAGGTGGGAGCATTGCTTGAGGCCAGGAGTTTGAGACCAACCTGGGACAACATCGGGAGACCCCATCTCTAAAAATAACTTTTAAAAATTACCTGACTCAGCCGGGCGCGGTGGCTCACGCCTGTAATCCCAGCACTTTGGGAGGCGGAGGCGGGCGGATCACGAGGTCAGGAGATTGATACCACGGTGAAACCCCGTCTCTACTAAAAATACAAAAAAACTAGCCGGGCGCAGTGGTGGGTGCCTGTAGTCCCAGCTACTCAGGAGGCTGAGGCAGGAGAATGGCGTGAACCCAGGAAGTGGAGCTTGCAGTGAGCCGAGATGGCGCCAATGCACTCTAGCCTGGGCAACAGAGTGAGACTCCGTCTCAGGAAAAAAAAAAAAAAAATTACCTGAGAAGGCCACGTGCATGCCTGTAATCCCAGCACTTTGGGAGGCCGAGATGAGTGGATCACCTGAGGTCAGGTTGAAGACCAGCCTGGCCGACATGGTGAAACCCCATCTCTACTAAAAATACAAAAATTAGGCAGGGCGTGGTGGCTCACAGCCATAATCCCAGCAGTTTGGAAGCCTGATGGGAAAGGATCACCTGAAGTCAAAAGTTCGAGACCAGCCTGGCCAACGGGGTGAAACCCTGTCTCTACTAAAAATACAAAAATTAGCTGGGCCTGGTCGGGGGCACTTGTAATCCAGTTATTTGGGAGGCTGAGGCGGGAGAATCGCTTGAACCCGGGAGCCAGAGGTTGCAGTGAGATGAGATTGGGCCACTGCACTCCAGCCTGGGCGATAGGGAGACTCTCTCAAAAAAAAAGGAAAAAGTTACCTGATTGTGGCGGTAGGTGCCTGTGGTCCCAGCTACTTGGGAGGCTAAGGCAGGAGGATTGCCTGACCCTGGGAAGTTGAGGCTGCAATGAGCTGTGATCGTGCCATTGCACCCTAGCCTGGGCAACAGAGCAAGTCCCTGTCTCAAAAAGTAAAAGAAGGGGTATTCGTTACTGCAAGTCCCAGTACCCACTCCTGATTAGTTGTACCCCATTAATTTCAGGAGCTTCTGGAAGAGGTGAAGAAGGAATTGCAGAAAGTGAAAGAGGAAATCATTGAAGGTGAGGTGGTTTGGTTTGGTTTGGTTTGGTTCTTAAACATTTACTTATTTCGGAGGCATCACGTCCCTGGGCAAGAGCCCTGTTTTGGAAGGGAGGAGGCAGAGACTCTGCCCCTGACCTCTGCTCCTTGTTTCCTTCCAGCCTTTGTTCAGGAGCTGAGGAAGCGGGGTTCTCCCTGACCACAGGGACGGACCCAGAAGACCCGCTTCTCCTTTCCGCACACCCCGCCTGTCACCCTGCTTTCCCTGCCTCTACTTGACTTGGAATTGGCTGAAGACTACACAGGAATGCATCGTTCCCACTCCCCATCTCACTTGGAAAACTCCAAGGGGGCGTGGCTTCCCTGCTCACACCCACACTGGCTGCTGATTGGCTGGGGAGGCCCCCGCCCTTTTCTCCCTTTGGTCCTTCCCCTCTGCCATCCCCTTGGGGCCGGTCCCTCTGCTGGGGATGCACCAATGAACCCCACAGGAAGGGGGAAGGAAGGAGGGAATTTCACATTCCCTTGTTCTAGATTCACTTTAACGCTTAATGCCTTCAAAGTTTTGTTTTTTTAAGAAAAATATATATATATATTTGGGTTTTGGGGGAAAAGGGAAATTTTTTTTCTCTTTGGTTTTGATAAAATGGGGTGTGGGAGTTTTTAAATGCTATAGCCCCGGGCTTGCCCCATTTGGGGCAGCTATTTAAGGGGAGGCGATGTCTCACCGGGCTGGGGGTGCCTCCCCCCACCCCAGGGACTCCCCTTCTCTCTGGCTCCTCCCCCTTTTCTATGAGGAATTAAGATGCTGTAACTTTTTGGAACCTCAGTTTTTTGATTTTTTATTTGGGTAGGTTTTGGGGTCCAGGTCATATTTTTACCCCTTGGAGAAAATAAGATGAGGGAGAAAGGAAAAGGGGAGGAAACTTCTCCCCTCCCACCTTCACCTTTAGCTTCTTGAAAATGGGCCCCTGCAGAATAAATCTGCCAGTTTTTATAAATGCTAAGATCTCTGGAGTGATTTGAAGGGCTGTTCTGATGGGGATGGAGGCGTGCTCGGCCCCCGGTGCCTCTCCAGGAAGATCTGGTCCTCTACTGAGAACCCCTGCCTCCGCCCAGGAATCAACCTTCCCCTCATCTTCCTTCCCACCCTGCACATTGTACCTGCTCAGGCCCGCAGCCAGGATGATCTCTGGCCCCTCCAGCCTCCCTCCTCATGCCCCTTAGGAGGCCATTTCCTCCCCATCCCATCCTGCCCTTCACCACCCTGGGGGGAGGAGGGGCAGAAGAAGCCTCACTTTGTGTGGCCTTGGGCAAGTCCATTTACTTACCCCAGGCCTCAGTTTCTGATTTGGGAAAGGGCTCATAAGATGATTCTCTGCCTCCACTCTGCCACTCTCCCAGCTTCTTTCCTTTTTTTTTTTTTTAATGTGTTGGGGTCTTGCTGTTTCACCCAGGCCAGAGTGTAGTGGCAGGATCACAGCTCACTGCAGCCTTGAACTCCTGGGCTCAAGGGATCCTCCTGCCTCAGCCTCCGAAGTAGCTGGGACTACAGGCGCTTGCTACGACGCCCAGCTAATATTTTTATTTTCGTAGAGACGTGGTCTTGCTATGTTGCCCAGACTGGTCTCTAACTCCTGGCCTCGAGCAGTCCTCTTGCTTTGGCCCCTAAAGTGCTAGAATTGCAGGTGTGAGCCACTGTGTCCGACCTTCTTTCCTAATTTCAGTGACATTTTGCAGACGCACATCATGGTTCTCAGGCACATTCTTAAGATCTTTACCCCAGAGCTCCTTTAATTATAACACGCTGACAGTCTATGTAAAAAGTAGCATTCAGAGTCACAGAGCTCACCCACGCCCCCTTCAGTTGTCGGGTGGGTAGGTCATATGGCCTGGTGGAATACCCCACTTGGACAGGGGGACCTCAGGGCTGAGGGACGGGTAGTCCCCCTGGAGGAGGCCTTTGCAAGAAGGAGGGCGGAGGGAGACTTGGGCCAGTCCAAAGGCAGGAAGAAAGGGCCATCCCTGAGTACTCGGAGGGGCAGATTTGGAGGGAAGTTGGGCGAACTGACGATGACTTAGGTAGTAGAGGGACAGGCCGGTCCCTAGCAAAGGCAACTGAAGAGGACAGCGAGGGATGACCGGATAAAAGGACAGTAGCAGTAGGTCTAGGATTGGGGACTGGTGAGCTAGAATGGACTAGCCCTGGTCAAGATGGGTTTTTCCTCCCAAAAGGCCACGTCCTGCTGGAACAGACTACAGAATGCTGGGCTGGGAGGCGTCGCCCTGGAAGACCCAGCATAGCCATGCCAGTAGGGTGCACCATAGGCGGAAGAAGAGGGGGGTTCTGTTGGATCGATCCACTCAGGGAGGGGAGGATGCCAATGGCAGGTACTAAGATGGATTAAGGTCACGAGCCACAGTGGTGACTCATTGGAGCTAACACTGTGCAGGATTCACCCCCACCTCCCTTCCCTCTAAGACTGAGGTAGATGGAAGGGGGCGGGTCGGGAAGTCCGTACGAACTTTGTGCATCTTTACAATGGTCTGTACCAATGAGGTGGAGGTAGGGGGTGTTTGGTGCAAAGAATGAGCGTCCTAGGGGAAGGCTCCACTCAGGTGAGTGAGGGTGCGGGTGACAGAATGAGAGGTGGCTAAATCCAGGTGCAGAATCCAATTTTCTTCTGCCAAAAGAGGTGGACGTCCTGCCGGCCTACCTAGCCGGATGGAGGTGGGGTCTGATAAAAGACGCTGTCTTTCCAAAGTGCTCAACCAATGCGTTGGCAGGGGCGGGGTGGGAGAGGGCGGGTTCCTTCTTGGAACGTTCCACCTGCAGGAGGCGGGGAGTCCCAGTGGAAGGTACCACTGGAGCAGTTTAGTAGGGAGATTGGGTCGGCTTCAGCCCAGGATCTCTCCGGCGCCCTCGAAGGACTGGGTGGTATCAGCTGGGCCGGTCCAGGATGGGACAGTGCGGAGAATAGGCCAAGATGGAGAATTCGCAGTCCAGGCAGTAGTCACCTCCAAGACCAGGGCCCAGAGACCTCCTATTTCTCCGACGCCGGCACAACTGGGGGCGCAGGCGGCGGGTCTGGGAGGCAGAGGTGGGCTCGCACCTCTTGCAGCTGAGCGCGCAGCTCCTCCAGGGCGAGCTGCATCTGCGTGGCCTGCACCTGCGTCTGCAGCTCCTCGAGCGCCAGTCCCAAGTGGCCCATCTCGCCCCGCAGCTCCTCCCTGGCAATGCGTCGCTCCTTTTCCTTGCGGCGCTGCTTCAACTGGTGGCGCCAGTACTCCAGCATCAGGCAGCTGCAGGCGGTGATGAAGATGATGCCCTCGCCGAGCAGCTCCGCGCCCAGCTCGGCGGCTGCCCCCTCGTTCAGCGGCTTGACGGCAGCGGCATTGAAGCCCATGATGCGCATTTTGGTCCGCATCTCCAGCCAGTGGTACACTGCGGGGAAAGACCGGAGTCAGGGATCTTTGGCAGGGCAGCCTCCTGCAAGCTCAGCCACTCTGTGCCTCGATGTCCCCGATGTGGCAATGGGGATGTGATCCCCACAATCGGACGCGTGCTGGAGGGGGAGCCTTAATGAAGACAAGCGCAGGCCTCACACCCAGAAGCCTCTAGGGAAAACTTCCTTAACTAATGACTTACTCACGTGAACGTGGAGTGTCAGCTTTTGCATCTTTATAAACACAGAAGATGCTGATGCTCTTTTGTTTTATTTCTTTAATTTTTCTTCTTTTGAGTCAGGGTTTCGCTCTATCGTCCAGGCTGGAGTGCAGTGCCAATATCACGGCTCACTGTAGCCTCAAATTCCTGGGCTCAAGCGATCCGCCTCCTGCCTCAGCCTCCAGAGTAACTAGGACAACGTGTGCGCGCCATCATACCTGGCTAATTATTAATTTTTTTTTTGTAGAAACGGGGTCTCCTTGCGTTGCCCAGGCTGGTCTCGAACTCCTGGACTCAAGCGATCTTCCTGCCAAAGCCTCCCGAAGTGCTGGGTCTACAGGTGTGAGCCACAGTGCCCAGCCCTGAGGCTAACTCTTAATTCCATCAAGAATTCATACTTCGCCGGGCGTGGTGGCTCACACCTGTATTCCCAGCACTTTGAGAGGCTGAGACAGGTGGCTCAGTTGAGGTCAGGAGTTCGAGACCAACTTGGCCAACATGGCGAAACCCTGACTCTACTAAAAATACAAAAATTAGCCGGGCGTGATGGCGCGTGCCTCTAATACTAGCTACTCTGGAGGCTGAGGCAGGAGAATCGCTTGAAACCGGGAGGCAGAGGCTGCAGTGAGCCGAGATCATGTCACTGTACTCCAATCTGGGAGACAGAGAGAGAGACTCCATTTCAAAAAAAAAAAAAATATATTGTAACTTGATTTTTCACTGCATTCCCCCCCAACCCCATGAACTATATGGAATTCGTCACATATTCTACCTCCTTCCCTCTCCCCTCCCAATTTTTACAAGTGGTTTTTATTTTTATTCTTTTACTGTTTATTTTTATTTATGTATGTATGTATGTATTTTTTTTTTTTTAATGAGACAGGGTCTTGCTCTGTTGCCCAGGTTGTAGTGCAGTGGCACCATCTCAGCTCGCTGCAACCTCCACCTCCCAGGTTCAAGCGATTTCCAGCTAATTTTTGTATTTTCGGTAGAGACGGGTTTTCACAATCTTGGCCAGGCTGGTCTCGAACTCCTGACCTCAAATGATCCATCTGCCTCAGCCTCCCAAAGTGCTAGGATTACAAACGTGAGCCACCACGCCCAGCCTTTATTTATTTATTATTTATCTATTTATTTTGAGACAGAGTCTCACTCTGTCCCCCAGACTGGAGTGCAGTGGTATGATCTCGGCTCGCTGCAGCCTCTGCCTCCCAGATTCAAGCCATTCTGGTGCCTTAACCTCCCAAGTAGCTTGGATCAATGGCATGCGACATCATGTCAGCTACTTTTTTTTTTTTTTTTTTTTTGTATTTTTAGTAGAGACAGGGTTTCACTATGTTGGTCAGGCTGGTCTTGAACTCCTGACCTCAAGTGATCCATCTGTCTCAGCCTCCCAAAGTGCTGGGACTATAGGCATGAGCCACCACGCCCAGAATAATTTTTTTACTGTTTATCGGTAACCTATGTAATTGCTTTGTGCAATGCTTTGTGCTGCCTGAAATTGAAAATATAGACCATGTAAAATATGAAGGTTATGGAAATATTAATCCTGTAGATCCATAATGAAGATGTATTTTTATTTCACTAAACCAGTGGTGTGTGAAGCATTATCATTAAATGCCAGCTGTACTCACTACTTCATATCGTGCCACATTTTTGTTTTCTTTTATTTCAACTTGGACGTTACTGTATGAAGGTTTTAGTTTTTCCTAGAATGATGATTCTCAAACTATGCAACCTATAAAAATTCACCATGGGACTAAGATCATCCAGATGTTTGCTCCTATTCTATTTATTAAATAAATAGTCATGGACACACTGGCTGTTCTCTGGGCTGCTGCAGGACTGTTCTCCTTCATACTGCTCCTCCTGTTTTGAGGAACTTGCATCCTCTTTGTTAAATTTCATTCTAGTTTTCCTGGAGTATATCCCTAAATACCTTTTGCAGAAAGGATGCTTAGTACCTCAGCGTTTTGAGTCCTTGAATATCTGAAATATCTTTTTCCACCTTCACATTAGATTAGATGATAAATTCTAGCCCCAGAATGACTAGTTCTTTTTTCTTTTTTTTTGAGACGGAGTCTTGCTCCGTCACCCAGGCTGGAGGCAGCGTCACGATCTCGGCTCACTGCAAGCTCCGCCTCCCGGGTTCACGCCATTCTCCTGCCTCAGCCTCCCGAATAGCTGGGACTACAGGTGCCCGTCACCACACCCGGCTAATTTTTTTTTGCATTTTTAGTAGAGACGGGGTTTCACCGTGTTAACCAAGATGGTCTCGATCTCCTGACCTCGTGATCTGCCCGCCTCCGCCTCCCAAAGTGCTGGGATTACAGGCGTGAGCCACCGCGCCCGGTGTAGAATGACTACTTCTAAATCCTATTCCTCAGCAGTTTGGTGGCCTGGTTCCATGATGTGTAAAGGCAGAGGGGTTTGTTGTCATCCCTGTGGCACTTACATTGCACCAAGATGGATGTTTTTCTCACTCCCCTTACTTTAAACTACTTTAAACTATCTTCTATCCAAATTCTGTTTCTCTCTTTAGCCCTTTGAATTTTTCTTGTCTGCTCAGTAAAGGATTAACCTCACCCAAAGAGAGGTCTGACTTTTGCCTTTTACTCCTGGGAGGTAATTTTTTAGTTCTTGGAATATACAGCCTGAGTTTACATGGGGACTTGGGCCACACCAAATGGTTTGTGCTAATAGTGGTGATTTATGGTAGGGGCTTTGGGCCATGTGGTATCAGCTTAACCTCTGGAGGGGCTAGAATCTAAGGGGAGCCACACAAGAGGTCAGCCTTATCCACATGCCTATCCCTATTAAAAACCCTGGACACCGAGGCTCAGGGATTCTTCCCTGATGGGTGATATCATGTCACTCATCATTACTGGGAGAAGTTAGTGCTGTCCACAACTGCACCAGGTATTAAACTGGCACTTGGAACTCTCCTGGACCCATGGACTTCTTCCCTGGGCTGATTGTAATCTGATTCTTTTCACTGTAATGAGCCACAACCATGAGAATAACTGATCCTAGTGAGTTCTGTGAGTCTTTCTAGCAAATTACTGAAACTGGTGGTGGCCTTGGAGACTCCTGGGCTTGCAATGTCAGAAGTGAGGGTGGTCTTGGTGACCCCCTAACTGTGCCTTATCCGTTGCCTCCTCTCCATTTTCTCCTACCTTTTTCCTACCCCTTCCCAGTCTTGAATGCCACCCTGCACTGATCTCATTTTCCTTTCCTGTTTTTTTCATTGCTCCTTTTTGTCACACCAGTGGGAGGTTTTGTTGACTTTTCAGAATTTATTTTTCCCTCTGATTTTCATAGTCTTCATTTAAAATTTGATTATAAAATGTCCAAACATACAGGGAAGTTTAGTGTCCATTGGGCTTTAAAATTATTTTATTTTTCTGGCCGGGCGCGGTGGCTCAAGCCTGTAATCCCAGCACTTTGGGAGGAGGAGACAGGCGGATCACGAGGTCAGGAGATCAAGACCATCCTGGCTAACACGGTGAAACCCCATCTCTACTAAAATAAAAAATACAAAAAAACTAGCCGGCGCCTGTAGTCCCAGCTACTCGGCAGGCTGAGGCAGGAGGAGGTAAACCTGGGAGGTGGAGCTTGCAGTGAGCTGAGATCCGGCCACTGCACTCCAGCCTGGGTGACAGAGTGAGACTCTGTCTCAAAAAAAAAAAAAAAAAAAAAGGCTTTTTCCAGACATGTTGTTGGATCACCTGAATATGCACAGAGGAAAAAATAAACCTTAACATCTACCTCACATAATACACAAAAATTTATTCCACAGGGATTGTTGATCAAAATATGAGAGGCACAAATATAACACTTTTATAAAAAAAAAAAAAAAAGTAGGAGGCTGGATGTACTGGCTCATGTCTATAAACTCTGTGCTTTGGGAGGCCAAGGTGGGAGGATTGCTTCAGAGAAGGAGTTCAAGACCATACTGGGCAACATGGTGAAACCCCATCTCTACAAAAAATAAAAAAATTAGCCGGGTATGGTGGTGCACCTGCCACCATGCCAGGCTAATTAAAAAAAAAAAAAATTTTATTAGAGATGGGGTTTCGTCATGTTGGTCAGGCTTGTCTCGAACTTCTTTTTTGTTTGTTGTTTTTTGAAATGTAGTCTCGCTCTGTCGCCCAGGCTGGAGTGCAATGGTGCAACCTTGGCTCACTGCAACCTCCGCCTCCCAGCTACTCAGCAGGCTGAGCTACAAGGATCATTTAAGCCCGAGAGTTGAAGACTGTAGTGAGCTGTGATGGTGCCACTGCACTCAGGCCTGGACAATAGAGCAAGACTCTGTCTCAAAAAAAAAAAAAAAAAAAAAGAACTTTCATTCTTCAAAAGACACCACCAAGAGAGGGAAAAGGCAAATCATAGACTGGAAGAAGCCATTTGCAATACATCAATCCGACAAATAACTCAAATTCTGGACATACAGAGACCTCCTGCCAATCAAAAGGGGAAAGGTAGAGAACCCAGTGGAAAAGGACTTGACTCACAAAAGAGGACGGTATCTTTTTCTTTTTGAGATGGAGTTTTGCTCGTGTTGCCCAGGCTGGAGTACAGTGGCATGACCTCGGCTCACTGCAACCTCCGCCCTCTGGTTTCAAGCAATTCTCCTGCCTCAGCCTCTCGAGTAGCTGGGACTACAGGCATGCACCACCACGCCCTGCTAATTTTTTGTATTTTTAGTAGAGACGGGGTTTCACCATGTTGGCCAGGATGGTCTCGATCTCTTGCCCTCGTGATCCGCCTGCCTTGGCCTCCCAAAGTGCTGGGATTACAGGCTTGAGCCACCACGCCCGGCCGGCTGCGCAGCTTCTTAAAAAGTTAAACATAGGCCAGGTACAGTGGCTTACACACCTGTATTCCCAGCACTCTGGGAGGCTACTTATCGCTTGAACCCAGGAGTTCAAGACCAACCTGGGCAACATGGTGAAACCCCTTCTCTACAAAAACATCACAGAAGAATTTTAATATTTTCATTTTTTTCTGCCACGCTCAGCTAATTTTTGTATATTTTGTAGAGATGACGTCTCACTATGTTGCCCAGACTGGTCTCAAACTCCTCTCCTCAAACTATCCACCCACTTCTGTCTCCCAAAGTGCTGGGATTATAGGCATGAACACTGCACCCAGTCAAAAAACACAAAAATTAGCCGGGCATGGTGGCGCATGCCTGTAGTCCCAACTACTGGACGGGGTTGGGGTTGAGGTTGCAGTGAGCAGAAAGCATGTCACTGCACTCCAGCCTGGGTGACAGAGCCAGACCTTGTCTCAAAAAAAAAAAAAAAAAAAAGAAAAGGAATGAAATATTCATGCAATAAAATGGACCATGCATTGTATGATTCCATTTATATGAAATGCTCAAATAATGCAATCTATTGAGGCAGAAATCTATTGAGATCAGTGATTTTTAGGGGATGAAGGAAGGAGGAGAATGGAGAGTCACTGCAAATGAACGTGAGGGATCTTTTGGAGATGATGGAAATGTTCTGGAATTGGAATGTGGAGATGGCTGCATAACCATGTCAGTTTACTGAAAATCATCAAATCGTACTCTTAAAATGGGTGAGTTTTGGCCGGGTGCAATGGCTCATGCCTGTAATACCAGCACTTTGGGAGGACAAGGCAGGTGGATCACGAGGTCAGGAGATTGAGACCATTGTGGCCAACATGGTGAAACCCCGTCTCTACTAAAAATACAAAAATTAGCCGTGTGTGGTGGCAGGCACCTGTAGTCCCAGCTACTCAGGAGGCTGAGGCAGAAGAATTGCTTGAACCCTGGAGGCAGAAGTTGCAGTGAGCTGAGATCATGCCACTGCACTCCAGCCTGGGTGCCAGAGCAAGACTCCGTCTCAAAAAAATTAAAAAATAAAAAATAAAAAAATAAAAGAAAACAAAGGGTGAGTTTCATGGTGTGTAGATTATACCTTGATAAAGCTGTTTAAAAAAACAAAACAGGCCAGGGCACGGTGGCTCATACCTGCCAGCTACTTGGGAGGTTAAAGTGGGAAGATCGCTTGAGCCTGGGAGGTTGAGGCTGCAGTGGGCTGTGACTGCACCACTGCACTGCAGCCTGGGTGACTGAATCTCAGAAAAATAAAAAGGCCAGGCACAGCGTCTCACATGTGTAATCCCAGCACTTTGGAAGGCCAAGGCTGCGGCGTCTCACATGTGTAATCCCAGCACTTTGGAAGGCCAAGGCAGGTGGATCACCTGAGATCAGGTGGGCGTGGTGACGGGCGCCTGTAATCCCAGCTACTTGGGAGGCTGAGGCAGGAGAATCACTTGAACTTGGGAGGTGGAGGTTGCAGTGAGCCAAGATGGCGCCACTGCACTCCAGCCTGGGTGACAGGGAGAGACTCTGTCTCAAAACACAAACAAGCAAAAAAGCCAGAACACCGGGGTCCAGGACCTCTCTCACTGGAATTGGCAAATACTGTCCAGAATGGTAGGCGGGTGGTTGGGGGGGTGGGGTTCACAGTCTCTATGCTGGGCCCAAGTGGATCCCACCTTACTCAGAGACCTCAGGAATAAATGTCTGTATTTCTGAGGTTTTTTATTTTCCAGAATCTAAACCCCTCTGTTGGACTGGGGACACGCCACTGCTGTGAGTCCGAGTCAGGAACAGCCTGCAACAGAAACTGGAGAAACCCATGGCTTCCCCTTATGGGGACTATTCTCCCACAACCAGAAGGCTGCCATATGATGTCACTGGGAACCCAGGCTCCTGGTTCAGCCCTACCCTCCTCATTACGGGGCTCTTAGCCACAAGCCCAAAAGATGCCTGCTGCCCCTCGGCACCACAGCCTCCTTCCAGGCAGGAGGTGGGGGCAGGGGGTGTCAGAGGAAGTGTATGTCTAATCTGTCACTTTTTATGGAAAAGCCACTGAATTTTACAGAACCCCCATGCCACACAGCCATCCTGTACTATAGGGGGGTCTGGGAGGTCCATTGTTCTTGGCTGGATACATAGTCACCCTTCATTTAATTGGGGCCTTGTGTAGCGGCTCAGGCTTGTAATCCCAGCACTATGGGAGGCCGAGGCAGGAGGATCATCTGAGTCCAGAAGTTTGAGACTAGCCTGGGCAACACAGGGAGACCTGGTCTCTACTAAAAAATAAAACAAAATAAATAAGATAAATTTTTTTTGAAGGAAAATTTGTATTTTAATTATTCTTATGTACAGAAAACTCAACAGTGTACATTTAACCCAGTTTAGTGGCAAGTTCTTTAGCTTTTGCCTTTTCGAGCTTGGCGATAACAAGCCACAGACTTGGGACCCAGGACATTGCCGCCCCAGTGACGGTGGATCTCATCGTATCTGTTGTTGTCATTGGTCCTGATAACTTCCACTAGCTTAGCCAAAGTGCCTTTGTCTTCCGAGTTCACTTGTGTAAAGGCGAGAGTGGTCCAGGTCTTCCTGTGGACTAGATGTCCCAGTCTGGCCTTCCCCTTGAAAATGCAGTAAGGGACCCCCATTTTATGACACAGGGCAGGTAAGAAGACAACCAGCTCGATGGGATCCACGTCATGTGCAATCACCACCAGCTGAGCTTTCTTCTTCTCCACCAAGGTGGTGACGGTGTTAACTCCTGCCCGAAGGACAGGTGGTCTCTTAGTGGGGACATCCCCTTTGCCAGCAGCTTTCTTCTCGGCCCGGGTCAACAGCCTCTGCTTCTTCTCTTGCTTTATCTCTGGTCTGTACTTGTGGGCCAGCTTAAGCAGCGGAGTAGCTGTCTGGCAGTCCAGGGCCTGGGTGAACTGGTTAATCACAGGAGGCACTTCCAGTCGCTTATAGAGGATGGCTCTCTGCTGCTGCAACCTGATATAGCGAGGCCATTTCACAAAGCGGGTGAGATCTCTTTTGGGCTGGATGTCCTGTCCAATGTCAAAATTCTTAGGACTTTTCTCAAACAGGGGATTCACCACTTTCTTGGCCTCCTGCTTTTTCACGACAGCAGAGGCCAGAGCCACATTCTTTCCCTTGGCCTTCTTTCCTTTCGGCATCTTGGGCGGCGGGAGGAGCAAGATAATTTTTTTTTAGAGAAAGAGTCTCACTCTGCTAGCCAGGCTGGAGTGCAGTGGTGCAATGATGGCTCATTGAAGCCTCGACCTCCTGCGCTCAAGCAAACCTCCTGCCTCAGCCTCCTGAGTAGCTGGGACTATGGGCATGCACCACCACACCTGGCGCATTTTAAAACATTTTATAGAAACAGGGTCTCGCTATGTTTCTCAGGCTAGTCTTGGACTCCTGGGCTCAAGCGATCCTCCCTCCTTGGCCTCCCAAAATGCTGATATTACAGGTGTGAACCACCATACCTGGCCTGAACCTGAAATCTTGGGGAAGCCTTCAAGGATACAAAGAGACCCCTAGGACCCATGTTAGGGCATGGGGTAGGTCCAGGGCAGTGGTGGGGGGTGGTACCCATGGTGCTGACAGCCCTCTGACCTTGGAGTCCCCCAGTGTTTTGTGCTCGCTGCAACCCAACAGACAGACTCCTTGCTGAGAAGTGGCTGCCCAGCCAGGGACTATAGTTAGGTGCAGTTAGGTGTGGTCAGGGCACCAAGTTCTAGGAAAAATAAGCCAGCCAAGTGAAGTGGGTTACTTCCAGCCCTGGTCCATACAAGCCATGCTGTGATCCTCATGAAGACCATCCCCAGGCTGACCTTGAAATAAACACACTGAAGATAGCAGAGTTGCAACAGCCTGAGTCCCTGAATGACTGTGTGGAGGAGGAGGGCTGCCCCGCCAACCTGTTCCCAGCTAGTACAGCTGTGCATTGCTTAATGACAGGGACACAGTCTGAGAAAGGCATTGTTTGGTGATTTTGTCATTGTGCAAACGTCACAGAGTGGGCTTACAGAAACCTAGACAGTATGGCCTGCTACACACCTAGGCTACGTGGTCGAGCTTTCTGCTCCTGGGCCATAAACCTAAACAGCATGTGACTGTACTGAAAATTGCAGGGAGTTATAACACAATGGTAAGTATTTACGTGTCTAGACACATCTAAACGTAGAAAAGGTACAGTAAAAATACGCTATTATCATTTTACGAGACCACTGTTGTATATGCGGTTTGTTGTTGACAGAAACCTCATTATGTGGTACATTACTTCACTGTTTTGGTTTTTTTTTCTTTTTTTTGAGATGGAGTCTCGCTCTGTCACCAGGCTGGAGTGCGGTGACGCGATCCCGGCTCACTGCAACCTCCACCTCCCTGGTTCAAGCGATTCTCCTGCCCCAGCCTCCCAAGTAGCTGGGATTACAGGCACGTGCCACCAAGCCCAGCTAATTTTAGTATTTTTAGTAGAGACAGGTTTCACCATGTTGGCCAGGATGGTCTCGATCTCCTGACCTCGCAATCCACCCACCTTGGCTTCTCAAAGTGCTGGGATTACCGGTGTGAGCCACCGTGCCCGGCCCATGACTTCACTGTTTTTGTTTGTTTATTTATTTATTTATTTTTGAGACAGGGTCTCACTTTGTTGCCCAGGCTGGAGTGCAGTGGCAGAATCTCAGCTCACTGCAAGCTGCAACTCTCCGGCTCGAGCAGCCGTCCCACCTCAGCCTCCTGAGTATGTGGGACTAGAGGAACAAGCCACCACATGTGACTAACTTTTGTATTTTTGTAGAGATAACATCCCTGTATATTGCCCAGGGGCTGGTCTCAAACTTCTGTGCTCAAGCGATCCTCCAGCTTTGGCCTCCCTAAGTGCTGGGATTACAAGCATGAGCTACCACGACTGGCCTATTTTTATTTTTAATTTTAATTTTTTTTTTTTTTTTTTGAGACAGAGTCTCGCTCTGTTGCCCAGGCTTGACTGCAGTCATGCAATCTTGGCTCACTGCAACCTCCAACTTCTGGGTTTCAGTGATTCTCCTGCCTCAGCCCCCTGAGTACCTGGGATTACAGGCACACATCACCACATCTGATTTTTGTATTTTTAGCAGAGATGGAGTTTCACCATGTTGGTCAGGCCAGTCTCAGACTCCTGACCTCAAGTGATCAGCCCACCTTGGCCTGTGCCCAGCTGTATTTTAATTTTTATGATTTATTTTTATTTGTAGAGGAGGAGTCTTGCTATGTTGCCCAGGCTGTTCTCCAACTCCTGAGCTCAAGCAATCCTCCTGCCTGAGCCTCCCAAAGCGCTGGGATTACAGGTGTGAGCGCTGCAACTGGCCGATGTTACTGTTTTAAGAGCAAGAAGGAAACTCCATTCACTCAGCATCATTACACATCTTGGGTCTCTGTTACAGAATTGGCATCTGTAACTATAAACCTCTCAAGGTTCCTGCTGGTTTTCTTAGCCAGTGAGCTACCTGATATCCTTCCAGTAAGTTCTTTTTCTGCTTCAGTTAGCCCAGGAAGGTTCCTGTTGCTGGCAATGCAGAGTCATTTTGCAACTGTTTAGTCTGTGCTAAGCAGCTTCCTAAGTGTTTTGCATGTATTGATTGATTCACTTTCATAATAACCTTACAAAGGAAGTTCTGTTATCACGCACAAGATACCCAGTGACTGGCCCAAGCTCACCCTACTGAGGCAGAGCTAGGGACTGACTCCAGGCATTTTGGGATCAGAGCCCATGCCCTTCCCATGATGCTTCACTGCTCTCAAGACAAATGATCTAAGCCTAAAAAGACTGCACGCTCTATGCACGTTCATAGCAGCCCTATTCATAGTCACCACGCGGCGGAGACAACCCCGACGTTCAACAGAGGTATGAAGAAACAAATTGTGCTCTAGCCTTACAATGGACTATTATTCAGCCATAAAAAGGGATGATGGGGGCCAGGCGCGGTGGCTCATGCCTATAATCCCAGCACTTTGGGAGGGCGAGGCAGGCGGATCATCTGAGGTCGGGAGTTCGACAGCAGCCTGACCAACATGATGAAACACTGTCTCCAATAAAAATACAAAATTTGGCCGGGCGCAGTGGCTCACACCTGTAATCCCAGCATTTTGGGAGGCCAAGGCAGGCCGATCACCTGAGGTCAGGAGTTCAAGACCAGCTTGACCAACAGAGAGAAACCTCGTCTCTACCAAAAATACAAAATTAGCTGGGCGTGGTGGCACATGCCTGTGATCCCAGCTACTCAGGAGGCTGAGGCAGAAGAATCGCTTGAACCTGGGAGGTGAGGTTGCAGTGAGCTGAGATCATGCCATTGCACTCCAGCCTGGGCAACAAGAGCGAAACTCTGTCTCTAAATAAATAAATAAATAAAAATAGGAAATTAACCGGGCATGGTGGCGCATGCCTGTAATCCCAGCTACTTGGGAGGCTGAGGCAGGAGAATTGCTTGAACCCGGGAGGCGGAGGTTGTGGTGAGCCAAGATCGTGCCATTGCACTCCAGCCTGGGCAACAAGAGGAAAATTCCATCTCAAAAAACCAAAAACAAACAAACAAAAAAAAAACAAAAATTAGCTAGGTATGGTGGCAGGCGCCTGTAATCCCAGCTACTCAGGAGGCTGAGGCAGGAGAATTGCTTGAACCCGGGAGGCGGAGGTTGTGGTGAGCCAAGATCGTGCCATTGCACTCCAGCCTGGGCAACAAGAGGAAAATTCCATCTCAAAAAACCAAAAACAAACAAACAAAAAAAAAACAAAAATTAGCTAGGTATGGTGGCAGGCGCCTGTAATCCCAGCTACTCAGGAGGCTGAGGCAGGAGAATTACTTGAACCCGGGAGGCAGAGGTTGTAGTGAGCCGAGATGGCGCCACTGCACTCCAGCCTGGGTGACAGAGGGAGACTCCATCTCAAAAATATAAATAAATAAATAAAGGAAATCAAGACAAGGCAGGATGGGAGTCTACTTCAAAACAGAGAAAAAAGGGGCTGGTTGTGGTGGCTCACACCTGTAATCCTAGCACTTTGGGAGCTGAGACAAGTGGATGGCATGAGCCCAGGAATTCATGACCAGCCTGGGCAACATAAAGAGATACCCATCTCTACAAAAAATTGAGAAATTAGCTGAGTGTGGCTGTGGCATACCTATAGTCCCAGCTACTCTGGAGGATGACCTGGGAAGATTGCTTGAGCCTGGGAGGCTGAGGCTGCAGCGAGCTGTGATTATATCACTGCACTCCAGCCTGGGTGACAGAGCAAGACCCTGTCCAAAACACAACAAACAAACAAACAAAAAACAAAAACAAAATCAAAAAACAAGCAAAAACAAAACAAAACAAAAAACAGAGGCTGAGCACAGTGGCTCACACCTGTAATCCCAGCTTAAAAGTCTCTTCCCAGAGTAAAATTTAGTCTTTACGCTGGCCCAACGCAGCCCACGTTATACAGGTTTGTATAACACATACATCATATGTACATGCTTTTCTTTCTTTTTTTTTTAAGACAGAGTCTCACTCTGTCACCCAGGCTGGAGTGCAGTGGTGCAATCTTGGCTCACTGCAACCTCTGCCTCCCGGGTTCAAGCGATTCTCCTGCCTCAGCCTCCCAAGTAGCTGGGACTACAGGCACCCGCCACCACACCCGGATAATTTTTCTGTATTTTTAGTAGAGACGGGGTTTCACCATGTTGCCCAGGCTGGTCTCGAATTCCTGAGATTAGTCAATCTTCCCACCTAGGCCTCCCTAAATGCTGGGATTACAGGTGTGACAGGCCATGCTTTTCTTTAAGAAACAAAATAAAGGAAAATATAAAGTAACAAAGTTGGCCTGGCGTGGTGGCTCACGCCTGTAATCCCAGCACTTTGGGAGGCCGAGGTGGGCAGATCACGAGGTCAGGAGATTGAGATCATCCTGGCTAACACGGTGAAACCCCGTCTCTACTGAAAATACAAAAACTAGCCAGGCATGGTGGCAGGCGCCTGTAGTTTCAGCTACTCAGGAGGCTGAGGCAGGAGAATGGCGTGAACCCGGGAGGTGGAGCTTGCAGTGAGCTGAGATTGCTCCACTGCACTCCAACCTGGGCAACAGAGCAAGACTGTCTCAAAAAAAAAAGTAACAGTTGCCCATCACACATAAGAGCAATTATTATTCAGAGAAACTTATTCTAACAAGACATATAACATATAATGTATGATATTAACATATCATCAATGTGTTATAGAACACACATAATGGGTTTCATATGTTTATAATATATATTAAGTATATACAATGCACATACATCTGTAGTTATTCTTCATGAAATGGAATATAAGAAAATAGGAAATTTAAACTGAACTACAAATATTAAGGGTAATTATTTAATGAAACTTTCATTCGAATGATATGTACATAAGCATATACACTACATATAATATACGATTTATGTTACACATGACATAAAATACATATTTTATATTCACATATATGTGAATGTCACACAATACATGAATTGCACACTTTTTTTTTTTTTTTTTTTTGAGGCGGAGTCTCGCTCTGTTGCCCGGACTGGAGTGCAGTGGCCAGATCTCAGCTCACTGCAAGCTCCGCCTCCCGGGTTCACGCCATTCTCCTGCCTCAGCCTCCGGAGTAGCTGGGACTACAGGCGCCCGCCACCTCGCCCGGCTAGTTTTTGTATTTTTAGTAGAGACGGGGTTTCACCGTGTTAGCCAGGATGGTCTCGATCTCCTGACCTCGTGATCCGCCCGTCTCGGCCTCCCAAAGTGCTGGGATTACAGGCTTGAGCCACCGCGCCCGGTCGAATTGTACACTTTTAAAATACATAGAATTATAAATTATTGTATAAATATGCACACGATGGATTATACAAACTCTGCTTTTTTTTTTGAGACAGGGTCTCACTTTGTCCCCCAGGCTGGAGTGTTGGGTCATGATCTCAGTTCACTGCAGCCTCAACCACCTGGGTTCAAGCGATCCTCCTGCCTCAGCTCCCCAAGTAGCTGGGACTACAGGTGTGTGCCACCATGTCTGGCTAATTTGTTTTTGTTTTTGTTTTTTTGAGACCAAGTCTTGCTCTGGCACCTGGGCTGGAGTGCAGTGGTGCAATCTTGGCTCACTGCAACGTCCACCTCCCGGGCTTAAGCAATTCTCCTATGTCAGCCTCCCAAGTAGCTGGGATTACAGACGTGCACCACCAAACCCGGCTAATGTTTGTATTCTTTTTAGAGATGGGGTTTCACCATGTTGGCCAGGCTGGCCTGACTTCAAGTGATCCTCCCACTTCAGTCTTCCAAAGTACTGAAATTACAGGTGTGAGCCACCGTGCCTGCCCTAAAACTCTGCTTCTTATTGTGGCACGTGGCTGTAGATTGAGGTGGAGGTTCTGAGATCTGCATGCAGTGGGGGTTACTGCTGAGCGCTGGGGATATTTCCTGTGGGAAAGGAGGGAGGGAGGGAGGACTCCGCAGGGGGGAAGCTGAAGCCAGATGCGGTGGAAGCAGAGGCCTGAGTGATCCTGTGGGGGCTCCAGAGCTGGGATGACCTCCACAGTTGTGCCAATCAAGGCAAGGGGCATCCTTTGCTTGCCTGGACCCCTCGCCCAGCCTCTCCCCTTGCTTACTCTATTCCAGGGGAGGGTAAACTTTTTCCATAAAGGGCCAGAGAGTACAAGGGCCCTAGGATCTCTGTGCAAATACTCAGCTCTGTCACTGTACTGCAAAAGCAACCGCGGAAAACACGAAACGAATGAGCGCCTGGGTTCTTTATTTACAAAGACAGGTAGCAAGGGTCCCCCTGATTTGGCCTGAAAGCCTTGGTCAGCGAGCCACTGCTCTGACAGCCAGAACCTCTTGCTGTTCCAGGAACAGGCCAACGCCACATCTGTCCTAGGACTTTCACAGATACTCACAGCTCTCTATCTCCCTCCATCTGAAGCGCTGCCTCCTCCCTGCCCACCTGTCCAGATCGGCGGTGCCCATGAGTCCGGAACTCCTCCCCTGCCCCCCCATTCCTCTCAGTCCTCATCACCCCATGCTGGATTAGATCTTTCCCTGTTGTTTTTTTTGTTTTTGTTTTTTTGAGACTGAGTCTCATTTTTGTTGCCCAGGCTGGAGTGCAATGGTGCAATCTTGGCTCACTGCAACCTCCGCCTCCCGGGTTCAAGCGATTCTCCTGCCTCAGCCTCCTGAGTAGCTGGGATTACAGGCATGCACCACCACGCCCTGCTAATTTTGTATTTTTAGTAGAGACGGGGTTTCTCCATGTTGGTCAGGCTGGTCTCGAACTCCCGACCTCAGGTGATCGGCCTGCCTCGGCCTCCCAAAGAGCTGGGATTACAGGCGTGAGCCACCGTGCCCGACCACTCTTTCCTTCTTTATTGCCGTTCTCTGGCACTAGAAAGTCGGCTCCAGTGAGGGCCTCTGCTTGCTCCCAACTGGTTCCCAGCTACTAGAATGGAGCCTGGCGCAGTCGATCCTCAATACTCTCAAGAGATGCCATGCTTCTCTCTCTGTCCACACCAACTCCAGCTACAAGCCATTGCCACTGGGGGACCCAAGCCCACCACTCAGTAACACAGCGAACGGCCCAAGAGTGGCTCCGTGGGCCAATAGATCAGGTTGGGGCTTACGTAAAGCCCATTTTCTCCTGGGGTGGCCCTCAGCCATCTTGCCCCCCTCCAGGCAAGGGCATGCCCTACAGAGAAACCAACAAGGGGGACAGCACGGCCTACCAGGAGATGGGAGAGGCACAGCCCACAGGGCACCTCCTAGGGTTTTGTGAGCTGGGATGAATGGTTTTATAGACCTGAGTCACTACAGAGGGGAGGAGTCTGGATTCAGCCCAGCCCCTGCTTCCTAAACAACTATGGGGTGGGGCAGGGAACACTGGAAAATAAATGTATGTGTGAGCATCTGTAAGTAAGACTGGGTGAGGGCAGGGCTGGGGCTTGCCTCTGTCACCACTGTGACCCCAGCACAGGGTGGGGCAGAGAGTGGGTAACTCAGTGAGTTTTTTGTTGTTGTTGTTGTTGTTTTTTTGAGACGGAGTCTCACTCTGTCCACCAGGCTGGAGTGCAGGGGCGCGATCTCGGCTCACTGCAAGCTCCGCCTCCTGGGTTTAGGCCATTCTCCTGCCTCAGCCTCCTGAGTAGCTGGGACTACAGGTGCACGCCACCATGCCTGGCTAATTTTTTGATTTTTAGTAGAGATGAGGTTTCACCGTGTTGGTCAAGCTGGTCTTGAACTCCTGACCTCAGGTGATCCACCTGCCTTGGCCTCCCAAAGTGCTGGGATTACAGGCGTGAGCCACCGCGCCCAGCTCCAAGGACTTTTTAAATATGAAAAAAGAATGCATCAACTTGAAGACAATCAGCTTCATTTACAAATTTATTCTAACCCCTCTCCCCACATTGCAAGGTATACAGAATTTTAGCTAGTAGAGCACACGAGCAGGGAACCATCCTCTGGCCTCCTGCATTTTGAGAGGACATTCTTTCCATTTCCACACACCCCGGCCACCCCTGGCACCGCAGTTGGGGAAGTAGATGGCCCTGCTGCCCACGAGGACTGGCCGCCTGTCAGGGCAGGGCAGGGCATGACTGAGTACAAAGTCTCTGAGATGTGAGAGCAGCACTCCATCCGGGTCAGGATGGCGCTGGGGTCAAGAATTGGAGCTCCTGCCTGTCTTCACATTCCCACCTCTGTCTTTTTGTGTGTGTGTGTGTGTGTGTGTGTGTGTGTGTGTGTGTGAGACAGAGTCTCACTCTGTCACCCAGGCTGGAGTGCAGTGGCGTGATCTCAGCTCACTGCAACCTCCGCCTCCTGGGTTCAAGCAATTCTCGTGCCTCAGCCTCACAAGTAGCTGGGATTCAGGAATGTGCCACCACGCCCGGCTAATTTTTGTAGTTTTATTAGAGATGGGGTTTCGCCATATTGGCCAGACTGGTCTCTATCTCCTGACATCATGTGATCCGTCCACCTCGGCCTCTCAAAGTGCTGGGATGACAGGCGTGAGCCACCATGCCCAGCCTGGGTCACTCCCAGTTTTAAACACAGCCTCACTCAGGACCCACTCGATCAGTTCCCTCTGCTCCAACTTCTCCCCCTCTTCCAGAAGGAACTGAAATGCTGTTTCAGGCCAGGCGCGGTGGCTCACACCTGTAATCCCAGCACTTTGGGAGGCCGAGGCGGGTGGATTACCTGAGGTGAGGAGTTCAAGACCAGCCTGGGCAACCTGGTGAAACCCCATCTCCACTAAAATACAAAAATTAGACAGGCGTGAGTGGTGGGCGCATGTAATCCCAGCTACTCCGGAGGCTGAGGCGGGATAATTGGTTGAGCCTGGCAGGTGGAAGCTGCAGTGAACTGAGATCGCAGCACTGCACTCCAGCCTGGGTGACAGAGCTAGACTCCGTCTCCAAAAAAAAGAAAAGAATAGAAAAAAAACAGAACAGAAAAGAAAAGCTGTTTCAGAACCTGTTTCTTGGCTTTCTATCTGGGCAGATCTTGGTCCGGGCCATTTTTACCTCCTTAGAGAAGGGAGGTGAGGACGGAAGTGGGGGAAAGCCCGGCCCTCCCACTTTCACCTGCAGTTTCCCAAGAGCGGGCCCAGGTGGAATGGTCGCTCCGTTTACACAATGCTATGATCTCAGGTGTGATCCGGGGCTGCTCTGAGAGGGGATAGAGAGGGTCTCCCACTGTCAACACCACCTCTGGGATGGCCTGGGCCTCTGTGTAGAGATCGTCACCCCCGCAGCCTCTGCTCAGCCATTGCCTCTCCCTCCTCACTCTGCAGTCAGGGTAATCCAAGCCCCTCACTCTGCCTCTACTACTTCACTGCCCTGGGCAGTCAGCCCCTCATTGGCTGTGGCATTTCTGGCAAGTCCCTTTGCTGCTTACCCTTGGCCTTAGTTTCCCCACCTCATAGGGTGACTCTTGGGCCTCTCCCCATCAGAACCCTTCCCATCAGAGTTTATTTTAATAAGCTCAGTACCCATTGTGGAGATTCACATGAAGGTTCTCAGATACAGCCTCAAGATGCCTTCATCACCTTGCAGCTCCTCTAATTAGGAGACAGCTACAGTCAGAAGGGCAGACTGCAGGCTAGTGGGACCCACCCGCCCCCCGCTTCAGTGGCAGATCCGGGAAGAGAAACCCAGTAGCAAAGGGTGGTTCCTAGACTTTCCTCTCAGCTAGCGGGAAGGCTAGATGGCCCGCAGGGTTGGCGGGAGTCCCAGGGTACTTTTTTTCTAAGAAAGGGTCTCGCTCTCTCATCCAGGCTGGAGTATAGTGGCACGATCACAGCTCGCTGCACCCTCAACCTCCAGGGCTCATGTGATCCTCCTGCTTCAGCCTCCCAATTAGCTGGGACTACAGGCATGCACCACCGCACCTGGCTAATTTTTTTATTTTATTTTTGTAGAGATGGGTTCTCACTATGTTGCCCAGGCTGGTCTTCAGCTCCTGGGCTCAAAGAGATCCCTCCTGCCTTGGTCTCCCAAAGTGCCAAGATTACAGGTGTGAGCCACTGCACCTGGACACCAGCATACTCTTGGGGTGAGGAGGAGTATGGGCTGAATGGCTTGAATGGTGGGCCCCCAACAGACAGGTCCACATACTAACCCCCAGGACCTGTACTTAAGACAGTTTATTTGGAAAAAGTGTTTTTTTAGATGTAATTAAGGGTCTTGAGGTGGGATCACCCTGAACTCAAGATGGGCCCTAAATACAATGACAGGTGTTCTGGTAAGTGACAAACCAGAAGAGGGAAAAGGCCATGTGAAGCTGGAGGCAGAGCCAAGGAAGGCCTAGAATCACCAGGAGCTGGAAGAGGGAGAGTGCCCCCGTCAGCACCTTGGTTTCAGACTTCTGGACTCCAGAACCGTGTGAATTAAATTCCTGTTAGACTGAAGCCATCAAGTTCACCACCCACTGGTGACCTGTTATGGCAGCCCCAGGAAATTAACCAAGGAGTTAAGGCCAACTGGTGGCCTAATTGGTAGGATGGGGGTGGGACTGGGGGCTATGGAGGCAGGAGGGTACCACTACATGAAGACGGGCTGTCGGGTCAGTCCAGAGCTCCGAGGAAAGAAAGCAAGAACACACAGATTAGGCGACGTGGATGGAAGATGAAGGATGTGACAACTGAATCCGTGGGCGTGGATTCGACTGGGGCCCTGAAAAATGCTGAGCAAGGTGGGGAAAGCAAGAAAGGACACGCCACACAGTACAAGCTCCAGGGACTCAGAGGACAGGAAAATAGGGGGCTGAGGCAGAAGGACAGGCTGGATTAGCCCTAGTTAGGATCAAATTTCCCACCATGGAGAGGGGGTTGGAGGACACTCACAGAAAAGATCCTGTAGCGCCATTCCAGTGGGTCGTGCCATAGACTCAAGGATGAGAGTGTTCTGTTGGAACAGTTCACTTGGGGCTGCAAGGGAAGGTACAATGATTCCATGGATTGACTGCAGGCCAGGACCTTTTGTGTTTGTTTGTTTTGAGACAGAATTTCGCTCTTGTTGCCCAGGCTGGAGTGCAATGGCACGATCTCGGCTCACTGCAACCTCCGCCTCCCAGGTTCAAGCGATTCTTCTGCCTCACCCTCCCAAGTAGCCGAGATTACAGGCATGCGCCACTACGCCTGCTAATTTTGTATTTTTTAGTAGAGACGGGGTTTTGTCATGTTGGTCAGGCTGGTCTCGAACTCCTGACCTCAGGTAATCCACCCATCTCGGCCTCCCAAAGTGCTGGGATTACAGGCGTGAGCCACTGCGCCCAGCCAGGGTTTTT
>NW_012119599.1:1951858-1960660 GCF_000951035.1 Colobus angolensis palliatus | reverse complement strand
TTTTTGAGACACAGTCTCACTCTGTCACCCAGGCTGGAATACAGTGGTACAATCTCAGCTCACTGCAACCTCCACCTTCCAAGTTCAAGCAGTTCTCCCGTCTCAGCCTCCCAAGTAGATGGGATTACAGGCACCCACCACCACGCCTGGTTAACTTTTGGTTTTGAGACGGTGTCTTGCTCTGTTGCCCAGGCTAGAGTGCAATGGTGCCATCTTGGCTCACTGCAATCTCCACCTTGTGGGTTCAAGCGATTCTCCTGCCTCAGCCTCCCGAGTAGCTGGGATTACAAGCGCACCCTACCACACCTGGCTAATTTTTGTATTTTTAGTAGAGATGGGGTTTCACCATGTTGTCCAGGCTGGTCTGGAACTCCTGACCTCAAGTGATCTGGCCGCCTCAGCATCCCCAGGTGCTGGGATTACAGGTGTGAGCCATGGCTCCCAGTCGCACCTTTGTTTTTTCTCCTAAAGAGAGCAGTGATGCTCAGCTAGAGCTGACCTTAGAAGGTGACGGGGAGAAAAGGCCACTGCAACACACTGCATTTTCTTACAGAGGTCTGTACCGATTGACAAAAACAAGCGGGTGTTCCAGTGTAACAGATGAGTGTCCCGGTAACGGTTAACACTGATCAGGTAAACCTGGTGTGGGGGTAACAATAACACATTGATTCAGCTCAAGACCAGGTTCCATTTTTTCATTTGCCAGAGTGCCCGCGGTGTCCTGCTGGCTGGGACCTTGCAGGTCGTCCTGGTTTGGAGTGGGGGCTAGGGAGTGAAGGATGATGGAGGGGGCTATGTTGCAACGCTTCACCTGCTGGTACCAGTGGCAGGTAATTGC
This sequence comes from Colobus angolensis palliatus, assembly GCF_000951035.1. Lineage (NCBI taxonomy): Eukaryota > Metazoa > Chordata > Mammalia > Primates > Cercopithecidae > Colobus > Colobus angolensis. The sequence continues at coordinate 1,959,822 of NW_012119599.1, read as the reverse complement.
TGCTCTTATCAGCAGGGCTAACCAAATGCCAAGTTGCACCAAAATCCTGGTGGTTTCCACTGGGCCAGCACAGGCAGGGGTGGTGTGGGAAGAAGGCCACGTTAGGTACATAGGCCATGTCCAAATTCAGGGTCCAGCAAGCTCCTATTTCTTGGATGCAGACACTGCCTGGGACGCGGACCGGCCGGGGTTGCAGAGCTGAGCGCGCACCTCTTGTAGCTCTGTGCGCAGTTCCTCCAGGGCGCTCTGTGGCGGCGCCGCCTGCACCTGCGCCTGCAGCGCTTCTAGCGCCAGCGCCAGGTGGCCCACCTCGTCCCGCAGCGCGTTCCAGGCGGCGCGCTGCTCCTCCTCCTTGTGGCGCTGCTGCGCCTGGTGGCGCCAGTACTCCAGCACCAGGCAGCCGCCGCCCACGATGAAGATGGTGGCTTCGCCCAGCAGCTCCGCGCCCAGCTCGGCTGCCGCCTCCTCGTTCAGCGGCTTGATGACCGTGCCTCGGAAGCCCATGATGCGCATCTTGGTCCGCATCTCCACCCAGTGGTACACTGCGGGGGAAAACAGGGGTCAGGCTACGCTCTGGGAGCCCCCTGCAAGCCCCACCCCTCTCACCCAGGGAATGCAGTCACCTAGCCTGGGTAACCCAGGGGTCTTTTAAAAGACCAGAATATTCTAGCGAGCAGCCAGGGATGAGAAACACTGCCGCAGAAAGGAGGCCCTCAGACTTGAGGGGCCACGCCCCAAGAGGGACACCAGGGACTTCCACAGCGCAAAGTTCATGGACGGTGTAAAGGTCCAGTTGCCAGATGCTTAGTTCCCTGTGTTCCTCCCTTAAGCCACCGCCAGCCAGGCTGTCCTGCCCTGGCACTGTCACCCCACCCACTTCCCAGGAGAAAGACCAACCCCCTTTCTTGCCTTATTTTCCCAAAGTGCAAAGTTGGGGCTGCAGATGGGTGGGGGGAATGGGGACTCCTGGCTCCAAAGGGCAGCTTAAGGTGGCAATCGATGCTAAGTGCCTCTGAACACTTAGATACACTTGTAATAATCAATCAGTTTTGCAAGTCTGATGGCTCCAATCCTAGAATTTCATCAGCCCTGAAGGTGCAGCTAAGAGCTGCGAGCTCTTCACAGAGAGGATTTGGGCACATACCTTGGTGGGAGCTCAAGAGGTGAGTGGTGCTGCTGGAACAAAAACTCCTTCCTTGCCTAGCTGCTTCTTTATGAAGGAAGATTCTCAGCACTTGAGTCTTTAAAACCAGTGCAGAATTGATGCTGCACCCTGACTCACTCCTGCAACAATTAATATTCATCCAAGGGTACATGAAACCACAGAGGGAACCCTTGTCTGGTGCTTTTGCAGACTCATTTGCAACATCTTCTTTTACTTTAAAGGTTTAGTAATTATTCATGAAAATGTATAAAAGATGAACTCTTGCTGTTGTTGTTTTAGAGATGCAGTCTCGCTCTGTCGCCAGGCTGGAGTGCAGTGGCACAGTCTTGGCTCACAGCAACCTCTGCCTCCCGTGTTCAAGCAATTTCCCTGCCTCAGCCTCCTGAGTAGCTGGGACTACAGGCGTGCGCCACCATGCCTGGCTAATTTTTTGTATTTTCAGTACAGAAGGGGTTTCACCATGGCCAGGCTGGTCTCGATCGTCTGACCTTGTGATCCACTCGCCTTGGCCTCTCAAAGTGCTGGGATTACAGCTGTGAGTCACTGCTCCCAGCCAAAAGATGAACATTTTAAAGTAACTGCACTAATAATAATTTCAAAATTAACTCAATCCAGAAGAAAACAATTTAGCATTTAGAACCTTATGGTCACAGGAAATTAACATGTAAATTTCTGTATGTATTTTGGTTGCTGATATATAAATCATTAGATGGAATTCTGTGGGCATATGGACTGTAAATACAAAAGTACACGAACGAAAAGAAACCATGTGAAATTTCTGACTGAAAAAGAAGAGCTTGTTTTTATTTTTATTATTTTCGAGATGGGGTCTTGCTTTGTCACCCAGGCTGGAGTGTAGTGGCGCAATCATGGCTCACTGTAGCCTCGACCTTCCAGGTTCAAGTGATCCTCCCACCACCTCAGTCCCTTGAGTAGCTGGGACTACAGGTATGTCTGGCTAAAATTTTTTTTTTTTTTTTTTTTTGAGACGGAGTCTCGCTCTGTCACCCAGGCTAGAGTGCAGTGGCGTGATCTTGGCTCACTGCAAGCTCTGCCTCCCGGGTTCACGCCATTCTCCTGCCTCAGCCTCCGGAGTAGCTGGGACTACAGGCGCCCGCCACCTCGCCCGGCTAGTTTTTGTATTTTTAGTAGAGACGGGGTTTCACCGTGTTAGCCAGGATGGTCTCGATCTCCTGACCTCGTGATCTGCCCACCTCAGCCTCCCGAAGTGTTGGTTGGGATTACAAGCGTAAGCCACTACGCCCGGCCATTTTTGTTTAAATAGAGATGGGGGTTATCAGTATGTTGCCCAGGCTGGTCTCGAACTCAGGCTCAAGCAATCTGGCTGCCTCGGCCTCCCAAAGTGCTGGGATTGCAGGTGTGAGCCACTATGCCTGAGATATATATATATATATATATCCTTAAACCAGACATTGGTAGGCATCAAATCATTATTATTGTATGTAATTTGCAATAAATATGAAGGGAAGGATGCACCAGCCATTTGGACATGTCAATATCATAACACACCAGAACCAGAAATTCCATCCTTCACAACTACTTAAGGTTATGAAAAAAGTTTTACTTGTCAACTTGAAAATGCACTAGAGGGCACACAATTTTTTTTTTTTCTTTTTCTGAGACAGGATCTTGCTCTGTTGCCCAGGCTAGAGTGCTATGGCAATCTCGGCTCACTGCAACCTCTGCTTCCCAGGTTCAAGTCATCCTCCCACCTCAGCCTCCTGCGTAGCTGGGACTACAGGCACATGCCACCATGCCTGACTAATTTTATTGTTTTGGGTAGAGATGGGCTCTTGCCATATTCCATCATATTTATTTATGTATTTAACAGATGGGATCTCACTCTGTGGTCCAGGATGGAAGGCAGCGGCTCTATCACAGTTCACTGCAACCTCAAACACCTAGACTCAAGCAATCCTCCCACCCCAGCCTCTGGAGCAGCTGGAACTACAGATGCCGCACCATGCCTGGCTATTTTCAATTTTTTTTTTAGAGACGGGGTCTTGCTATGTTGCCAAAGCTGGTCTTGAACTCCTGGGCTCAAGCAATCATCCTGCCTCAGCCTCCCAAACTACTGGGACGACAGGAGAGAGCCACTGCGCCCAGCCACTACACATCTTTCATCTTCAAAGAGGTGGGGTGGCAGGAAGGCTTGGGGGCGCTCTGCTGGAGCTGGAGGGAAGACCTGAGGTACGAGCCCAGGGCCCGAGCAGTCACTGTCACTGTCACTGTCAGCTGCTGCAGTTACTGTTACAGTTGACTGTGGCTCAGGCCCTGGGCTTGTGGGTTCCTGGGGTCCAGGCTGTGGAGATCCCTCCCACACTGAGGTCTTAGGGTCAGGCTGACCTGGGGTCCCCTTAGGGCTCCGCCACCTGCTCTCTGGTCAACGACAACCTGCCCCGAGCCCCTCCTGTAACAGAGGAAGGACAGCATCATCCTGACAATGACACTCGCCACCCCTGGTGGTGGCCCAGAGCTGGGCCCGTAACTGTCACTGCCTCCTTCATGTCAGGGACACCTAGCATGGTAGCCAGAGAGTGGTGAGGGCTGAGGATTCCAGCTCCTCTGGCCTTCCTGGGTGGGGTTCCCAGCGTGCAATTGCAAGAGTCTCAGCGTAGACCACGCATGGGGATCTGGGCCAGCAGGTGGGTCTGGGTGTGCCAATGGGAGTGGGCACGTACCCAGGCCACAGGAAATCAAATCAAAGAGGGTGTGTGTGTGCGCGCACGCAGGCATGGGCTTTCAGGGCTCTTAGACCAGGGGCCGACGGCAATCTCTATCAGGTCAGCGGTCAGATGTGGGCTTCAGGAAACAAGGCCCAGGTGGGAATGAATCACAACAGGGCTGTGATTCTAGAAGTGATAGCTGCAAGGGGCCGGGACAGAGTAAGCTGGAGGACTCACCAGACTTGCGGGGGTCAACAGGCTCCAGATGTCTCCTAGACCCCTCACACTCAGTGTGTCCAAACCTGAACCCAGCTCCCAGCCCCACACCTGTCCCCCTGCTAGAGATCGGGGCCTCATCCCAGCTGTTCCCCTCCTCCCACGGCCTCTCAGCTGCGTGTTGGGTCCATTCTGCATCCTGAACATCTCTCCCAGTGGATTCCCTTCTGCTGTCCTGGTCCAGGATCCATCCCAGCTCTGACCAATGTTCCCCTCCCTGACCTCCTGAATAGGAGGAATACAGGCTATCCACTTCCGAGTGCCTGTCACAACCAGGAATAGTGGCTATCCAGTTACTTGTCTGCAATCAGTCTCCCCACTGTCCTGTAAGCCTCATAAGGGCAGGGCCCAGGGCTGTCACAGTCACTGCTGTGTCCCCAGCACTGCCCAGTGCCAGGCCAGGCACACGCATGATGCTCATTAGATCTAAGCTTAACACATAAGTGGGTACCGCCTCCAGCCTCCTTCCCATCTGCCGGCCCCAGCCTCACCCTCTGCAATTGTGCTCCACGCAGCAATCAGAAGGAACTGGTGAGAAGAACAGAACAAACTGGCCAGGCGCGGTAGCTCAGGCCTTTAATCCCAGCACTTTGGGAGGCCGAGACAGGTGGATCATGAGGTCAGGAGTTCAAGACCAGCCTGGCCAACATGGTGAAACCCCCATGTCTACTAAAAATACAAAAAATTAGCAGGACATAGTGGGAGGCCCCTGTAATCCCAGCTACTCTGGAGGCTGAGGCAGGAGAATCGCTTGAACCCGGGAGGCGGAGGTTGCAGTGAGCCAAGACCATGCCACTGCACTCCAGCCTGGGCAGCAAGAACAAGACTCTGTCTCAAAAAAAAAAATTAAAAAGAAAAAAGAAAGAAAAGAACAACCTACCATTCCCCGTCGCCCCCACCCCCAACCCCCGCCGCAAATAAAAGTAACACATTGCAAGAAAACAAAGTACTCAAACTATAAAACGTAGTCAAAGTTCTCTCCTCAGAGGAACCCTCAACTACTGCCGTTGCCAGCCTGTTTTCCCCTAGCGCCATCTCCTGGACAGCCCATAGTAAGCACACCTCACTCATTTCTGAGCTCTTCAACTGGAGGTTTGTTCAGATCTAAACCATTTTTTAGCTACTCATAATCCAGCGCCACTATAAAAGGTGAGCACTCTGTCCCCACACGGCCTGCCCTTCCTCCACTCCCCCATTTCTACAGGGGATTTGTGTGCAGTTTTTATTATTCTATGTTCCGTTTTTTTTTTTTTTTCAGACGGAGTCTCACTTTGTCCCCAAGGTTGGAGTGCAGTGGCGTGATCTCGGCTATACGGTGCAGTGGCCATGGAAACACTCTCCGGTGTGGTGTGACTAAGGCAGAGAGGAGACCCTCTTGAGTGCTGCTTCATAAGACTTCAGTGCTTTTTTTGTTTTGATAGAGTTTTGCTCTTGTTGCCCAGTTTGGAGTGCAGTGGCTTGATCTTGGCTCACTGCAACCTCTGCCTCCTGAGTTCGAGTGATTCTCCTGCCTGAACCTCCCAAGTAGCTGGGATTACAGGCGCCGGCCACCATGCCCAACTAACTTTTGTATTTTTAGTAGAGACGGGATTTCTCCATGTTGGCTAGGCTGGTCTTGAACTCCTGACCTCAAGTGATCCGCCCACCGCAGTGTCCCAAAGTAGCGGGACTACAGGTGTGAGCCACCATGTCTGGCCTGACTCCAACTTCATGAGAGATCTTAACCTATAATTTTCCTTTTCTGTAATGGCTTTGTCAGGCTTTGATATCAGTATTCTATTGGACTCATAAAATGAATAAGTCAGTGGTCCTACTTTCTCTCTTAAAAGAACTTGGACAATGGTATCCTTCCCTCTCCTTCCCCTTCCCCTTCCCTTTCTGTCCCCCTCCTCCTCCCCTTCCCTTCCCCCTTCCCTTCTCTTCCCTTTCCTTTCCTTCCTTTCTTTCTTTCCCTCTTTCTTTCTTTCTTTTTTTTTTTTTGAGATTGAGTCTCACCATGCTGTCCCAGGTGGACTGCAGTGGCATGACCTCAGCTCACTGCAACCTCTACCTCCCGGGTTCAAGTGATTCTCTCACCTCAGCCTCCCATGTAGCTGGGACTACAGATGCACACCACCACACCTGGCTAATTTTTGTATTTTTTGGTAGAGACACGCTTTCACCATGTTGACCAGGCTGGTCTCGAATTCGTGACCTCATGTGATCCACCCGCCTCGGCCTCCCAAAGTGCTGGGATTACAGGCATGAGCCACCGCAGCCGGCCTCCTCCATTTCTCTTTTCCTGTCTTTTCCCAATTCTTCTTTTAGATCGCAGCTGAACTGTCCCTTCCTCCAGGACACCCTCCCTGAACCACAGGCTGGGTCAGACATATTCTCAAGGTTCTCAAAGCTCCCTGGGCTTAACACAAGGCCAGCCTTAATAAATGGCAGCAAGAACTTTGGAGTCACACAGACCTGGACTCAAATCCTGGTTCTGTCACTTTCTGGATGTGCAAGTTGAGCCTTGGTGTTTCCTCATCAAAACTAGGGGTCAAAAGACTCAACTGGCAGGACTGGGAGAATGGCAGTAACAGAGTAAGGGAGGAAATGCTCAGTTTGTAAATGTTAAGCTAATATCCTCTTCCTGACTCCTATTAGGAATTTTATTCCTGGAGGTACGTCCTACCCACTGGTCTGAATCTACTCTTGGGTTACATAGAATCGTTTTCCGTCTCCTCCCTGAACTCTCTCCCTCCAGACTCACTCCCTTTCATCTGTCTTCCATAACAGAGAATCCCAACTCAGATGTCCCCTCCTCTAGGAAGCCTTCCCTGTCCTCCAGACCCCCTGGGCTCCTCCATCTGAGCTCTGACTGCTCTGGGTCCTCACTGCATGGTGACAAGTCTGTCTCTCCAACTGGACTGTGAGGCCGATGCAGGCAGGGCCTGAGCCTAACTCCGTCACTGCACTGTCCCCAGCCCCAGATAGGCACAGAGCAGGCACTTAATGAAAAAGCTGATCTGTGGAGGTGCCCAGGAGGTGGCCATGGACAATGGGTATGGCTCCCTGTCTCTGGCTCCCCATCCCCCTTCTCTCTCTCCTGATGCTTTTGGTGTTATCTGTCCCCTTGAGAATGTGGCACTGTGCATCGCCCCTCCTCCTGGGGATGTGTGCTTCTCTTGGTTCCAGGCCCCCCTCCACCCGTCTGTCTCTGGTATAGACCCTTTCCTCGGCCTCAGTGGCTGGCATTTCTTAGGGTACCATTTCCCAAGCCCTCTTCTTACTCAACTGTCACATCCACTTCCAGGGGCCACTCAGAACTTCAGGACCCAAAGTCCTGTGCTCAGATCTCTCTTAGCCCCAGAGCTCCAGGTCACAGGCACTTCAGACACTCTAGGTCACAACACAATGGCTGACCAGGCCCAGGGAGGAGATTTCCCAGAGAAAGGAGGGATATCTTAACCCACGGAGTCAAGTAAAGTGACGTACTTGGCCATAGTTAACCATTGTTCAAGATTTTTCTGAGCATGAAACTGCAGGTGGCTGGAATGCAATCCTTTCCTCAGGAAATGTGCTGCTAAGACAAAACAGCTCCCTCCATGGTGGGGGACTGGGGCTCAGGAGCTTATGGACAAATAGGACAGGCCAGACGCAGTGGCTAATGCCTGTAATCCCAGCACTTTGGAAGGCCGAGGTGGGTGGATCACCTGAGGTCAGGAGTTTGAGACCAGCCTGACCAACATGGAAAAACCCCGTCTCTACTAAAAACATAAAATTAGCCAGGCATGGTGGCACATGCCTGTAATCCCAGCTACTCGGGAGGCTGAGGCGGGAGAATCACTTGAACACAGGAGGCA
>NW_012119599.1:1949887-1951163 GCF_000951035.1 Colobus angolensis palliatus | reverse complement strand
AAAAAAAAAAAAAAGAAATACGATAAATAGCAAAAAAATAGCCGAAAGAGTTACAGTGCCTACCTGGGGGAAGCAGAAATTGAGGTAGAAAAGGTGGTGGCTGGGTTTTCTTCTATCATAAATCATACAACTATCAGACTGTTTAGCCTAAGTACATACAGTCCCTGACTTATGATGGTTCAACTTGCAGTTTTTCAACTTTATGAGGGTGTGAAAGCAATAAGCATTCAGTAGAAACCATGCTCCAGGCCCAGCGCAGTGGCTCACACCTGTAATCCCAACACTTTGGGAGGCTGAGGTGGACAGATCACCTGAGGTCAGGAGTTTGAGATCAGCTGGGTGAAACCCCGTCTTTACTAAAAATAAAAAAATTAGCTGGGTGTGATGGCGCACACCTGTAATCTCAGCTACTTGGGAAGCTGAGGCAGGAGAATCACTTGAACCCAGGAGGCAGAGGTTACAGTGAGCCGAGATCACGCCACTGCCCAGCCTGGGTGACAGACTGAGACTCAGTCTCAAAAAAACATAATAATAAATAAATAAAAGAAATGACACCTAAATGAACGTGCGTTTCTGGAGAAGATCCTGGAACAGGCAGAAAAGGACACCAGTGGAAACACTGCTGAGATAGGAATGAGGCCTGCAGGCTTTATACCAGTGTTCATTTCCTGGGTCGCCTCATTGCACTGTGGTTATGTAAAATGTTATCATCCGGAGACTCTGGGTGAAAGGTATGCGGGAACTCTCTGTACTATTATTGTAACTTTTCTCTGAGTCTAAAATTAATTCAAAGTAGAAAAAACGAAAACAGACACAGCCCCCAGGTGGCTCGACTGTGAGGAAATGGACCTTCTCACCCATTTGCTGGTGTAAGTGTAAATCCGTGCAGACCCTGGAGTCAGTCATTCTGCTTCTGGGCATTTATGCCAGGTTCACCTGTCCAGGTGCGAAAGGCCTTGCTGGTCTCCTTAACCCTGCAGCACAGTGGATGATGACAATTAAAAAGCCAAGAGAGACCCTCTGACACTATAATCTCATAAATTCCAGCATTTCTGTCAACAACTGAAATACAGTAAGGAAGTCGGGCTTTCTGTTTTTGTTTTGAGACAGGGTTTTACTCTGTCACTCAGACTGGAGTACAGTGGCAGGATCATGGCTCACTGCAGCCTGGAATCCCAGGGATCAAGCAATCCTCCTGCCTCAGCCTCCCAAGTAGCTGGGACTACAGGCAAGAACCAGCATGCCTGGCAAATTTTGTTTTTGGGACAGAGCCTCT
>NW_012119599.1:1948285-1949427 GCF_000951035.1 Colobus angolensis palliatus | reverse complement strand
TTTTTAAATAGAGATGAGGTTTTGTCACGTTGCCCAGGCTGGTCTTGAACTCCTGGGCTCAAGCGATCCGCCTGCCTTGGCCTCCCAAAGTGCTGGGATTACCAGTGTGCGCCACTGTGCCTGGCCAAAACAGATAATTAAAACTTTTTTCAAAAAAATAAAACAAGCCACCTTGGCCCCCCGGATTCCACAGGTTAAGCCTCTACCTCTTCACCTCTGCTGCTCCCTTCTCAAGACCCAATAAAACAGCAGTCTTAGGTGGAAAGACAGCAGAAGTCACAAGAACAAACGGAAGCTGGCTGCGGGGGGGAGGTGAGGGGGGTGGTAATGCGACTAGGCAGAAGGGGAGGGAATCAATGATGCAAGCCTTGAGGTGGGAGCAGATGGCTGAGAGGTAACTGAGCCAGCAGGGAGGCTGCTGAGACCTAGGCACTCATGGAACGGGGCGGGTAGGGGGAGGAAGGGGAGAGGGGGAAAGAGCGGTGGCCAAGAAGCAGAAGGAATTGGAGACTAGGACCACACGTGCCAGGTGGCTGAGGGTGGGGTTAAGCCCAGAATCCCTCCTTGACTGGGGGTGAACCAGGAGGACTCCGAGAACAGCCCAGGGGGCAAGTGCCACACTGCAAACAAGCCTGTTCCTCTGGCATAGGGCTGGTGGGCAATGCAGGCATCGAGAGCCCACTCAGCCTCGGCCTTGAACTCCAGTGACCCTGCCGGGTGTTGCTGGGGACAAAACCACACCTGCCACTGAGGTCCAGACGGGGGCTCTGCTTAGCTGTGAGCCTGGCCATGGGGTGATGAGCATGGGAAAGATCTGGGTCAAAGACATCCTAGTGGCTCCCAGACCCCTGCTCCTCTGTCTCCCTCCAAAGCCACTTAAAAATACACCAACCAGTTCTTTTTTAAGAGTTTGCATTGTTCCCTGCTGTCTTTGAAGTTCCACCTACATTTTACTTTCTCTATAAAGTTTTATCCTAATGTGACTTTTTATGCTCAATATCCTGTCATATGTCTCTGAAACAAAAATGTATCTATAAATTAAAACCAAAAATTTCATTCTTTGTGATTTTAGTTAAAACTTTTCTCTGCTGGGTGCGGTGGCTCACGCCTGTAATCCCAGCACTTTGGGAGACCAAGGCAGG
>NW_012119599.1:1942535-1947010 GCF_000951035.1 Colobus angolensis palliatus | reverse complement strand
AGAATATGTCACTGATGACCACAGATGAAATCTTTAGGAAAATATTAGCAAACCAATGCCAGCAACATATAAAATACATAATACAGCATAATCAAGTGGGGTTTCTGCAGGAATATAAGATTGGTTTAATATTCTTTTTTTAATTTTTTTTTTGAGATGGAGTCTTGCTCTGTCACCCAGGCTGGAGTGCAAAGGCGCGATCTCAGCTCACTGCAACCTCTGCTGCCAGGGTTCAAGTGATTCTCCTGCCTCAGCCTTCCAAGTATCTGGGATTACAGGCGCAGACCACTGTGCCCCACTAATTTTTGTATTTTTAGTAGAGTCAGGGCTTTGCCATGTTGGCCAGGCTGGTCTCTAACTCCTGACCTCAGATGATATACCCGCCTCGGCCTCCCAATGTGCTGGGATTACAGGGGTGAGCCACCACTCCCTTAGGTGATCCACCCGCCTGATTTAATATTCTTTAAAAAATCAATTATTTTTAACTGATTGTAGTAATAGAATTGTGGTTGCCAGCCTCCAAGATGTCCTCCTCCTCAACAATCCCTGTATCCTGGTGTTTACAGCCCTGTATTCTCCCTTCCCACATGTACCAGGGTTGGTCTGTATGACCAACAGAATATAGTAGAAGTAATATGTCACTTCCAAAATTTTATGAAGACACTGCCTCTTTAGTCTTGGTCACTTTCATTCTTGATTCAAGTGAATCAACCTTCTTGGAAGTAGATCCTCCAGCCCTGGGCAAGACTTCGGGTCCACAGACTCCCAGCCAGGGCCACCCAACAAAGCCGTTCCTAAATTCCTGATTCTTAAGAACTGTATGACATAATAAATGTTTATTTATTATCACATGGAAAAGTACTCAATAGCACCCTTCACCAAAGAAAAACAAATAAGTTACCATTTTATACCAAACAGAATGGCTAAAATTAAACTGTGAAAATATTAAATATTGCAAGGATATGGGGCAACTGGAACCACATGGCAAAACTCTTTGGTAGTTTCCTATAAATTTGTTGTTGTTGTTTTCCTTTTTTTGAGACGGAGTCTTGCTGTGGCTGGAGTGCAGTTGCGGGATCTTAGCTCACTGCAACCTCTGTCTCCCGGGTTCAGGCGATTCTTCTGCCTCAGCTGCCTAAGTAGCTAGGATTACAGGCACCCGCCACCACATCCAGCTGTTTGTATTTTTAGTAGAGAGGGGTCTCACCATGTTGGCCAGGCTGGTCTTGAACTCCTGACCTTGGGTGATCCACCCGTCTCAGCCTCCCCAAGTGCTGGATTACAGGTGTGAGCTGCTGTGCCCAGCCAGTTTCTTATAAAATTAAATATACCCTTACCATACAACCCAGAAATTTTACTCCTAGATAATTACTGGGAGAATAACATTTCTACCAAGAGAAATGAAAACATCCTTATAAACGCTTGTACACAAATGTTCATAGCACCTTTACTTGCAATAACTTGGAAACAACCCAAATGTCCATCATTAGGACAGTTATCAAACAAAGCATGGCATATTCATATACTGGAATAAAATAAAGGAATACACTTTTATTAAGAGTAGCCAACAAAATAAACTGGCCAGGCGTGGTGGCTCACACTTGTATCCCAGCACTTTGGGAGGCCAAGCGGTGAGGATCACCTGGGCCCATGAGTTCAAGACCACTATTGGCAACTTGTGAGGTCCATCTCTACAAAAAATAAAATAAAGGAGCCAGGCATGGTGGCATGTGCCTGTGGTCCCAGCTACTCAGGAGGCTGAGGTAAGAGGATTGCTTGAGCCCAGGAGGTTGAGGCTACAGTGAGCCGTGTTTGTGCCCCTGCCCTCCAGTCTGGGTGACAGGGGTAGACTGTGTCAAAAAAAAAAAAAGAAGAAGAAATGAACTACTGATACATGCAGCAAGAAGTATCTCAAAAGTATCAAATGAACAAAAGCTAAACATAAATTTCATAATGTATGATTCCATTTACATCAAGTTGAACAACAGGCAGAACTAATCAATAAGGAGAGAAGTCAGGGAGACAGAGCAGGGGAGGAGGGACCTTTTTAGAGTGATGATGATGTTTTATATCTTGGGTACTAGTTACATGGGTATATGCATTTACCAATACTCATTGAACTGTAGCCTTTAGATTGTATAGATACTATATCCTAACAAAGAATATACCAAAAAATCAAGTGCCAATAATTAAACATAAGAGGAGTTTGGGAGCCAGTGGGATGTGACTTCTTATCCTGTGTTGCCTCAGGGAATCTGTTTCTCTCGCTTTGAGAGATTTCCTCACTCACAAAACCAGGATGGTCATAAACTCCCTAATAAGGTGGTTAAGATCATTTGCTGAGATAATGGAAAGCATTTTAAATAAAAGCTGTTGTTATCAGTCAATAAATTATTATTCAGGGTAAACATAGCTTCAAGCCAGTCTCTGCCGTGGCTGCCCTTCCCCAGATGTGATCCAGCCAGATGATGATGATGATGACGATGATGATTATTATTATTGTGAGACATGGTCTCACTCTATCACCCAAGCTGGGGTGCAGTGGTGTGATCTCAGCCCATTACAACCTCAGCCTCCAGAGGTCAAGTGATCCTCCAGTTTCAGCCTCCCAAAATGCCGGAATTACAGGTGTTTGCCACCGCACCTGGCAACCCAGTTTATTTATGTATTTTATTATTTATTTATTTATTTATTGAGACAGAGTCTTGCTGTATCACCTAGGCTGGAGTGCAGTGGCGCGATCTCGGCTCACTGCAACCTCCGCCTCCTGGTGTCAAGCCATCCTCCTACCTCAGCCTCCCGAGTAGCTGGAATTACAGGCATACCCCACCACACCTAGCTAATTTTTGTATTTTTAGTAGAGATGGGGTTTCACCATGTTCGTCAGGCTGGTCTCGAACTCCTGACCTCAGGTCACCCACCCACCTTGGCCTTCCAAATTGCTAGGATTACAGGCGTGAGCCACTGTGCCCCGCCCAATCCAGCCAGTTTTAAGCTTGCCCTAACAGTGCTCCAAGTTTTAACAGAATTGTGCAGGCCACAATAGCCGGGCAGTGCTTCCACCCACAGACCTGGCTTGATCTTTCCATTATAGCAACTGAGACTGCAGTAATGCACAGCGCTCCAGTTACCAGAGGGGCACGACTGGTTCCATCTGCCCAGCATCTTGGGGGAGCGTATCTCCCCAACTTTTGGCTCAAGGGATTCAGGAGGAGGTCACCCCACTCCTGAGTCTGGCCAATTAAGGCACTCCTTTCCCTGGGTCACAGAGACTGTGCCGGGATGGGGATGTGACGCAGGGTGGACCACTCGATTCAGCCTGGGAATTCGGCGGGAAATCCCGGTTGAAGCACCCCTCTATACCCTGGGGTCACTGGGCAGGTAACTAATACCCTCAAATGTGCCCCATGAGAGCAGGGATCTTTGTTCTGTTGACTACTGAGTCATGCCTCTCAGAACAGTTCCTGGCAAACAGCAGGCACTTAATAAAGATTTGTTGAGTGAATGAATTACTCAGCCTCCTAATGGACTGAACCATAGCCACACCCCAGAAAATGATCCCCACCTCTACTCTCCTCCCAGGCCTGGAGAGACCAACTCAACTTGGTATAGAGGACACTCAGGAGTTTCTAGAAGCAATTAACAGAGAGGTTAGGGCGGAGCGCTGTGGCTCACGCCTGTAATCCCAGCACTTTGGGAGGCCAAGGCAGGCAGATTACTTCAGGTCAGGAATTCAAGACCTCCCTGGCCAACATGGTGAAACCCTGTCTCTACTAAAAATACAAAAATTAGCTGGGCGTGGTGGCGGGTGCCTGTAGTCACAGCTACTCAGAAGGCTGAGGCAGGAGAATCGCTTGAACCCGGGAAGCAGAGGTTGCAGTGAGCCGAGAGAGTGCCACTGCACTCCAGCCTGGGCGACAGAGTGAGACTCCGTCACAAGACAAACAAAAAAGATTTCAGAACAACTTTAGTGTTTCTGATTACCAGTGCTACTTTATATTATTCTCTACTGTCTTAGTAATTCCATCCTCCCCACCTTCATTAGAGTTTAGAAGCCGATACTCACCACTGCAACCTCCTATACACCAAGGGGCAGGAGGTGACCCGGCTATGGTAAGCTGGCAGTGAGGCGAGTTTCCTAGGGACTTCTGGCAAAGGATATTCCTCCTTGAGGCGCTATCTTCACTTATCTAACTACCCGCCCCCTCCATACACACCCGCACAGACTTCCTCCCTTAGGAAACATAAAGCCACAATGCCTGGAGCCGCAGCAGCCCTACTGAGGCTATGAGGACTGCCTGAGCACCTACACGGCAGAGACAGAGTCCTCAGGTTCCTAATGACACCACTGAGCCACCAAACCAACCATGAAGAGGCCTTCCTCAGGGCTTACTGAAAAGCCAGCAAAAAACACCCTTTTGATTTAAGGTTTGATTGACATGTACTGGCTGGGTTTTTTTTTTTTTTTTTTTTTT
>NW_012119599.1:1934449-1941390 GCF_000951035.1 Colobus angolensis palliatus | reverse complement strand
AATTTTTTAAATGAGCTGGGCATAATGGCACACTCCTGTAATCCCAGCTGCTCGGGAGGGCTGAGGCAGGAGAATCGCTTGAACCTGGGAGGTGGAGGTTTCAGTGAGCCAAGACTGTGCCACTACACTCCAGCCTGGGGGACAAAGCGAGACTCCATCTCAAAAAAAAAAAAAGTCAAAGCCAGACTCTCACAGAGGGTCTCACCAAGAGTTTCCAAATTTACTTAATAATGTCTGTATAAGAGAATGTTTTCAGTGAGAGTAAAAATATTTGGGGGGGCATGAATAAGTTTATTTTTAAAATGTTTACATCTTCATTTCATCCCTCTAAATTTTGTGTATGTTTTTAAATGCATATAACAGCCATACTGTTATATGTTAGCGCTACACATGACCGCTAAATACTTTTATTTATTTACTTATTTTATTTTATTTTATTTTTGAGACAGAGTCTCGCTCTGTCACCCAGGCTGGAGTGCAATGGTGCGATCTTGGCTGACTGCAACCTCCACCTCCCGGGTTCAAGTGATTCTCTTGCCTCAGCCTCCCAAGCAGCTGGGATTACAGGCATGCACCACCACACCTGGCTAATTTTTTGTATTTTTAGTAGAGACAGGGTTTCTTCAGGTTGGTTAGGTTGGTCTCGAACTCCCGACCTCAGGTGATCCACCCACCTCGGCCTCCCAAAGTGCTGGGACTATAGGCGTGAGCCACTGTGCCCTGCATTTATTTTTTTTAGAGAGACAGGGTTTCACTGTGTCAACTAGGCTGGAGTACAGTGGTGTGACCAAGGTTCGTTGCAGCCACGACTTCATGTGCTCCAGTGATCCTCCCACCTCAGCCTCCCAAGTAGCTGGGGCCATAGGCGCACACCATCACGCCCAGCTAGTTTTTTTTTATTGTTGGTAGAGATGGGGTTTTGCCACGTTGCCCAGGCTGGTCTTGAACTCCTGGGTTTAGGTGATCCACCTGCCTTGACCTCCCAAAGTGCTGGGATTACAGGTGTGAGCCACTGTGCCTGGCTGACTGCTAAATAATTTTACATATGTGTACACACATGCATATATACATGCTAGGGAAGGAACCTCAGAAATGTTTCCTTGATAGGAGAATATAATAACAAACATTTGGAGGTCACCAGCAGCAGCCTGGTTGCCACATAATATAACTGATGTGATGCTCTGGTGATTATAAATAGACTCCAGCAAAGTGATTTTCAAACACTGGTGTGTGTGAGAATGCACTCCGGAGACTGCTAAAAATAAACACGTCCACCCCTTCCCCACGTCTACCAAATCAGGACCTGCAGGTAGCACTCCTGGGCATCTACCGGAAGCACCCCACAAAGCTCACTAGTTTTCCTCCATATTGTACACCTTTCAGCTCCCCAATCCTCTCGGCATTTGTGTTTAATCTGGTGGTTAGTCAGCCCTTCTATTGAGAGCTGAACACCAACTGTTGTAGCTGTCCTTTCTAGAAGTTCTATTTAATTCTTTTTCCAGCTTCCTGGCAATTTTTTATTTTACTTGTGTTTTAAGATCCTTCTCTTTTATCCTTTTAACAGATAAGCTTAGGTATTTTATATCTACATCTGATCATTTCACATGTTTGCAGGTTGTGACCTGCCATGTTTTTCTGCTGGCTCTCGCTCATGGTGGCTGCTTTTTTCATACGGTATATAATTTTTTTTTTTTTTTTTTTTTACTGTGAGCTTGTATGCTGGAACTCTGTCTGAAGGAGTTCTCCGAGGCTCGGGCAAAGAGAGCACAGGCAGAAAGAGTTTATGTTTGTCCTTGCCAGGTGCTTAGACACAGTTAGGTACCCCAGGGGTTCATTCTCAGCATGCAACTTCTAGGACCTTTCAAAGAGGCCCCAAGTCCACATGAGGGACAGTCAGTAGCTACAAATTCTCAGCTGAGAATGTATCAGTCTCTACCTAGGGCAAAGGCTTGTGTGCCTTAAGAAGGAGGTTTTTTTCTAGTTTACCAGGTACCTTGGCGGAGACCTGGCTGTCTCCTGGCCAGTGCCCCCACAGCATAGTCCCCATCCCCCAGGCCAAGTGATATGGTGTGGCTGTGTCCCCCACCCAAATCTCATCTTATATTCACACAAAAAATTACATTCATACAAAAAATTACATTCATACAAAATTAGCCGGGCATGGTGGTGCATGCCTGTAATCTCAGCTACTTGGGAGGCTGAGACAGGAGAATCACTAGAACCCAGGAGGCAGAGGTTGCGGTGAGCTGAGATCATGCCATTGCACTCCAGCCTGGGCAATAAGAGTGAAACTCTGTCTCAAAAAATAAATAAATAAAATAAATAAAAAGTAAATAAACATGTACAGAGTATTTGAAGGCCAGGCACAGTTCTATGTTTTATGGATATGAACATCCACATAACAACCCAATTACAAGCATAAAACTGAGGCCCAGAGAGGTTAAATAACTCTCCTGGGGTCACACAGAAAGTGGCAGAGCAGGGATGGATAAGCGGGCAGCCTGGTTCAAGGCCGGGCTGTAAAGAGTAAAGAGTAAACACTTTACTGAATGGTGGGTGCTAAGGGAACATCAGACCTATGAGGTAAGTGCTATATGGTACAGAAAGTCAGAGTGACTCATGCAGGACACACACCACGTCAACAGTGGGGCAAGGATCTGAGTGCACCAAGTCTTTATCCAGAAGCAGAGGTTTTGGTACTTGGGCAGTAATGACAAGAAGGGATTCCGGCTGGGCGCGGTGACTCACGCCTGTAATCCCAGCATTTTGGGAGGCCACAGCGGGCGGATCACTTGAGGTCAGGAGTTGGAGACCAGCCTGACCAATATGGTGAAACCACATCTACTAAAAATACAAAAATTAGCTGGGCGTGGTGGCGGGCACCTGTAATCCCAGCTACTCAGGAGGGCAAAAGCCTGGGCAACAAAGTTAGACTCCGTCTCAAAAAAGAAAAAAGGATTCTATGTATACCCCATCCTGTAGTAGCAACCAGATGGGCATGTCCCAGGCCTGGGCTCACCTACCCACTATCCTGTTGCATCCTCACAAGACTCCTGGGAGATAAGTTCTATTATTATCCCATTTGATAAATACGGAAATGGAGGCTCACAGAGGTCAAGCTGCCTGCTCAAAATCACACGGCTAATAAGAGGCAGTGCCAAGATCTCAAGCCGAGAGTGCCTACTCTGTGGCAGACGGCCATCAGGGACCCCTTCGTATCATACCCTGTGCAGTCAGTCCTTTCCCACACTCACTGTAGTCTGTGCCTAGGGCTGCTTTGACCAATAGAGTGTGGTAGAAATGACGCTGGAAGGTTCCAGGTCTTGCCCTTAAATAACCTGCAGCTTCTGCTTCTTCCTGCATGAAAATCTGGCTGTTGGGGAGTCCTGAGCAGCCATGTGAGATATTCAGCTACTTGGGAGGCTGTAGCTGCAGGAGAGACCACGTGGAGAAGAGAGGCTGAGAGGGAACCAACTGCCCAGTGCCAGTTCCAGATGACTCCAGCCCAGCCACCTCCGCCTGTACCTGGATAAGAGCCCGCCAAGCAGCAACCGGCAAAAGAATTGTCCGGCTGAGCCCAGGCAAGCCACAAAGGTAACAGAAACTAAGAGTGACTGGGTTTTTTGTTTGTCTTTTTGAGACAAGGTCTTGCTCTGTTGCCCAGGCTGGAGTGCTATGGCACGATCTTGGCTCACTGCAACCTCCACCTCTCTCGGGTTCAAGCGATTCTCCTACCTCAGCCTCCTGAGAATCCGGGACCACAGGCATCCGCTAAATTTTTATATTTTTAGTAGAGAAGGGGTTTTGCCATGTTGCCCAGACTGATCTTGAATTCCTGGCCTGAAGTGATCCACCCATCTCAACCTCCCAAAGTGCTGAGATTACAGGCATGAGCCATTGCACCTAGCTAAGAGTTACTATGTTAAGCCGCCAAGCTTTGGATCAGATGGCTATGAAGAAAAAGAAAACTGAAACCAAGTCCATGGGCTAAATTCATAAGAATGGCCACAGAGCTGAGCACTTCTGAAAAAATGACCTCAGCAACCTGAACGAATGATTGTGGTGTATCTGTTTCCCACGGCCACTATAACAAACTACCACAAATGCAGTGGCTTAAAACAACACCAATTTATTATTATTATTTGAGACAGGGTCTTGCTCTATCACCCAGGCTGGAGTGCAGTGGTGCGGTCACAGCTCACTGCAGCCTCATTCTCCTGGGCTCAAGCAATCCTGCCCCAGCTTCCTGAGTGGCTAAAACTATAGGCATGCATCACCATGCCCCACTGATTTTTTTTTATTTTTAGTAGAGACAAGGTCTCGCTGTGTTGCCCAGGCTGGTCTTGAACCCCTGGGTTCAAGTGATCCTCCTGCCTCGGCCTTCTAAAATGCTGGGATAACAGGCGTGAGCCACCACACCTGTCCTAAATTTATTATTTTACAGTTCCAGAAGTCAGAAGTCTGAAATGGGGGCCAGGTGTGGTGCCTCACGCCTGTAATCCCTGCACCTTGGGAGGCCAAGGCGGGTGGATTACCTGAGGTCAGGAGTTTAAGACCAGCCTGGCCAATATGGTGAAACCCCCGTCTCTACTGAAAATACAAAAATTAGCCGGACGTGGTGACAGGCACCTGTAATCCCATCTACTCAGGAGGCTGAGGCAGGAGAATCGCTTGAACCCCGAATGTAGAGGTTGCAGGGAGCTGAGATGACACTACTGTACTCCAGCCTGGGTGACTGTGCCAGACCCTGTCTCAAAAACAAAAAACAAAAAAACCGAGCATGGTGGCTCACGCCTGTAATCCCAGCACTTTGGGAGGCCAAGGCGGGTGGATCACCTGAGGTCAGGAGTTCAAGACCAGCCTAGCCAACATGGAAACCCTATCTCTACTAAAAATACAAAAAATTAGCCAGGTGTGGTGGCGGATGCCTGTAGTCCCAGCTACTCAGGGGACTGAGGCAGGAGAATCGCTTGAACCCAGGAAGCAGAAGTTGCAGTGAGTTGAGATCGTGCCACTGCACTGCAGCCTGGGCAACAAGAGTGAAACTCCATCTCAAAAAAAAAAAAAGAAAAGAAAGTCCAAAATGGCTTTCACTAGGCTAATCTCAAGGTGTCCACAGGGCTATGTCCTTTCTGGCGTCTCCAGTGGAGAATCCATCTCCTTGACTTGGCTTTTCCAGCTTCCAGAGGCTGCCCACATTCCTTGGCTCATGCCTTCCTTCCTCCATCTTCAAGGCCAGCAAGGCAACATCCCTCAAATCATTCCCTCTCTTGCCTCCCTCTTTCCCTTATAAAGACCCCTGTGATCACGCTGACCCCACCTGCGTAATTCAGGATCATCTCCGCATCCCCAAATCCTTAATTTGATCACATCTGCAAAGTCACCTTTGCTGTGCATGGTAACATACTCAGCAGGTTCTTGGGATTAGGATGTGGACATCTTTGGGGGACCAGACACTCTACTGCCTACTGTGTGTGATAAACCAGGAAAAGGACCAGTGCACTCCAAAGGAATAAACAGAGATGAGCTGGAATTTTCCCACTGCCCAGAGACATCTCACAGCCTCCCTGGGTGCACCAAAAGTGAACTTTGCAGGCGTGGCCTCAACCTGCCTAGCATCACCAACCTCCTTTACTTTTGGGTTAAAATAATTTAAACAAAGGAATTCTGTGTTTAAAAAGATCTCTGCCTCCCCAGCAGGGTGCATCATCGATGATTTATGCTTCTAGCATGTACTATTCTTTCCTCAGGCAGCCACAACTACTGCTGCAGCCTCTCCTGTGAGACAGCTGGGCCCAGCCCGCTGAGTCAAAAGTATCTCTGCCAAGGTACAGATACTGGATTTATTGGTCAGCTCGGGACGCCTGACCTGAGAGAACGGAGGGCCACCAGTGCACCCTGGGAAATTCCAATTGCCATGGCTGGGGGCCAGAGCAAAGGGCAATTAGCAGTGTGAAGACACTAATGATGTAATTAAAATGTGTAAATGTAAGAAGCCAGTACATCGCAATATCCGGTAGCATCTCCAACTCGACCTGTCCCTAACTGAGCTCCAGGTCTTTCTGTCCAACCTGCCCCTTCTCCAGTCTGCCGTCTCACACCCAATCCATGGGAAATCCTGCCGGCTCTACCCTGTAAACATATCTACTGGTTATTCATCACGAAGAAGAAAAGGAAAGGTTCTCGACATGGTTACACCTTAACCAAGTGATCCAAATTACCATCACAAATGACGGAACAAACAGACCTCAGGAGCCCCCTGAAGGGATGGCCTTAAGAGGCACCTTGAGTCTGTGATGCTCCCGCCAAACATGTTCAACATGAATCCAATCAGGGGAAGCAATCAGGAGACTCCAGACAGCGGGACACATTATCAATCAGAGGACTGGCTCCGATGCCAATGTCATAAAAAACAAGGGCAGGGATACTATTCTACAGCAGGGTCAGCAAACTCTTCCTGTAAAGGGGCAGAGAGTAAATATTTTAGATTTTGAGGCCGGGCGCGGTGGCTCACGCCTGTAATCCTGAAACCTCTCTTTGCAAAATTATGACTGACACAGTGAAAGAGATCTAACTTGACTGACTTCATCTTGCTTCCAACCTCTAAGCTGCCCTTGTACATTCCTGAGCAAAGGCTGAACTAACTTTGGGAGAAACTTATAGTTTATAGTTTAAACAAACATAGTGCCTGGCGCAGTGGCTCACATCTGTAATCCCAGCACTTTGGGAGGCCGAGGCAGGTGGATCATGAGGTCAGGGTTTCGAGACCAGCCTGAACATGGTGAAACCCCGTCTCTACTAAAAATACAAAAATTAGCTGGGCGTGGTGGTGGGTGCCTGTAATCCCAGCTACTCAGGAGGCTGAGGCAGGAGAATTGCTTGAACCCGGGAGGTGGAGGTTGCAGTGAGCCGAGAGAGTGCCACTGCACTCCAGCCTGGGC
>NW_012119599.1:1932477-1933745 GCF_000951035.1 Colobus angolensis palliatus | reverse complement strand
TCCCAAAGTGCTGGGATTACAGGCGCGAACCACTGGGCCCAGCCAACTATTTATTTCATTTACTCTCTGGCTTCCTCCACAAGAATGTAAGGTACCTGAGGGCAAGATGTTTTGCTTTTTCCTGCCTATTGTATCTATAACATCTACATGACAGCTATGACCCTATGCCAGGTACTGACTTAACATTTTATATCCATTTACTTAATCCTCACAACAACACAATAAATATTATTTACAGCATAATGCATATATAATATATACACAAAATGAGAATAATAATAGCATCTACCTCATCATAATTGGTGAGGACTCAATGGCAGAGGCTGGGAGGTGCTCAAGACAAGCCTTGGCACCAAATACAAGCCCAGTTAATGTGACTATTACATAACACCCACTGTACAGAAGCGGAAATTGAAGCTAAGAGGGGCTAAAGGACGTACCCAAAGTCACCAGTCTGGGTAGGGATTCAAACCTATGTCAGTCTGACTCCAGAAGCCATTTTCTTTCTTTTTTTTTTGAGATGGAGTCTCGCTCTGTCGCCCAGGCTGGAGTGCAGTGGTGTGATCTCGGCTCACTGCAACCTCTGCCTCCTGTGTTCAAGTGATTCTTCTGCCTCAGCCTCCTGAGTAGCTGGGATTACAGGCGCACGCCACCATGCCCGGCTAATTTTTGTATTTTTAGTAGAGAAGGGGTTTCACCATGTTGGTCAGGCAGGTCTCTAACTCCTGACATTGTGATCTGCCCACCTTGGCCTCCCAAAGTGCTGGGATTACAGGCATGCCTGGACTTTTTTTTTTTTGAGACAGAGTTTCACTCTTGTTGCCCAGGCTGGAGTGCAGTGGCACGATCTCGGCTCACTGCACTGTCCGCCTCCCAGGTGCAAGCGATTCTCCTGCCTCAGGCTCCCGAGTGGGATCACAGATATGCGCCACCATGCCTGGCTAATTTTGTATTTTTAGCAGAGACGGGGTTTCTCCACATTGGTCAGGCTGGTCTCTAACTCCCGACCTCAGGTGACCCGCCCACCTAGGCCTCCCAAAGTGCTGGGATTATAGGTGAGAGGCACCGCGCCTCGCCCAGAAGTCTTTTTATTTATTTATTTATTTATTGAAACAGAGTCTCACTCTGTTGCCCAGGCTGGAGTGCAGTAGCATGATCTCAGCTCACTGCAACCTCTGCCTCCCAGATTCAAGCAATTCTCCTGCCTCAGCCTCCCAAGTAGCTGAGACTACAGGTGTGTGCCACCACACCTGCCTAATTTTGTATTT
>NW_012119599.1:1926998-1931947 GCF_000951035.1 Colobus angolensis palliatus | reverse complement strand
CAGGATGGTCTCGATCTCCTGACCTCGTGATCCGCCCGTCTCGGCCTCCCAAAGTGCTGGGATTATAGGCTTCAGCCACCACGCCCGGCCTAGAGACGGGGTTTCACCATGTTCGCCAGGATGGTCTCGATCTCCTGACCTCGTGATCCACCCGTCTTGGCCTCCCAAAGTGCTGGGATTACAGGCTTGAGCCACCGCACTCGGCCTCCAGAAACCATTTTCTAAACCACAATGCTAAGAATGTCACAGTGTTTGGAAGACAGACAGAGAGAGACAGGAAACAAACTGGGTCTAGGAATTCAGTGTCCAAAGTCCTGCCTCTGGCACAAATCTCTGCGTATGACCTGAGCAATTAACTTCTGCCCTCAAGGCCTCCATTTTCCCTTCTATAAACCAGAGGAAGTCATTTCTCTTTCTGGACATGGGGACAAAACAGTTGTGGGGGTCAAATGAGATAGCTAACAGGAAAGCACTGTGGTAACCGTGAAATCTAATACTTTTCCATTCTAAGAGCTGCAGACCCAACAATGACCCCACCAAACACCGAAGAACCAAGAATTCTGGGCCCTGGAAAGCAAACTTTAAGCATCCAAACTTACAGACAGGAAAAAAGGTGCACTCCCTTAACTATGTGGGCCTTGTATGTGCTCCTCTCTCTGCCCCAGTGCCTTCCTTGCTCCTTGTCCTGGTGGTGTCTTCACCCTTCAGGTCCCAGTTCAGATGTCTCCTCTGCCAGGAAGCCCTCCCTGAACCCCATGCCACATCAGGTGCCCAGTGGGCTCCCCCATCTCAGCTCTGCCCCCGCTGGACTAGGAATTCCTTGAGGGCACAGATTGGTGCTGGCTTGGCCCCTGCTGTTTCGCCAGCATTGCCAGCACAAGACCTGGCACAGGGCAGAAGCTCACAAAATACTAGCTAAAGGAATGGATGGAGGGATGAATGGTATGTAACCGCCCAAAGGGTTCACCTTGCCCGCTGCCTAGACAGAGCTGATTCATCAAGGCAGGAGAACTGCAAGACAAAGAGTAATTCACGAAGAGTTGGCCGTGCGGGAGGGTTTTTTGTTTGTTTGAGACAGAGTCTCGCTCTGCTGCCCAGACTGGAGTGCAGTGGCACAATTTCGGCTCACTGCAACCTCTGCCTCCCAGGTTCAGCAATTCTCCTGCCTCAGCCTCCTGAGTAGATGAGATTACAGATGTGCGCCACCACACCAGCTAATTTTTGTATTTTTAGTAGAGATGAGGTTTCACCAGTTGGTCAGGCTGGTCTCGAACTCCTGACCTTGCGATCCGCCCACCTTAGCCTCCCAAAGTGCTGGAATTACAGGTGTGAGCCACCGCACCCAGTCAGGGGTTTTACTATTACTCAAATCAGTCTTCCTGAGCATTCAGGGAGTATATATATATATATATATTTTCTTTAGATGGAGCTTCACTCTTTCGCCTGGGCTGGAATGAAGCGACGTGATCTTGGCTAACTGCAACCTCCATCCCTGGGTTCAAGTGATTCTCATGCCCCAGCCTCCCGAGTAGCTGGGATTATGGGCACCTGCCACCATGCCCGCCTAACTTTTGTATTTTTAGTAGAGATGGGGTTTCGCCATGTTGGCCAGGCTGGTCGCAAACTCCTGACCTCAGGTGATCCACCTGCGTCAGCCTCCCAACGTGCTAGGATTACAGACCTGAGCCCATGGGCCCAGCTGCAGCAGAGTTTCTAAGGATAACTTGGTGGGTGGGGGAAGCCAGTGAGCCAGGAGTGCTGATTGGTCAGATATAAAATCATAGGGAGTCCCAGCAGTCTTCCAGCACTCAGTCAGTCCATGTGTGGGGGCCACAAGATCAGATGGGCCATTTTATTGATCTGGGTAAGGCCAGCTGATCCATCAAGTGCAGGGTCTGCAGAATATCTCAAGCACTGATCTTAGGAGCAGTTTAGGGAGGGTCAGAATCTTGTAGCCTCCAACTGCATGACTCCTAAACCATAATTTCTAATCTTGTGGCTAACGTTAGTCCTACAAAGGCAATCTAGTCCCCAGACAAGAAGGAGGTTTGCTTTGGGAAAGGGCTGTTACCATGTTTGTTTAAACTAGAAACTAAATCTCTCCCAAAGTCAGTTCAGCCTTCGCCCAGGAATGAACAAGGATAGCTTGGAGGTTAGAAGCAAGACGGAGTCTGTTAAGTTAAATCTCTTTCACTGTGTCAGTCATAATTCTGCAAAGGCGGTTTCAGTGGTTCTCCGACCCAGCCAATTATGCTAGATTCCCTTATGTTATGTCCCACGTAGCACACAGATCACCTTTTTAAAGTAGTTTATATCTTGGGTGTTTACTATGCCCTTTATTTCTATTTATTTATTATTTTTTGAGACAGTCTTGCTGTGTCGCCCAGGCTGGAACGCAATGGCACAATCTAGGCTCACTGCAGCCTCCACCTACCGGGTTCAAGCGATTCTCCTGCTTCAGCCTCCCAAGTAGCTGGAACTACAGGCGTGCGCTACCACACCCAGCTAATTTTAGTATATTTTGTACATACACGATTTCACTATGTTGGCCAGGCTGGTCTCGAACTCCTGGTCTCACGTGATCCGCCCGCCTCGGCCTCCCAAAGTGCTGGCATTACAGGTGTGAGCCACCGCGCCGGACCTTACTATGCCCTTTAGATCTGAGCTCGGGCGGCCCCCTCTAGGCAGCCCTGCTGGCCTCAGGTCCTTGGGTCAGGAGCTCCTCTGAGCTCCGGGGCTCCCACTTCCCCGACCACTCTGGGTTGACAGTGATGGATCAGGAGTGTATCTCCCAGTGCTAAGCAAAAAAGGCCTCATAGTCTGTCTACCGAATGAAAGGACGGCGTATGAGCGCATTAATGAGTACACAGACGAATGTCCTCTCTGGTTCCAAGTCCTTTTCCAGATTCCCAGGCCATGCCTCCAGACTTCACCCCCGAACCATGCCCCTAATCCAGACTTATTGCCTACAGTAAAAACTGAGGCACGTCGACGTCCTAAACGGAGGATATACAAGCACTTCCCAGATCAGGGGAAACTGAGGCACAGGGTGCAACTTTTGAAACGAAGTTGCCCAAGGACGGCCGGGCAAAGGACCCCGTCCGGTTTCTCCTCAGCCCCTCCCCTAGTTCCTCTATCCTGGAAAGCTCCGTCCAAATTTCTCCCATCCCTCACACTATTGGTTTAACAGGACATCAGTCTCCAAGCGCTCTCTTCCTCTATTGGCTGGTATTTCCTACTCACGCGGCAGCGCCCTGACCCGCCCCTTACGCCACGCCCCGCCCTCACTATTGGGCCACTCTCACGCCCCTCTATGAGGAACCCTCCCTATTGGCCACTGGACTTTGCCGGTTCGGGCTGTGATTGGTCGCAAACAGAAGTCCATCCCCTGAGCAACCACCTGAGAGGGGTTGGAGAAAGGAAAAAGGTTGGAGGGAATTCGGGTCAGACTCACGTTGAGCCGGCGGGAGGCAGATGTAGGTCTTGAAGAACTCGCTTCGGCGGGCGGCCTCCTTAATGCGGTTGGCAAGCGGCTTGCTGACCTGCCGGATGCCCAAGTATAGCAGCTTCGCCATAGGGAACGCGCCCACCACCATCTTGGCGGTCTCACAGGGCACGCGCAACCCTGCTGACTGGGCGGGGCGCCTCAACCTCTTCACTCCTCCCCCGCCCTCTCGTGGCCATGCGTGCGTCAGTACGTATGTACGTACGCTCGGGGGAAACTGCAGAGGCGCACCCTGACGTCACCCCGTCGACGCTGACGTACCGACGTCCTTTCGCTGAATATGCAAATATACACGGAAATGAGGCGGGTCGGGGGGCGGTGCCGTTAACGGATGCTGGAAGGCGCGTGGATTCCCACGCCCGCCTTGGCCGACGTCACTATTCTCCTTCGTGATGTCATGTAACGAGTTGGCGTCCCCACCCAAAGGAGGCTCTTAATTAGTCCTATGAGCCCCAAATACACCCTCCTCTGCAAGCTAGGGCTCTCATTGGGTTTAAGAGGAAGCCACGTGGCCATACAGACCTCGGTTGGGATCCCAGCTCTGTCATTTCCTGGCTGTGTAATATCAGATGAGTAGCATAACCTCTCTGGACTTCAGTATTACCGTCTACCAAATGGGAATCCTAATAGCACTTGCCTCTTTGGGTTGTTGTGAGGCTTCTGCGCTAATCTTGAGTGTAAAACAGTAGACCATGGGAAGTGGTTAGAATGGTGCCAGTCATATAGTTAAGCACTCAGTAAATAGCACTTCTTACTATACAGGTAATGATTGCATTATTATTGCTAACTCCAGCCTGAGGGTGCATTTCGCCCCCAGAAGCAGCGAATACAACCCTTTCCCAAGTAACTGACAAAGAAACTGAGGCCCACAGCAGGGCAGGGGGTGGCAGAAGATTCCTGCAGAGGTTGATAGCCTAGCATCTTGGCTAATAAAACCATACCCGTTCTCAAGCAACCCAACTTCCTTCATTAGGAGGTAGGGTCCCCAGGGAGCTAGTTCAGAAATAAGTTTAAGGACATGTCCCAGACTGTCCTTTCTTACCCAGCAGGGAGTAAAATCATATAAACAATGTCAGGAAGGGGTTGAGAGAAATTCCTGGATGATGGAGTGCTGGTGGGTAATTGACAGATTCTGGGAGGCAGAGGGACAGAAGAAAAACAGGAACAGAGGACTGGCCGCCATGGCTCAAGCCTGTAA
The DNA here is from genome assembly GCF_000951035.1 of Colobus angolensis palliatus. Lineage (NCBI taxonomy): Eukaryota > Metazoa > Chordata > Mammalia > Primates > Cercopithecidae > Colobus > Colobus angolensis. The sequence goes on along the minus strand of NW_012119599.1, from coordinate 1,927,244 downwards.
TCTCTGCATTTTGGGAGGCTGAGGAGGGTAGATCACCTGAGGTCAGGAGTTTGAGACCACCCTGGCCAACATGGTGAAATCCCATCTCTACCAAAAAAAAAAAAAATTAGCCGGGCATGGTGGCAGGCACCTGTAATCCCAGGTACTCCGGAGGCTGAGGCAGGAGAATTGCTTGAACCTGGGAGGCGGAGGTTGCAGTGAGCCAAGATCATGCCACTGCACTCCTTGTTGCTGACAGAGTGAGAC
>NW_012119599.1:1924733-1926698 GCF_000951035.1 Colobus angolensis palliatus | reverse complement strand
CCTCCTGACTCAAGTGATCCTCCCATCTCAGCCTCCCAAGTAGCTGGGACTATAGACGCACACCACCATGCCTGGCTAATTTTTAAATTTTTTGTAGAAACTGGGTCTCCCTATGTTGCCCAGGCTGGTCCCAAACTCCTGGCTTCAAGCAATCCTCCTGCCTCAGCCTCCCAAAGTGCTGGGATTACAAGCTTGAGCCACCATGCCCAGCCAACCTCCCATAGTCTACTCCCTACTCAACAGCCCATGGGATACTGTTAATACTTAAGTCAAATCACCTTCATCCTCTACTGAGAACCCCCTCATAGCTCCCATTTATCTCAGATTAAAAGGCAGAGTCCTCACTGGGACTTACATGGCCCTACACGACCTGCTGTCCCCTTTCCTGTCTCATTTCTCCTTTCCTGTTGTCCTCCCCACCTCCGCTGCAGCCACACTGCCATACCTGCTATCTTTCAAATTCAGACAGTCTATTATTATTATTTGAGATAGAGTTTTGCTCTTGTCGCTTAGGCTGGAGTACAGGGGCACAATCTCAGCTCACTGCAATCTCTGCCTTCTGGGTTCAAGCAATTCTCCTGCCTCAGCCTCCTGAGTAGCTGGGATTACAGGCACCCACCACCACGCCTGGCTAATTTTTGTGTTTTCAGTATAGATGGGATTTTAACGTGTTGGACAGGCTAGTTTTGAACTCCTGATCTTAATCGATCCACCTGCCTCGGCCTCCCAACGTGTTGGGATTACAGGCATGAGGCACCACTCCTGGCCTAGTGCTTAATTAATTTTATTGAATGAATGCAAATGAGCATTTGGAGGGAAGGAGTAGTGTGCAGGTTTTCATCTGATTCTTCAAAGAGACTGTGTTCAAAAAGTTTCTGGGGCAGGCCATGGGGGCTCACACCTGTAATCCTAGCACTATGGGAGGCCAAAGCAAGAGAACTGCTTGAAGCTAGGAGTTTGAGACCAGCCTGGAGAACATAACGAGACCCCATCTCTACAAAAATATATATATTTTTTTAATTAGCCGGGCATGGTGGTTTGCTTCTGTAGTCCCTGCTACTCAAGAGGCTGAGATGGAAGGATCGTTTGAGCCTGGGAGGTTGAAGCTGTGGTGAGCCATGAGCTCCACTGCACTCTAGCCTGGGCAACACAGCGAGACCCTGTCTCAAAAAAAAAAATTAAAATTTCTGTCCCCAAGCCGGGTGCAGTGGCTCACGCCTGTAATCCCAGCACTTTGGGAGGCTGAGGCAGGTGGATCACCTGAGGTCGGGAGTTTGAGACCAGTCTGGCCAACATGGAGAAACCCGGTCTCTACCAAAAATACAAAATTAGGCAGGCGTGGTGGCACACACCTGTAGTCCCAGCTACTTGGGAGGCTGAGGCAGGAGAATTGCTTGAACCCGGGAGGCGGAGGTTGCGATGGGCCGAGATTGTGCCATTGCACTCCAGCCTGGGCAACAAGAGCGAAACTCCGTCTCAAAAAATATATATATATATTCTGGCCCCAACATCTCCATTCCAGTAGCTTTACGGCAGTGGGATAGGGTGGGAAGACTACTAGGCCTCCCAGATCCCAGGCCTCCCTCTCTTCTCTAGCCCTCCAGCACTCCAACACCAAAGCCTGGATTTTCCCCATCTCTGTGCTCCCTCCACCCCAGAAAAATCATTGAGTGCACCTTTTCCCCCATCTCTCTCCTCCTTCTTCCTTTCTCTGAGAATGGTTCCTGGGAAAGTCTTCTGTGAACCTCTGTGGAGGGAGGGGAGGGCATGGGATGGGGGAGGGTAGGAGGGTTGTGGGTGGATCGTCACACCTCAGGAGTCTGTTTACACACCCGTGAGGAGGAAAGGGAGAGGAGACCTTCTCTGAAGGGCGAGGCCTGTTCAGAGCTGGGTGCTTCTTCCTGCCCTCCAGCCTAGTTACGGAACAGTGGCCATTCCTGGTGACCCCTGAGACCAGGGGAGGGC
>NW_012119599.1:1914715-1918813 GCF_000951035.1 Colobus angolensis palliatus | reverse complement strand
TTTTTAGTAGAGACAGGATTTCACTATGTTGACCAGCTGGTCTCAAACTCCTGACCTCAAGTAATCCGCCGGCCTTGGCCTCCCAAAGTGCTGGGATTATAGGCGTAAGCCACCATGCCCAGCCGAAAATTCAGACACTCTCCAACCCCAGGGCCCTTGCACCTGCAGTTCCCTCTGCCTGAAACGCTCTTCCCACGACAGCCACAGGGCTGAGTGCCGCACATCCTTCAAGTCTTTGCTGGAAAGCCACCGCAACAAGCCCTCCTCTGCCCTCCTTATTTAGATCAGACTCCAAGTCATCCTCTATCCCCTCAACTGGCCTTACACAGAAAAATGTCCCCTTCACATTTAGCAATTCCAAACATTACATATTTTTTATTTACTTGTGTATGGCGAGCCCTGTGAAGGCAAGGCCAGGCTGCCTCAGTCATTGCTGTATCCCAGCCCCACCCAGCACAGTACTCTACATAAACCTCTGTTGAATGAATGAATAAATACGCAGCCGGGCACAGTGACTCACGCTTGTAATCCCAGCACTTTGGGAGGCCGAGGCGGGTGGATCATGATGTCAGGAGATCGAGACCATCCTGGCTAACATGGTGAAACCACATCTCTACTAAAAATACAAAAAAATTAGCCGGGCATGGTGGAGGGCACCTGTAGTCCCAGCTACTCAGGAGGCTGAGGCAGGAGAATGGTGTGAACCTGGGAGGCGGTGCTTGCAGTGAGCTGAGATTGCACCACTGCACTCCAGCCTGGGCGACAGAGCGAGACTCCGTCTCAAAAAATAAGATAAAATAAAATAAAATAAAATAAATACCCTTTCCTCTTGTCCCAAACCTTCTTCCCAAACCTTCCTGCATAACTCCTCCAGGCAGTCTGCCCTGATTGCCCTTCACTTGAGTTCTGACATTCTCCCTCTTCATCCTCAGTCCTGACTTGGAGATCGCTGTTTATCCAGAAACTGAGAATTGCTGTCTTACGTTCTCTCCCTTGTATGACCAGGGGCTTTACAAACATAATGACTCTATGTCTGCTGTGTTTCTCCTTGCACTTTCTCCCGGAGTCACAGACTTTTATCCACTTGTTGGAAAGAAAAAATCTAACCTTCTCTATTTGTCTTTATTTTCTGGAAACCAAATGTTTGACTTAATTTATCTGGCCAGACATGGTGGCTCACATCTCTAATCTGAGCACTTTGGGAGGCCAAGGCAGGAGGATCTCTTGAGCCCAGGAGTTCAAGATCAGCCTGGGAAACATAGTGAGACTCCGTCTCTACAAAAAGTACAAAAATTAGCCAGGCATGGTGGCGCACATTTGTGGTCCCAGCTACTTGGTAGGCTGATATGGATCTCTGGAGCCCAGGAGGTGGAAGCTGCAGTGAGCCACGATTGCACTACTGCACTCCAGCCTGGGCGACACAGCGAGACCCTGTCTCTAAAAAAAAACATTTACTCATCTCCTCCTCCAGGAGGCCTTCCACAACTGCCAGACTGTGATGGCATCTGGGAGCACAAAGGTTGACCAGCGACACACCAACCTCACTCTTCCTAAGTTCTTGTATTCTTATATTAACACAGCCCTTTTTCCATACAATTTGCATACACCAGACCAGGAGAGAAGGGACTGGGATGAGAGGGGAAAACTGGGGATTCTGTGCCACACGCGGTTCACTGTGCTGGTGGCAGCATCTTCAGCTGCACCTGGTCCCCCTGGGAGGGTGGAGTGGCCGCCCAGCCGCCAGTCATGGCCTTGGCTGTGCTGTTCCTCTTGGAGGTGAGTGGGGTCTCCAGTGTGAGTGAGGCGTTGGCCATCTCCTGGGGCTTGTCGCTGGCCAGAAAGTGGAGCAGGTTGTGCAGAGCCTTGGCGACGTCGCTGCGGGCACCCTCGTTGACCAGGCAGTAGAGGATGGGGTCCGCCACACAGTTGAGGCTGGTGAAAGCCAGTGAGCTGTGGTATGCAGAAAAGACGCGCTCCTCGAAGCCGCAGTCCCAGGGGCGGCCCAGGTAGATGGCGCTGCGGGACAGCAAGAGCACGTGATAGGGCGCAAAGCAGACCAGCACGATGGCGATGAGGCTGAGGGCCAGCCGCTTGATCTTGGCCTTCTCCTGGCGCTCGGTGGACACGCTGCCTCGCACGGCACGCAGGATGCCCCGGTACGACAGCAGCATGAGCGCCCACGGGAAGAGGAAACCCACGAAGACCCGATAGAGGTTCATCCAGGCCACCCAGCCTTCCATGGGGAACTTCTCAAAGCAGAAGGTGTGATTGTAGCGGTCTCGGAAGAGCTCGTCATGGAACAGGGGCGCCGAGTTGGCGCCCAGCTCGGTGGCCCAGACCACGGAGCTCACGGCCACAGCAGTCTTGACGCGGCGCAGGCGGGCGAAGCGGAGTGGGTGGGCTACGGCCAGGTAGCGGTCCACCGAGATGCAGCACAAGAAGGCGATGCTGATGTAGATGTTGGTGTAGAAGATGAACCCGAAGAGCTTGCAGGACCCGGGGCCGTGGATCCAGTTGTCATGGTGCAGGAAGTAGTCGACCCACAGCGGCAGGGTGCAGATGTACAGCAGGTCGGCGATGCTGAGGTTCATCAGGTAGACGCCCAGCTCGTTGCGCTGTTGCACCTGGCGGTAGGCCGCCCACAGAGCCAGGCAGTTGGTGGGCAGCCCCACGCCGATGACGAAGATGTAGAGGGATGGCGGAAAGAGGTGGTCCACAAGTGAGTCCACGTGGCAGCCCTCCCACGTGTGGTTGCCCATGGTGGGCACTTCAGCTTCTGGGGCTCTTCCCCTGGCCCACGGGGGCTGTGGGGCCACGGGGAGCGGGAGGCCATGGGGCCCCCAAGCCCCTTCCTTGGAGGCTCAGGGGAACATGGTGGGATGTAGTCTACAGGGAAGAGTTGAGGTTGGGTAGTCTGGGCTGGGCTGGGAAGGGCAGAGCTTGAGAGGGAAAAGTTGGAGGAGGGATGGAGTTATGACAGGAAGGAAGTCTGGAGGATGATGAGATTAATAAAGAGGTTTGTCAAGGAGGTTATGTATAGAGTTAATCAGGGTGTCAATGAGGGAATATAGGGGTGACACAAAAATTGGTCTCGGGGAGTGTTTATGGAGGGGAGGAAAGCATCGCTGGGCAACGGTGAGAAGGAGATGTTTGCAGGGCAGTTAGGAAGTATGTGTAGCCATACTGAAGTAATAATGGCGGGGGGATGTTCTAGAAGACACAGGAAATACATGAGACAGCGTTGAAATAGGACACAAGACAGTTAGGGAGTGTCGGAAAGTCCAGGCAATGCGGGTGGGAGTGCTGGCATTTCCTAGGACCCCAGAAAGAAACAGAGACAAGGTCACTAGTAAGGAGAAGGTTCTGGAAAAGGAGGTGTCTGGCTCAGGGTGGACAAAGACAAAAGGCTCAGTCTGGGGACTGCAGGAAGGAGTCTTAGGAAACAGGAAGCAGGTGAGTAAGGTCTAGATCAGAGATGAGTTTGGGAACAGAAGGGAAATTTGAATGGGGGCAGGGGAGGGACTCCAGATTGGTCCTGGTGGGGGCTGAGAGATTGGGATGAAGTCAGTTCACCGCTGACTTTGCAGTGCCTGTTGGGAGAGAGGACAACAGTGAGGGAGTCACGGACACTCTGACCTTCTTCTCCCCACACTCCTCACCATAATTGCTGTGGACTGCAGAGAGTGGACACCCCAACAATGCCTACTTGAGCCCCACCCTAAGTAACCACTCTCTGAGAACACAGATTTGAGGTGTCAGGCATATTTTTCCCCTGATAGATGTTAAAATAAAGACTCAACTCAGGCTAGGCACAGTGGCTCACGCCTGTAATCTCAACACTTTGACAGGCTGAGATGGGAGGATCGCTTGAGCCTAGGAGTTCAAGACCAGCCTGGGCAACGCAGTGAGACCCAGTCTCTACAAAAAGGAAAAATAAAAATATTAGCCAGGCGTGGTGGTGCTTACCTGTAGTCTCAGCTACTGGGGAGGCTGAGGTAGGAGGATCACTTGATCCCAGGGGATTCAGGCTGCAGTGAGCTATAATCGCACCACTGCACTGCAGCTTGGGCAACAGAATGAGACCCTGTCTCAAAAAAA
>NW_012119599.1:1911953-1913389 GCF_000951035.1 Colobus angolensis palliatus | reverse complement strand
AGAAAAAGAAAAGAGAGATCCTCCCACCTTGGCCTCCCAAAGTGCTAGGATTACAGCAGTGAGCCACCATGCCTGGCCGATTTATGGATATTACTTCACTGAAATTCTCAGGACTCCTGTGAGGAAAGTAGTTGTTCTTCCTCTTTGACAAACTGAGGCACAGAGCTGTTCCGAGACCTGTCCAAGGTCCTGATGTCTAGAGTGCGGCCATTGCCGCTCTCGGTCCTCGTCTCCAGCCTGTGCTTCAGTTTCCAACCCGGAATAATTGGACTAGCCAGATACAGTGGCTCATGCCTGCAATCCCAGCACTTTGGGAGGCCAAGGCAGGAGGATCGCCTGAGGTCAGAAGTTCGAGACCAGCCTGGCCAACATAGTGAAACCCTGTCTCTACTAAAAATACAAAAACTAGCTGGGTGTGGTGGCACATGCCTGTAATCCCAGCTACTCGGGACGCTGAGGCGAGAAGATAGCTTGAGCCCAGGAGGTAGAGGTTGCAGTGAGCTGAGATAGCACCACTGCACTCCAGCCTGGGAGACAAGAGACTCCGTCTCAAAAAAAAAAAAAGAAGGCCTGGCACGGTGGCTCACGCCTGTAATCCTAGCCCTTTGGGAAGCCAAGGCAGGCGGATCACCTGAGGTCGGGAGTTCAGGACCAGCCTGAGCAACATGGAAACATGGAGAAGCCCTGTCTCTACTAAAAATACAAAATTAGCCAGGTGTGGTGGCGCATGCCTGTAATCCCAGCTACTTGGGAGGCTGAGGTGGGAGAATTGCTTGAATCCGGGAGGCGGAGGTTGCAGTGTGCTGAGATGGTGCCATTGCACTGCAGCCTGGGCAACAAGAGCGAACTCCATCTCACAAAAAAAGAATAACTGGACAGAAAAGGGTCCTGGGCTGCCAGTGGGGACTGGGAACCAAAGCAAAGCTGCAAAGAGTAAGGGAAAGGGGAGAGTCAGGAGTTGCTGGGAACAGTCAAGGTCAGGGTCAAGGTCAGGGAGCATGGGGAAGCCCTGGGGTTAACCCCAGCAGTCTCCTCCCTCAGGGACCACTCCCTTCACTGTCTCTGCCCTTCCACCCCCCAATTTTCCTGAGTGAGAACCTTGAGCCTGCCACCCACTTTGTTCTGGGAAGATCTGCACACACAGGGTAAAGGATATTCATGGACCAAGCCCCTGTCATCAACCCCAGAGAGAAGCGGAGCCAAGTCCAGAGTCACAGGCAGCTTCAGGAGCCATTCCATCCAGGGGTCTTTTGGTTTAGTTATTTTGGATGTGAAGTCTGTTTTTCTATTTTTTCCCAACAAGATCTTAACCAGAAACCAATCTAAAACAGTGAAAAGGGTGAGCTGCTAGCTGCTCTGGTGAAACGAGGTGGGGGTGGAGTGGCCACCTCTGAAGAATCCCCAGGATGCACTTTTTTTTTTTTTTTTTTTTTTTG
>NW_012119599.1:1895808-1904700 GCF_000951035.1 Colobus angolensis palliatus | reverse complement strand
TTTCACCTTGTTAGCCAGGATGGTCTCGATCTCCTGACCTCGTGATCCACCCGCCTTGGCGTCCCAAAGTACTGGGATTACAGGCGTGAGCCACCGCACCCGGCCTCAAAACATTTTTAAAGTGGAGTTTAAGGTGAAGTCTATTGACAGATGAGGAAACCGAGCCCCACAGAGGGGAAGGAAGGAGGTCCACGGGAGCCTCCCAGATGCCAGAGCATCTTTCCATGGGAAAGTCCTCTCGGCTCCACCTCCCCAGTGCTTCCTGAATCTGTGTGCGTCTCTCTCAAACACCTGCCACTGTCCACTCTGCATCAGTGTCAGCGCCATCGCTCGCTGGGATCATTGCAGTAGCATTACCATTGCTTTTCTGGGCTGCTACTCTGACTTCCTTCAAATCACTTCCCATATGGCAGCCAGAAAGATCTTTTCTTTTTTTTTTTTTGAGACGGAGTTTCGCTCTTGTCACCCAAGCTGGAGTGCAATGGCCTGATCTTGGCTCACCGCAACCTCTGCCTCCCGGGTTCAAGTGATTTTCCTGCCCCTTCCTCCAGAGTAGCTTGGATTACAGGCATGAGCCACCACGCTGAGCTAATTTTGTATTTTTAGTACAGACAGGGTTTCTCCATGTTGGTCAGGCTGGTCTCCAACTCCCAACTCAGGTAATCTGCCCATGTTGGCCTCCCAAAGTGCTGGGATTACAGGCGTGAGCCACCACACCCAGCCAAGATCTTTCTAACATGAAAATCAGCTCTTTCTTTTTTTTTTTTTTTTTTTTAGACAGGGTCTCACTCGGTCATGCAGTGTTGCAATCTTCACTCATTGCAGTCTTGACCTCATGGGCTCAAGCGGTCCTCCTACCTCAGGCTCCTAAATAGCTGGGACTACAGGTGTGTGCCACCACACCTGGCAAATTTTTCTATTTTTTGTAGAGATGGGGTTTCCCCATGTTGCCCAAGCCAGTCTACAACTCCTGGGCTCAAATGATCTTCCTGCCTTGCTGGGATTACAGGCATGAGCCACCGCACCTGGCCTAGTTCTTGTCACTTCCCTGCTTGAAACCCTCCAGTGGCTTCTAAATGGACTTGGGGTAAAATCTAGACTCCTCATCTGGAGTCACAAGGCTCTGTCTGACCTGCTGGGGCAGCCTAGCCATCTCACCCACCTCTCCTTCCTGCCTCAGCAGGCTCAAGGCCACTGACCTTCTTTCCAGCCTCAAACCTTTGCACATTTACCATACTCTCCATCTGGAATGCTTTTTTTTTTGGAAACAGAGTCTTCCTCTGTTGCCCAGGCTGGAGCGCAGTGGCACAATCTCGGCTCACTGCAACCTCTGCCACCTGAGTTCAAGTGATTCTCCTGCCTTGGCCTCTCGAGTAGCTGGGATTACAGGTGTGCACCACCATGCCCAGCTAATTTTTGTGTTTTTAGTAGAGATGGGGTTTTACCATGTTAGCCAGGCTGGTCTCGAACTCCTGGCCTCAAGTGATCCACCCACCTTGGCCTCTCAAAGTGCTAGGATTATAGATGTGAGCCACTCCTCTTCCTTCAGATAGCCTGAGTAGCTCCGTTCCCTCCTTCACTTCCTTGGGAGTGCCTCTCCACTCAGTCCCTGAATCTCCCCTGCCCCAGGACCCTCTCCTCACATCACCTTGTGTCTTGTTTGTGTCTGACTGTCTAGAATATGTATTCCAGGAGGGCAGAGACTCTGTGTGTCTTGTTGACTGCTGTATCCCTAGCACCCAGGACAGGCCCAGCATACAGTAGGTGCTCAATAAATTACCAAGGTCATGGTCAGGGAGCACGGAGCCATTTGCCAATGGCAGAAACCATTCCAGAAGCTTTGTAGAGGCCAGAGGCATGGAGTAAAAACATATTCTCTGCCCATGAGGCTGCCCCACCCCACCCCAGGCTCAAACAAGGGCATGGGGAGGAGGGGGAAGGGAGGTGGAGGAGTCAGTTCCCAGGGGAAGAGGTGGACAGGGGAGAGCTAGAAAGGGCAGGATCTATCCGCTTCTTAATTGACTTTGAAAGGTCAGGGCTGAGTCCTGCTCAGTAAGTCCTGCCCCCCGTGGGGTCCTCAGCGGCCGAGCTGCCTCCCTCGCCTCAGACTCCTGGGCAGAAGCTTGTGGGTCCTGTGGAGACGGAATGGGTGGGGGCGTACTCTGGGCTGGAACAGTGCGATCCAGTCCCTCCCTTCCATTAGAAACCTCCCACCCAGACCAAGTCACTCAAAATATCTCCCTCCCCTCTCCTCTGCCCTCGCTCTCCTCATCTCTCTGCCCCTAGTCTCTCCCTTCCTCCTGTGACATTTAGAGAATTACGTCTCTAGGAGCCTCAGTTTCCCCTTCTGTAAAAGGGGGCACAGCCTTTATACTCATCACATCACAGACTGGAACGTCCTTGCAAGAATGCGATATCAGCTCCATAACGTGCAGGATTTGAACAATTATTATTCCACCGGGACTAGGGGTTTGAGACAAGAAATGAACCAGTTCTTCATGGCAGGAGACACCCACCAAGGGCTAGAAGTCTCCTTTGCCCTACTTTCTGTCGACCCTCAGGGCTCTGCTGACCTAACTGGGGGACCCGGGCAGGAAACATTTCCGCCAGCCAGCGGAGGAAATACACTTCCCATTGCTAATTTCCTCGAGGGGGAACCGGTCTAGCTCTCACCACTCCTTCCTCCCACCCCTCCTCCCCAACCTGCTGGCATCTTGGGGATGGTGGACATGGGGGGAGGGGTGCCCAGACAGCCCTCTCTTCTTCCCCACGTGAGATCTGCCCAACGTGGAAACCCCAAAAGTTAGCATGGAACGTCAGACTCTTAGAATGCCACAGCGCAGCCGACGTATATGTGACAGCTGGGGGTGTGAGGCTATTTTTGACCCCTTCCTGGTACAGATGGGGAAACCGAGGCCCGCAGTAGCAAGGCAGTTGTCTAAGTCACTTGATGTCTCAAGACTGGGCAAACCTCCTGTCGCTCTTAACTAAACAGCTTCCCTTCCCCTGAGGTTTTTCTCTTCACTCTCTGAACTTCTGTAATTTTTCTCAAGTCTTTCCGAGCATCTCTGGCCCCTCTGAGAACCTACTGGAAGGTATGACCTTCTCCCCACAAAGAAAGCAAGCGACCTTCCATCACCTGCTCCCCATAATCCCGTTCCCCTTCCAGGACGCTCTCTGGTTCTAAGTTCTGCCCCTTACTTAGGCTCTGTTGAGGGAGTGAACCCCCAAATCCCACAGTCCACAAGAAGCTCCCCTTGTCTGTCCCACAGGCCCCCACTTCTTGGATCCCTGCTGGCCCCTTCCAGAGGGTTGGGGGGAAGAGAAATACACCCAAGAGTGGAGCGATAGTGGGACAGGAAAGACTAGGAAGACCCAGGCCCCTGCCCCACTTTAGCAGCCTCGGCTGCTGCATCCTGCCAGCCACCCCAAAACCCAGCAAAGCTGAAAAACTTGGAGGATTTCCAGGACAAGAGGGAGAAGTGCTACAGCCCCCGGCACCCCCCAGCTCACTCACCGGCCTTGTCCCCGATGCCACCAGGCTATCTCACCTCCCCCTTTTCCTCCTCTGTGGGCTCCTGCTCCCCCGCCTTCCCCCAGCAGCCCCAGGGGACCAGCCAGCTCCGGTCTGCTCATTAGGGACGAAATGTGATCACCGGTCCTCGCTCCCCACCTGGTGCCCTGGCGGCCGGCAGAAACCAGGGAGCAATCGGGCCACCCTAACCGCCCCACTGCACCTCAGTATCCCCGTTTCAACCGAGGGGGTCTCTGTGTCCCCCACGCCCACACTGCCCATTAGGGACACCAGTCCTTAGACTGTCTCTCTGACGTTCTAGGTCCCTACGGTTCTGCAATCTTCAGGTTCTATCCTTAGTTCACTTCGCAGTTGAATGTTCTATTATAACATTCTAGAGCGTTACTCTTCTTTCATTCTATTTATTACATCGTGGCTTTGTAAGTACCTACCCTAAGTTTCCAATATTCTAGGAGTGTCACATTCCAAGATTCGAAAGTTCTATTGTTAGAACACATTATGATTTTTTTAAGCATTCTATGACTTTCATAATCTATTATTAAACCGTCAGTGATTTTTATCTTTCCCCAGCAAACAGGAATACGTATTTCCCTTTTCTCTTTTACAGAAATGGGAACGTACACTAAATACGGTGAGCCCCACTTCCGTTTCTTTACCCCCTTCTCTCACCTGCTTTTGAACATTCCAGCAGCCTGATTTCTAAGATTGTGCAGAATTCTAAGAAACTATGGATTCACAGAGGGAAGAGAGGGGCATGTTAGTCACCACCTCCACCTGGCTCCTAAATTCTCACCACCTGGGGGTGACATGAGATATCCAGGCCGCCTCTCTACCCTTTCCCTAGTGGGCCTGGCCTCAGCCCTCCCCGCTCACACCAGCTGAGTTATTATTTGTCTAGACACAAACCAAATTATAGGCCCTGTCCCCGAGGGAACGGTGGGCTCCAGGCGGAGGGTCAGGAGACTGAAGCTGGAGTTAATCCCAGTTCCCCTCCACCTCCCTCCTTCTCTTCCCGAAACTCCACCCCTTCCACCCAAACCAACTCTTGCCCCTCTCCCTCCCCACCACCATGGTTTTAGAAATATTTTCTCTCCTCTGCTTCTAAAACCCTCCCTTCTGGATTCCAGCCATTTCTACTCACCCTGGCATCTCTCCCTCCTCATTGAGAAGACCTCTTTCCCCAAATTAATCCAGCTTAGTGGTAGAAGCAGCAGCCAGCTCTCCGGATTTGGGCTTTGGTTGAAAACTGGGGTCCCAACCCTCCAGCCTGGCACTGACTCACTGTGGGGACTTCTGCTCTTGGGCCTCAGTTTCTCCATCTATAAAATGAGGGCAGGGGGAGTTGGCCTAGGTGGCTCTGCAAACCCTTTCCAACTCTCAGCTGCCATCACTGAAATGTGCCAAGATTTCAACACTCCTCTTTTTGGATTGAAGGACTCCAGTATCCCCAGGACCTTTGATTGGGATTGGGATCTGGAATTTCCAGGCCTCCCCTCCGGTCCTTCTTCCATCTGGGCCCTTCCATTAAAAGATGTTCATGTTCAAGGTTCTTGATTATATGATTCCCAGGGTTCCAGGGGCCCCCATGGGTCTCTCATCCTCTTCAGCTGGGGTTCCCCCAGAAAAGAAAACCTCCTCATCCTCACCCCAAACCTGAAGTCAAGTTCATCTACAGAGACAGATCTAGGGGCGGGTGCCCCCTTGGTGGGTTCAGGAGGAGGGGGGCTGGTGATGGGCTCTGGAGGGGGCACTGGGGAGTGTGGCCCCGTCTTCTCCACTTCTACCCCAAACAAATTCCCCAATGCACATCCAGCCCGAGTGCGCACACACACATCCCACAGCCGATGCCTCCCAGACATTCTAGAGTTGTTCCTCAGCCTAGTTTGGGAGGAGGGGTTGTCCAGTTCCAGGGGGGAGAGTGAGGCGGAAGCTGGAAAGAGTTAACGGTGACCCAGCCAAATCCTGGAAGAGAGGAAGTAGGGGAGGAAGTTCACCCCTCAGCCAGGAATTCCTGAAATTGGCGGGCGGGTGGGTGCGACTTCAGGGGCAGTGGGGTGGCTCCGGGAAGAGGGCGCTGGGGTCATGGTGTCACTTAGAGTCCTCCTGCCCCAGGTCACAAGCCTCCTGCCCTCTACCCCACTCCCAAGCAGCTTCCCAGTCCAGAGGAAAGTTCCGGGATGCGGAGGATTTGGAAGGAGAGAAGACAGAGCAGAAGGTGCTAAAACAGGGTTATAAGAGAGGGAGAGACAGAGACAGGGCAATAGAGAGAGACGGAGAGACATGAAGGGAGAGAGCAAAGAGATACACAGAGACAGGGAGAGATGGAGATAGAGGCAGAGACATCCACAGAGGTCCCACAACAGATGGGGGAGAGGCAGAGGCAGGGGCAGAGGGAGGTGGGACCCAGAAACAGAGAGACAGAGACAGACAGACAGACGGAGACCCGAGAGGCAGAGATCAAGAAACTGACAGAGACATCCAGAGACACAGAAAGAAAGACACGTCCAGAGGCGGAGGGACCACAGACACAGAGACATCAGGCAGGAGTTGGAGACAGACGCAGAGCCAGGGAGAGCAACAGAGGGGGCGGGCACCGAGACGGCGCGGGAGACTGAGGCAGCCCCCGAAGGGGCGGGGAGGAGCGGTCCCGCCGCGAACAGGGCAACCTAGTGAGACCTCGCAGCATCGCGGGGGCCGGGGAGGGCCCGGCACTTACCTGCGCGCGGCGACTGGACGGGGCGGGCGGTGGCACCTCTCTCGGCTGCGTCCGGGTCTCCGGTCTGAACGACGGCGCGGGGACCCAGCGGATGCCCCCGCGGGGCAGAACAGCGGCTACTCCTCCCGGCCCCCGGGCCTGAGCCGTCAGCCGAGGCCCCGCCCCGGCCAGGCCCGCCCCCATTAACCCCACCACTGCCGCTGCCCCTTAACCCCTTTCAGACTTCACCCCATTCAACGCCTCCAGCCCCGGGTGAGGCTCATCGGCTGCTGGAACACCCCCTAGTCCTTCCAAGTCCCCAGCTGTAAGGTCCCCTCTCTCGAACCACACACCCCCAACTTTATCAGGCCCTCAGCTATGGGAAGAGGAGGCCCCCGCTACTGACCTTCCCTGAGTTGAGCCATTTCCTCTCTTAGAGACCCCAGGCCTCAGTCATTCATCTTCTGGCCATTAACCTTCTGCATCTTCCACCGCTACGAGGGGGAGAATAAAGGGTTCTGTTAGGTCCCCAACTCCAAAGTCAGGGCCACCCCTAGAAGGAGCTCTGGGGTTGCACTTCCAGCCTGCCTCTTGGTCAGACCTCAGGCTAGTGATATCTCCGTGCCCCAGTTTCCTCTTTGAATCAAGGTGGTCACTCATGGTGCCTGCTTGCTTCCTTCCTTCTTTTCTTTTCTTTGCTTTGCGTTGCTTTTTTCTTTCTTTTCTTTCTTTTGAGAGGGAGTCATGCTCTGTTGCCCAGACTGGAGTGCAGTGGCACAATCTTGGCTCACTGCAATCTCCACCTCCCAGGTTCAGGCAATTCTCCTGCCTTGGCCTCCTGAGTAGCTGGGATTACAGGCGTGCACCACCATGCCCGGCTAATTTTTGTATTTTTAATAGAGATGGGGTTTCACCATGTTGGCCAGGTTGGTCTCAAACTCCTAAGCTCAAGCTATCTGCCCACCTCAGCCTCCAAAAAGTGTTGGGATTACAGGTGTGAGCCACCGTGCCTGACGTCTTTTTTTCTTTGAGATAGAGTTTCACTCTGTTGCCCAGTCTGGAATGCAATGGCACTATCATGGTTCCCTGCAGCCTCAACCTTCCAGGCTCAAGTGATCCTCCCACCTCAGCCTCCTGAGTTGCTGGGACCACAGGCATGCGCCACCACAGCTGGCCAATTTTTAAAAAATTTTTTTCTACAGACAGGGGTCTCACTATGTCTAGGCTGGTCTCAAACTCCTGGGCTCAAGCCATCCTCCTGCTTTGGCCTCCCAAAGTGCTGGGATTATACGACTGAGCCACCGAGGCCGGTCATCATGATTCTTTTCTCATGGGGGTTTCATTTCATTGTGTCAATGCTATCAAGTCTGTAAAATATGCCAACCACACCTCAACACTCCCCATCTTTCTCTGCCTCACTTTCCCCCTACCCTTTGGGGAAGGTGACATTCTCTGTTTCCCTTATTTTTTTCTAGTTGTCTGCCTTCCTACTAGGAGGAGTGTCATTTTTGTGTCTGGCTTGTTTACTGTTGCATGTCTGTTGCCTACAAGACAGCTGGGCAGGTGATAGGTGTGAAATACATTGTTTTCGCGCTGGGCACGGTGGCTCACACCTGTAATCCCAGCACTTTGGGAGGCTAAGGCAGGCAGATCATGAGGTCAGGAGATCGAGACCATCCTGGCTAAGACAGTGAAACCCCATCTCTACTAAAAATACAAAAAAATTAGCCGGGTGTGGTGGTGGGCGCCTGTAGTCCCAGCTACTCCGGAGGCTGAGGCAGGAGAATGGCAAGAACCCAGGAGGTGGAGCTTGCAGTGAGCTGAGATCGCGCCACTGCACTCCAGCCTGGGCAACAGAGCAAGACTCTATCTCAAAGAAAAAAGAAAAAAATACACAGTTTTCAGGGAGTGAACAAATGAATGATAAGTGCTCCTAAAACATTAGCTTATTTTTATTTTTGACATTACATCTTTCATAAACTAATCATGAGAATTCATTATTGGTCAAGGGACCTCAGATAGATGTGGCATACAACACTAAAAAATGATGGCTGTCAGGGTTTGATTTTTTTTTTTTTTGAGATAGAGTCTTGCTGTGGCCAGGCTGGAGTGCAAGGACATGATCTCAGCTCACTGCAACCTCCTTCTCCTGGGTACAAGTGATTCTCCTGTCTCAGCCTCTGGTAGCTGGGAATATCAGCATGTACCACCACACCCAGTTTTTTTTTTTTTTTTTATTTTTGTGTAGAGGTGGGGGAATCTCCATATGTTGCCCAGACTGGTGTCCACACCCAGCTAATTTTTGTATTTTTAGTAGAGACAGGGTTTCACCATGTTGGCCAGGCTGGTCTCAAACTCCCGACCTCAGGTGATCACCTGCCTCGTGGGATTACAGATAGAAGCCACTGCGGCCGCTCCCTAGTTATTCTTTGGATTTAGTTTATGATTTCTAAATGTAATTTTTAAATGTCTCATCTAATTAAATGTTTTATCTAATTAAATTTAACAATCTTTTATGTCTTCTGGGTTGTGAGTCATACCTATAAAAGTCTTCCACACCTCAAGATTATTTTTAAATCCCCCGCATATTCTTCTAGCACTTCTGTGACCACATCTATCTGAATTAATTTTGTTGTAAAGAATGAGGTAGGGGACCAACTTT
>NW_012119599.1:1887584-1895758 GCF_000951035.1 Colobus angolensis palliatus | reverse complement strand
CACCATGTTGACCAGGCTGGTCTCGAACTCCTGACCTCAGGTGATCTGCCCACCTCGGCCTCCCAAAGTGCTGGAATTACAAGCATGAGCCATGGTGCTCAGCTTGTTTTTTGTTTTTTTGAGACAGAGTGTTGCTCTGTCCCCTAGGCTGGAGTGCCATTGTGCCATCACGGCTCACTGCAATCTCCACCTCCCAGGTTCAAGTGATTATCCTGCCTCAGCCTCCCGAGTAGCTGGGACTACAGGTGCGTGCCACCACACCTGGCTAATTTTTGTGTTTTTAGTAGAGAAAGGTTTTCACCATGTTGGCCAGGTTGGTCTCGAACTCCTGACCTCAAGTGATCAGCATGCCTTGGCCTCCCAAAGTGCTGGGATTACAGGCGTGAGCCATCGTGCCTGGCTCTTTTTTGTTTATTTTTAAATTAAAATTAAAATGTAGGCCAGGTATGGTGGTTCATGCCTGTAATCCTATCACTTTAGGAGGCCAAGGCAGGGGGATCACTTGAAGCCAGGAGTTTGAGATCAACCTGGGCAACATAGCAAGACTCTGTCTCTACAGAAAAAAAATTTATTTTAACTAGCCAGCTGGGTGGTGGTGCGTGCCTGTGGTCCCAGCTACTGCGCAGGCCAAGGTGGGAGGATCACCTGAGCCCAGGAGGCAGAGATTGCAGTAAGCCAAGATCGCACCACTGCACTACAGCCTGGGAAACAGAGAGGGAAAAAAGGGCAGTCAAGCTCTGCGGCTCATGCTTATAATCCCAGCACTTTGGGAGGCCGAGGTGGGAGGATCACTTGATCCCAGGAGTTTTAGACCAGCCTGGACAACAAAGTGAGACCCCCATCTCTACAAAAAAAAAAAAAATTAAAAATTAACCGTGATTAAAATATAAATGTAATTAAAAATTACATTTAATTAACAATTAGTCTCAAAAAATTTAATTTAAATGTTCAGATCTTAAGGGAACAATATAAGGAATCCTGAAAATTGGATATACCATGTAATTAAACACCCAAATCAAGACTCAGGATATTGGCCAGGTGTGGTGGCTCACATCTGTAATCCCAGCACTTTGGGAGGCTGAGGTGGGCAGATCACTTGAGTTGAGGAGTTCAAACCAGACTGGCCAACATGGCAAAACCCCATCTCTAGTAGAAATACAAAAATTAGTTGGGTGTGGTGGTGGATGCCGGTAATCCCAGCTACTTGGGAGGCTGAGGCAGGAGAATTGCTTGAACCCAGGAGGTGGAAGTTGCAGTGAGCCGAGATCGCGCCATTGCACTCTAGCCTGAGCGACAAAGCAAGACTCCGTCTCGATAAATAAATAAATAGTCCGGGTGCAGTGGATCATGCCTGTAATCCCAACACTTTGAGAGGCCAAGGCAGGTGGATCAGCTGAGGTCAGGAGTTCGAGACTAGCCTGACCAACATGAAGAAACCCCATCTCTACTAAAAATAAAAAATTAGTCCAGCGTGGTGGCACATGCCTGTAATCCCAGCTACTCGGCAGGCTGAGGCAGGAGAATCACTTGAACCTGGGAGGTGGAGGTTGCAGTGAGCCAAGATCGTGCCATTGCACTCCAGCCTGGGCAACAGAGTGAGAATAACTCAAAAAATAATAATAATAAAAAGATAAATTCTGAATGTTCATTGGTGGGCTTACGGTCCTCTTCTCTCTCTGGCTTACCCTAAATTTATGCTGAGACTTGATCAGGGTCCTGGAGGGAAGCAAGTGGCCAGTCCCAAGTTTAACTGGGAGCGTTTATGGGCAGTTTATGGAGGGATGGGCAGAGTGGAGAAAGCCACAAAGGATGGGGTGGCACCAGGGGACCAGCCGAAGTGGGCATGAAGCCATCGCCAGCCTAGGGCAGAAGGGACAGGGAGGGAGTCTATTACTGTCTCCAGGGACTGCTCGAGTTCCCAGAGGAGCTGCGGCTCAGAGAAGGGGAACCACAGCCACTGTGAGTGCAGGATGCAGGGAGGGGCCCAGGAAGCAAATACTCTGACCTCTCTCCACCGACCCTGCGGATAGAGTTTGCACACGGCATTCTCCCAGGGCCCCGAGCTAGGGAGGGAAGGCTGAGAGTGACCCTGGGGTGGAGGAGGGTCACGTGGAGAATCACCAGCACTTTTCCAGCAGAACTTTCTTGGTGCATTTTTCCATGCAGGTCCAAGTCTGGCCACGAGGGGTCAAAAGAGCACCCGGATTCCCAGTGAAAGGGCCGCTTTCGCAGCGCTGGGCCACTTTCCCAGAATCTGGGCAATGGGGAAGTGACGAAAGGTAGGTAGTGAAGGGATGAAAGGTAGGGAGTGAAGGGAGGAGGAGAAGAGGCTTTGACCCAAGAGCAGCAGAAAACTGTCTTCTAGACCTAAGGGTGATAGGATAAGGCTAGTGCAAACTCCATCCACAGGGTCCGTGGAGAGAGGTCAGGGTACGTTGACTTCCTGGGTCCCTTACTGCTTCCCTTAGTCCCACAGTGGCCGTGGCCCCCTCCTCTGAACCATAGCTCCTCTGGGAACTCTGCCTGTCCCTGGAGATGGGTAACAAATTCCCTCCCTGTCCCTTCTGCCCTAAGGGTTGTGATGGCTTGGGTCTCACTGGGGCTGGTGTCCTATCTCCAGCAAAACTCTGGTCACTACTGGCTGAATAGGAGTTCTGCAGTGGACAAGTTCAGAAAGGGAGGGTTCAAATAGCTGGTGCATAAGACAATGTGACTGTAGAGGGTGCTGGCTTTTAAAAAAGTGAAGGATCAGCCCGGGTACGGTGGCTCATACCTGTATTCCCAGCACTCTGGGAGGCTAAGGCGGGCAGATCACCTGAGGTCAGTTCGAGACCGACCTGGCCAACATGGTGAAAACTCTTTATTAAAAAATACAGGCTGGGCATGGTGGCTTGCGCTTGTAATCCCAGCATTTTGGGAGGCCGAGGTGGGCAGATCACGAGGTCAGGAGATCGAGACCATCTTGACTAACACAGTGAAACCTCGTCTAAAAATACAAAAAAAATTTAGCTGGGCATGGTGGCAGGCGCCTGTAGTCTCAGCTACTTCGGAGGCTGAGGCAGGAGAATGGCGTGAACCCAGGAAGCAGACCTTGCAGAGAGCCGAGATTGCGCCACTGCACTCCAGCCTGGGTGACAGAGCGAGACTCTGTCTAAAAGAAAAAAAATACAAAAATTTGCCAGGTGTTGTGGCAATCACCTGTGTTCCCAGCTACTCAGGAGGCTGAGGCAGGAGAATCGCTTGAATCTGAGAGGCAGAAGTTGCAGTGAACTGATATCATGGTACTGCACCCCACCCTGGGAGACAGAGCAAGACACCATCTCAAAAAAAAAAAAAAAGTTTTATGTTATTTTAATTTTCTTGAGACAGAGTCTCACTCTGTTACCCAGACTGGAGTGCAGTGGCGCGATCTCGGCTCACGGCAACCTCTGCCTCCCAGGTTCAAGGAATTCTTCAATGCCATTCTCCTGCCTCAGCCTCCGAGTAGCTGGGACTACAGGTGCCTGCCACCACACCTGGATAATTGTTTTGTATTTTTTAATAGAGCTAGGGTTTCACCATGTTGGCCAGGCTGGTCTGGAACTCCTAACTTCAGGTGATCCACCTGCCTCAGCTTCCCAGAGTGCTGGGATTACAGGTGTGGGCCACCGCACCGGGCCAGAAAGTTTTATTTTAATCCAAGTTAGAGCAAGATGGTTTCTATTGCTTGCTTCCAATGAAGACCTAAAAACAATGGTCCCTCGTCACAAGCACTGTAACACACTGATACGGTTTGGCGGGGTCTCCACCCAAATCTCATCTTGAATTCCCAGGCGTTGTGGGAGGGAACTGGTGGGAGGTAATTAAATCTTGGGGCAGGCCTTTCACATGCTGTTCTTGTGATAATGAATGAGTCTCACAAGATCTGATGGTTTTAAAAAGTGGCATTTTGGCCGGTCACGGTGGCTCAGGCCTGTAATCCCGGCACTCTGGGAGGCCGAGGTGGGCGGATCACGAAGTCAGGAGATCGAGACCATCCTGGCTAACATGGTGAAATCCTGTCTCTACTAAAAATACAAAAAATTAGCTGGGCGTGGTGGTGGGCACCTGTAGTCCCAGCTATTCAGGAGGCTGAGGCAGGAGAATGGCATAAGTAAACCCCGGGAGGCGGAGCTTGCAGTGAGCCGAGATGGCACTACTGCACTCCAGCCTGGGTGACAGAGCGAAACTCCGTCTCAAAAAGCAAAAACAAAAACGAGTGGCATTTCTCTGCACAAGATCTCTTCTCTTCCCTTCTCTGCCGCCATGTGAGACGTGCCTTTCATCGTCCACCATGATTGTGGGGCCTCCCCAGGCACGTGGAACTGTGAGTCCAATCGACCTCTTTTTTTTTTTTTTTTGTAAATTGCCCAGTCTCAGGTATGTCTTTATCAGCAGCATGAAAACGGGCTAATACACTAATACACACACACATCCATACACAGACACAACTGTGTAGGCACACACCATACAAATACACAGACCCAGACACACCATGGTGCACGTGGCTTTATTTCTGGATGATATAAAAGAAAAAACTTAAAAAACACCCCAAACCAAACACCAGTGGATCCCCAAAGCGATGTGATTCCCTCATCCCACCCGGATAAATAGAGACTTCTGTCAGTCTACCCTCCCGCCCCCATAAACCCCTCTGCTATAGACATACTCTGGGTATATATTACTCTACACGGCAATAGACATCTCCCGAAAATAGAATTCCTGCCCTGACCCCTGACTCTTCCCTGGCCTCATCAGACCACCCGCCACTGTAGCACACTGGTGTCCTTGCCCCCCGTGGTCAGGGCCATGCTGTCATCCCACAAGAAGGCCACATTTGTCACGTGGCTGCTGTGTCCACCGTACTTGTGGCTGAGGGCCTGTTACAAGGAAAGAAGTAAGTGAAGAAAGGTCAGTGGGGACAACGCCACTCCGTCATGGTCGTCTTGTCTTGACCCAGTTCTTCTCTGCTCTTCCTCTTTTTTTTTTTTTTTTTTTAAATCACTTAGGTTAGAGTGAAGTCACTGAGGCATGAGCACAGCTTCAGTGCAGCCTCGACCTCCTGGGCTCAAGGGATCCTCCCACCTCAGTCTCCCGAGTAGCTGGGATCACAGATATGCGCCACCACACCTGGCTAATTTTTTTTTTTTATTTTCACAGCGATGGGGTGTCCCAATGTTGCCAGGGCTAATAAGCCCTTGAAGAACCAACGGAGGCCAGGTGCGGTGGCTCACGCCTGTAATCCCAGCACTTTGGGAGGCCGAGGCAGGCGGATCACGAGGTCAGGAGATCGAGACCATCCTGGCTAACATGGTGAAACCCCGTCTCTACTAAAAATACAAAAAATTTAGCTGGGTGTGGTGGCGGACACCTGTAGTCCCAGCTACTCGGGAGGCTGAGGCAGGAGAATCGCTTGAACCTGGGAGGCGGAGCTTGCAGTGAGCCGAGATCGCGCCACTGCACTCCAGCCTGGGCAACAGAGCAAGATTCTATCCCAAACAAAACAAGGCCAGGTGCAGTGGCTCACGCCTGTAATCCCAGCACTTTGGGAGGCCGAGGTGGAGGTGGATCACTTGAGGTCAGGAGTTTGAGACCAGCCTGGCCAATGTGGTGAAACCCCGTCTCTACTAAAAATACACAAAATTAGCTGGGTGTGGTGGCACACACCTGTAGCCCCAACTACTTGGGAGGCTGAGGCATGAGAACCACTTGAACCCAGGCGGCGGAGGTCGCAGTGAGCCGAGAGCATGCCACTGCACTTCAGCCTGGGCGACAGAGGGAGACTGTCAAAAAAACAAAAACAAACCCACAAAAAACCCAGCAGGGCAACTGAATTGGTTTATTGAACAAGTTAATGGCGTAAATGCAAGAAACAGCATGCATATGGGGAAGGCTGTTCTACATGCTGAGATTTGAGACATAAGCAAATGCAGTTTGGACCCTGATTCAAACAAACCAAACGTAGACAGCCAGTCTGGGGCACATCAGGGACATGTGAATATGTACTGGCTATGAGATTATATTTAGGAATTGATGTCTTGTTTTTGCCTCCCTAGGGATGAGGCATATAAGAAATTAATGTTGCCGGGCGCAGTGGCTCATGCCTGTAATCCCAGCACTTTGGGAGGCCAAGACAGGCGGATCGCCTGAGGTTGGCAGTTCAAGACCAGCCTGACCAACATGGAGAAACCCTGTCTCTATTTAAAAAATACAAAATTAGCCAGGCATGGTGGCGCAAGCCTGTAATCCCAGCTACTTGGCAGGCTGAGTCGGGAGAATCGCTTGAACCCAGGAGGTGGAGGTTGCAGCAAGCTGAGATCGGGCCATTGCACTCCAGCCTGGGCAACAAGAGCGAAATTCTGTCTCAAAAAAAACAAAAAGTAGAAGAAGAAATTAATGTTAATGAGTAGGAGTGGTCAGAGGCTTGTGGATATGTAAGAATTCTTCTTCTTCCTTTTATTATTATTATTATTTTGAGACAGAGTCTCACTCTTTTGCCCAGGTTGGAGTGTAGTGGTGCAATCTCAGCTTACTGCAACCTCCGCCTCCCAAGTTCAAGTGATTTCTCATGCCTCAGTCTCCTGTGTAGCTGGCATCACAGGTGCCCACCACCACCCACGACTCATTTTTTTGCATTTTTAGTAGAGACGGAGTTTCACCATGTTGACCAGGCTAATCTTAAACTCTTGACCTCAGGTGATCCGCCTGCCTCGGCCTCCCAAAGTGCTAGGATTACAGGCATGAGCCACCGTGCCTGGCCAGAATTATCCTTATTTTTTTAGACATGAATGCTCAATTTAGAGGGCTAAAAGATAACCTATGTGTTTTTGTGTGTGTGGTGTTTTTTTTTTTTTATGACAGAGCCTTGCTGTTGCTCAGGCTGGAGTAAAGTGGCATGATCTTGGCTCACTACAGCCTCTGCCTCCCGGATTCAGGCAATTCTCCTGCCTCACCCTCCCCAGTAGCTGGGATTACAGGCATGCACCACCAGGCTTGACTAATTTTTTTTTTTTTTTTTTTTTGAGGCGGAGTCTCGCTCTGTCACCCGGACTGGAGTGCAGTGGCCGGATCTCAGCTCACTGCAAGCTCTGCCTCCTGGGTTTACGCCATTCTCCTGCCTCAGCCTCCCAAGTAGCTGGGACTACAGGCGCCCGCCACCTCGCCCGGCTAGTTTTTGTATTTTTAGTAGAGACGGGGTTTCACCATGTTAGCCAGGATGGTCTCGATCTCCTGACCTCGTGATCTGCCCGTCTCGGCCTCCCAAAGTGCTGGGATTACAGGCTTGAGCCACCGCGCCCGGCCTTGTTTTTTTTTTTTTTTTGAGACAAAGTCTCACTCTGTCACTCTGTCGCTCAGTGCAGTGTCACTCAGTGGAGTGCAGTGGCATGATCCTGGCTCACCGCAACCTCCGCTTCCCGGGTTCAAACGATTCTCCTGCCTCAGCCTCCTGAGTAGCTGGGATTACAGGCACCTGCCACCACGCCCAGCTAATTTTTGTATTTTTAGTAGAGACGGGGTTTCGCCATGTTGGTCAGGCTGGTCTCAAACTCCTGACCTCAGGTGGTCCATCACCTTGGCATCCCAAAATGCTGGGATTACAGGCATGAGCCACCACACCCGGCTACATATGCAGTTTCTTAAAACTACAGACCAGGACAGGTGCTGTGGCTCATGCCTGTAATCCCAGCACTTTGGGAAACTAAGGTGGGGAGGATTGCTCAAGGCCAGGAGATCAAGACCAGCCTGGGCAACAGGGACCCTATCTCTATCAAAAATACAAAAATTGGCCAGGTGTGGTGATGCACGCCTGTAGTCCTAACTACTCAGAAGGCTGAGGTGGGAGGACCACTTGAGTCCAGGAGGTCAAGGCTGCAGTGAGCCGAGATTGTGCCATGCCACTGCACTCCAGCCTGGGCAACAGAGTGAGACCCTGTCTCAAAAATAAAAAAAGAAGAGAAAGGAGAAAGAAGAAACAAATGAAATAAATACACCAAATTTGGTAATAGTTGAACATGGGTAACAGGTACAGGAGGGGTCACTGTACTAGTCTTTCTGCTTTTATGCATGAAAATTTCCTAGGAAAATGCTGAAACAACCCCTCTTCTGTTAGAACCAGAGAATGGTAAAATTAACGTCCAGCTTTTTTTTTTTTTTTT
>NW_012119599.1:1877097-1886774 GCF_000951035.1 Colobus angolensis palliatus | reverse complement strand
AAAAAAAAAAAAAAAAGAGAACCACGTCTTCAGCATGGCACACTCTGAAATTCATCCACCTCTGGGTTAAGAAAGGCCCTTGGGATCAAGACCACTGTCCTCCTTGTACAGATGGGGAAACTGAGGCTCAGAGAAGGGGTGGGGTTGGACCAGAGCTGCCTGAATCTTGTCCCCACCCCTGCTTGCTACCCCTGTCCACCCCCATCTCCCCAAGGGACTCACTCGAGGCTGACAGCACGGGTAGCTAAACAGGTGAACTTTGCCAAAGTCATCAGCTGAAGCCAGCAACTTCCCATCATGGGAGCGGGCCACAGCGTTGATATCAGTGCCATCCGCCCCCTCGGACCAGATCCCTGTGGGCAAGATGGAGGTAAGTTGTAAGATGTCAGCTGGAGCCAGGGACTGCCAAGAGGAGCAGACTGCCACACTAGCCACCCTAATTTGTTCCGACCTAGCCTGTATCTATCCAAGGATACGACTCAGAATGACCTTAAAATGTGAATCCAAGCCTGCCCCTGCTCTGCTCAAAACCCTTCCATGGCTCCCTGGTGACCTTAGAAGAAGGTCTATGGTTCTAAGCCTCAGCGGGCCCCATGCACTGCTCCAGCCTCGTCCCTCATCAGTGCTCCCGTTAAACTCTGTAATGATTTGGCCACCCTGCCTCCCTGCATTTCTCCGAATGCCAAGCTCTGTGTCACACCTGGGTTTTTGTATGTGCTATTCCCTTTGCCTAGAGACTGCTTTCCTTCTTCACTGCCCTGGAAAGTAACTGCTCATCCTCCAGGTCAGCTCAGATGTCTCTTCCTCCAGGAAGCCCTCCCTGATTCCCTCCAAGACTAGGCCAGATGCCCCACCCTGGGTTTCCCTGTCCCAGCCCTGCTCACTCTGGGTCATCACCGTCTGGGGACAAGTCTGCCTCCCCAACTGGACTGAGAGCCCCAGGAGAGCAGGGCCCTCAGTCATGGTCATTGCCAAGCCCATGGCAGGCACAGAACTGCTCAGGGAGTATGTGTTCGCTGATTTCGTGCCTGAATGGATGGGTGGCTAGGGCACCGGCAGTGTGGTCTCTCCTGGCCAGTTACCACACCCATTTGGTTTCATTTTATTACAGCTCTAATCAGTCATCTCACCCTACCCTTTCCTCTTACACAAACACAGCCCACATTCAGTAAAGGAGTGAGCTTCCCACACTGGAGGTAAGCAGTAAGACTCTGGAAACCACCAGTGGGGATGTCTCTCAGAACGCCTGTCCTCAGTGAGACCTCTCTCATTCCAGAACTCACCAAACACCCCAAACCCCAGGACACAAGTAGCTGTGGCCCATTCCACGTTCCTCACAGCATCTGCACTGGTGATCTGCTTACAGGTAGCCGGGTCCCCTGGGGCAGAACATGGGAGGAGACATTCAGAGTTGGAAGAACTACTCAGTAAACCCGTCCCTTTCTTAGACAATGGGAGCTGAGGTCCAAGACAGAGGAGGCTAAGGTCCCAGGGCTCATTCCACCTGTCAGGACTGGCTGAGAAGGCTGCATGCTGGGTCTTCACAGCCAGCAGCATAAGCGGGAGCATCTGCTTTGAAACCTGCATCTGGCAGGGCGTGGTGGCTCATGTCTGTAATCCCAGGAGGCGGCATGAGCCACCGCGTCCGGTAGGATCACCTGATGTCAGGAGTTTGAGACCAGCCTGGCCAAGATGCTGAAATCCCATCTCTACTAAAAATACAAAAATTAAGCCGGGCGTGGTGGCTCATGCCTGTAATCCCAGTACTCTGGGAAGCCGAGGCAGGCAGATCACCTGAGGTCAGGGTTTAAGACCATCCTGGCCAACATGGGGAAACCCCGTTTCTACTAAAAATACCAAAAAAAAAAAAAGCTGGGTGTAGTGGCAGACACCTGTAATCCCAGCTACTCAGGAGGCTGAGGCAGGAGAATCGCTTGAACCTGGGAGATGGCAGCTGCAGTGAGCCGAGATCACACCACTGCATTCCAGCCTGGGAGACAAGAGGGAAACTCCATTTCAAAAAAAAAAAATTACAAACAGAAATATTAGCTGGGCATAGTGGTGTGCTCCTGTAATCCCAGCTACTTGGGATGCTGAGGCAGGAGAATGGCTTGAACCCGGGAGGTGGAGGTTGCAGTGAGCCAAAATGGTGCCACTGCCCTCCAGCCTGAGCAACACAGTGAGACTCCATCTCAAAAAATAAAAATTAAACAGCTGGGCACGGTGGCTCACACCTGTAATTCCAGCACTTTGGGAGGCCGAGTGGGCGGATCACGAGGTCAGGAGATTGAGACCATCCTGGCTAACACAGTGAAACCCCGTCTCTACTAAAAAATTAGCCGGGTGTGGTGGCAGGCACCTCAGCTACTCGGGAAGCTGAAGCAGGAGAATCACTTGAATCCGGGAGGCGGAGCTTGCAGTGAGCGGAGATCGCACCACTGCATTCCAGCCTGAGGGACAGAGCAAGACTCCGTCTCAAAAAATATGTAACAATAATAATAATAAATAAAAATTAAAAATTTAAAAATGTAAAAAACAAACTTGCATCGCTGCATTCTACTCATCCAACCAGAAAGGGGAGGAATTGACTAAAAGTGGGGTACACCAGGGGGAAAATAAGCCAGCAGTCCCTGAATTCCAAATCAGAACCAGCCTTGCATACTAAGGGAGCGAGACCTGAAGCCCCTGCCTCCTGTCCCAGAATTCAGGGAAGTCTGCAAATGAGACGGAGGAAGAAATGTCTCTGGGTCCCGGAGAACTCACAGTACAGAATCTCATAGTCCCCGGAGTTGGTGACAAAGCAGCTGCTGTCCTGAGCCCAATCCAGGTGGGTGATAAAACTGGAATGGCCCTGCGGGGGAGGGAAGGGATGGTGTTAGAGCTGCAGAGGGCGGAACCAAGGAGAGGGGGACACGATTAAATCAGGAAAGTGGAAGGTCAGATACAGAGGTAGGGCAACAACACAAGGGGACTAAAGGAAGGATCCACAGGCCTTTGGAGTGTGGGGGCAGGGCCAGACTACTGTGGGCGGGGCCAGACTGTGATGGGCAGGGCTAGACAAAAAGCACTTAGAACACAATGGGAGTTTAGAACAGGTGGGCAGAGCTAGACACGGAGGAGCTGGCTTTGAATGTGAGGCGCGGGGCTACACAGAGGGGCGGTCTCGGAACGTGAGGGGCGGGGCTACACAGATGGGGAGCTTAGCACGTGGGGGCGGGGCTACACAAAGGGGCGGGCTTAGAACACACGAGGTGGTGAATGTGTGGGCGGGGCCAAGACTCCTTGCTCTGATCAGGGCAGTCAGTTGAGTGTTGAAAGCTGCGCTCCCTTGAGGTAGAAAATTGGTTAATTCTGCACCCCCTGGGCGGGGTGGCGGCGCGGGCTGGGGGCCACTGCCCACTCACCGAGCACTTGCCCAGGCGGCTGACCTTGCGGCCGCCCTGGTCCACCGTGTACACGTACACCAAGTTGTCGTGGGAGCCCACGGCCAGGTACGCCCCGTCTGGGGGAGGGGGAGGGGGGCTATGAGGAGGCACCCAGGCTCTGCCCCCTCCTCGCCCAGACTCAGCCCCCTCAACAGTCCCCAGCTCCATCCCCACTGCATCCCTCATAGGCCTCCCTTCGAAGGCTCCACCCCTCCCCCTGCCAAGAACTCTGAGCCTCTGTCCCTGGCCCTGCCGCTTGGGTGTCCCAGGCCTACCGCTTACCTGGGGAGAATTTGACCACTGAGATCTGTTCATTGCCGTCTGTGTGGATAGCCACCAGGTCGTGGGTCTCCGTGTCCAGCAGCAGCCATCTTGAAGGAGAGGGCGTGGTGGGGGGAGGAGGGGTGAGATGATCTGACAGAGAGGGGCCGCAATCTGTGGGGTCTGAGAGAGGATCAGAAGGACCCCAGAAAAGATCTGGGCTGGGCACGGTGGCTCAGGCCTATAATCCCAGCACTTTGGGAGGCCGAGGCGGGTGGAGCACTTGAGGTCAAGAGTTCAAAATCAGTCTGGCCAACATAGCGAAACCCCGTCTCTACTAAAAATACAAAAATTAGCCGGGCGTGGTGGCGCATGTGCCTGTAATCCCAGCTACTCCGGGGGCTGAGGCACGAGAATTGCTTGAACCTGGGAGGCAGAGGTTGGAGTGAGCTGGGATCGTGCCACAGGACTCCAGCCTGGGCAACAGAGCAAGATTCTATCCCAAACAAAACAAGGCCAGGTGCAGTGGCTCACGCCTGTAATCCCAGCACTTTGAGAGGCTGAGGCAGGTGGATCACTTGAGGTCAGGAGTTCGAGACCAGCCTGGCCAACATGGTGAAACACCGTCCCTACTAAAAATCAAAAAAATTAGCCAGGCGTAGTGGTGGCCACCTGTAATCCCAGCTACTCGGAAAGCTGAGGCAGGAGAATCGCTTGAACCTGGGAGGCGGAGGCTGCAGTGAGCCAGAGGAATATTGAGGGATCGGGGCTCACTAAATAGTGGGATTTGGGCAAGTAGGAGAGAAGGAAGAAGGGCCAGTTACCCAGGGAGCAGAGAAGCCCTCCCGAAATGCCCTCCTCAGCTTTACCTGCCAGTCACTGTACCCACAGCCAGGACAGAGCCACTGGGGTGGAAGCCGGCTGAGCGGGCAGGGTCCTGAGAAGGGAGAGAGAAGAGGCAGGGCTCAGAGCTGGGGCCCCATGTCCATCTGGCCACTCTCCTGCCTCAGGGCCAAGTCTAATCTTGGGATGAGGGCTCTCCCCTCCCTCTGCTGCCCTTTGGGACACCACCACCCCAGACACCATGGCAGCCATTCCTCTTTCCATTCCTGTAACATGTTAGCCTGAACAGAAAACATTCCTCCTGTCACCACTGTCCCAGGATCCTTCCTTACTCCTAAATTCCCACAGCTTTATTCATCCAAGACAATTTCTTTAGATAATTTCCTAGATGTGGGAATGCTGGGACAAAGGGCATCCAGAATTTTAAGACTCTTTTTATTTTTATTTTTATTTTTTTTAATTTTTATTTATTTTTTTGAGATGGAGTTTCACCGTCGCCCAGGCTGGAGTGCAGTGGCATGGTCTCAGCTCACTACAACCTCTGCCTCCCAAGTTCAAGCAATTCTTCTGCCTCAGCTTCCCAAGTAGCTGACATTACAGGCACCCACCACCACGCACGGCTGATTTTTTTTTGTTTGTTTTTTTCATTTTTTGTAGAGATGGGGTTTTGCCATGTTGCCCAGGTTGGTCTCAAACTCCTGGATTCACACAATCTACCTGCCTCGGCCTCCCAAAGTGCTGGGATTACACGTGTGAGCCACCACACCCAGCTAAAATTTTTATTCTGTTTACATTTTAATTAATTGTGAATAGCCATGTGTGGCCAGTGGTTACCCTGTGGTACAGTGTAGCTCTACACTTGACTGTTGCAGCAGTCACACCTTCCTTGAACTCAGCGGCTCCTGACTCCCCGCTCCTCATGGCAGCTCCCAACAGGATGGTTCTGTGTCACCCTGGGCTCCCTTCCAGTCAGGAACCTACTCCTCCAACCCTTCTGAGAGAACTTCTAAGCACCCAGTTCCCTGGACAAAACCCCCACCCTGCTTAAAAAGACCTTGTTTGGGCCAGGCTTGGTGGCTCATGTCTGTAATCCCAGCACTTTGGGAGGCCAAGGTGGGTGGATCATGAGGTCAGTTCGAGACCAGCCTCACCAACATGGTGAAACCCCGTCTCTACTAAAAATACAAAAATTAGCTGGGCGTGGTGGTGTGTGCCTGGAATCTCAGCTACTCGGGAGGCTGAGGCAGAAGAATCGCTTGAACCCGGGAGGCGGAGGTTGCAGTGAGCCGAAATCATGCCATTGCCCTCCAGCCTGGGTGACAGAGTGAGACTCCATCTCAAAGAGAGAGAGAAAAAAAAAGAAAGACCTTGTTTGGTTTCAGTCTAATGTGCTGAGCTCTGACACACGGAGAAAGGTAGTTCTGTTAGAACGGTGCGTTTCCAGTCCCCGGGCCCCTCACCTCGATGATCCTGCTCCACAGGGGCTGGTGGGACTCTGAGCTCCACAGATGCACCAGCTTATCCTGCCCGCAGGTCACAAACTGGGCCTGACTGGGGTGTGTGGCCAGGCCCCACAGCTCTTCCACGTGGCCCTGGTGGAAAGGGAGGACAGCAGGATGGAGACAGCAGCCCTGGCCTTTTCCCACCCAACCCTAATGCCAGACAAGTGCTGGATAACTCACCCTGCCCCAACGGGACCCAGGGAAGACCTTTCCCGGTGTGTCTGAAGGGGGCCTCGATTGGGCATCTGAACCTACGCCCTAGTGTGTGACTCAAGGCAAACCCTGCCCCTTCTCCAGGGACCTCTGCTTTCTTCTTTGCACAATGGGAGGCAGGAGGGCATGGTGGCTCAGAGCTTGATCTCAGGGGTCAAATAGGCTGCACCCTGACCACACGCCTCCCAGGTCTCCAGCTCCAAGGATCTGGGAAGGCCCTCCTGGAGTCTGCCTGCAGCCAGACAGAGCCCAGAGGTCTGAGGGACCTCATGGAGGGCACTAAATCTGATGGCTCTGACCCTCGGCCTTCTATTACTGACCGAGGGCAGTCACCTAGGCAGGTGACATCTCCTTGGAGCCTCAGCTTGATCGTCTGTAAAATGGAGCCAACTGGTGTGTGTGCCTCATAGCATTCTTGTGCTCACTCAAATCATGGATGGAAAATGCTGGCCGGGTGCGGTGGCTCAGGCTGGTAATCCCGGCACTCTGGGAGGCTGAGGCAGGAAGATTGTTTGAGCTCAGGAGTTCGAGACCAGCCTGGGCAACATGGCAAAACCCCATCTCTACATAAAATACAAAAATTTGCCAGGTGTGATGGTGCACACCTGTAGTCCCAGCTACTTCGGAAGCCGAGGCAGGAGGATCCCTTGAGCGCAGGAGATGGAGGTTGCAGTGAGCCGAAATGGCACCACTACATTCCAGGCTGTGTGATATAATAAATAAATAAAATGCTAAACATAAGGATAATTCAGAGAATGTGGTCACAAAATGGAAATGTCTAACTATTATTATTTATAACAAGTTTTTTTTTTGAGATGGGATCTCACTCTATTACCCAGGCTGGAGTGCAGTGGTAGGATCTCAGCTCATTGCAACCTCCACCTCCCAGGTTCAAGCAATTCTTTTGCCTCAGCCTCTTGAGTAACTGGGATTACAGGCACACGCCACCATGCCCAGCTAATGTTTTGTATTTTTAGTACAGATGGTATTTCACCATGTTGCCCAGGCTGGTCTCGACTTCTGATGTCAAGTGATCTGCCTGCCTCGGTGTTCCAAAGTAATATTAATATTACAATTAATAATTATTATAGCCAATATAATAGTGTGGGCTCGGCGCAGTGGTTCATGCCTGTAATCCCAGCTCTTTGGGAGGCTGAGGTGGGTGGATCACCTGAGGTCAGGAGTCTGAGACCAGCCTGACCAACAGGGTGAAAACCTGTTTCTAATACAAAAATTAGCTGGGTGTGGTGGTACATGCCTGTAATTCCAGCTACTTGGGAGGGTAAGGCAGGAGAAGCGCTTGAACCTGGGAGGTAGAGGTTGCAATGTGTCAAGATTGTACCACTGTGCTCCAGCCTGGGTGACAGAGTAAGACTCTGTCTCAAAAATTAAAAAAAAAAAAAAAGTATAAATATAGTGCTTCCCGGTAGGTGAGTTCTTTAATTGGGTCGGGGATAAGGGAGGGAGGGAGGAGGCCAGGAAGGGAGGAGCAGGCATTTGAGCTTCGAGAAGAAATGCAAGCAGACTCCAGCAGGGCCTTCCCCAATCTGTGGAGCTGGAGACCGAGAGGTGTGTGGCCAGGGTGTCTGCAGCCATGGGACAACCTGTAGGGACACTCACCAACCTGAAGGATGCCACCCCCAATCAGTGGCAGGAGGCAGCACAGTTGGAGCAGGGGCCTGGGGCCCCTCTGCTGTGCTCGGAGTTAAACTCTTGGTTGCTGGATCCTGGGAAGGGGTCCTGGGTCAGGGTCAGGTCAGAGAAGGGACAGAGCAAGGAGGTGAGGAGAACTAGGAGTAGGGAGGGGGAGTGGATAATGCAGGGAAGACAAGGGGAAGAGTTGGGAAGAGGGAGGGGTGAAGTGGAGGGAGGCGCACCTGGACCAGCAGCGAGAAGCCTGTGTGCACGGAGCCCTGCAGGATGGAATTGCGGGTGGTCCCCACGTACAGTGTGTCTCCGTGGCCCTCTGCCACAGTGCGCACAGGGCCAAAGTCCTCGGGGACCTGGGTGCGCACATAAGAGGGAAGATGAGTAGGATGCACACGGGTGGGCGTGGGGTGACATGCTGTGGGGAGGGGGGTCTGGTGTTGGCAGCCCTGGTGAGATGGGGGGTCTCTCCACCCCCATCTGAGCCCACTGCCCCTCCTCACCTCCACTTCCTGCAGCTTGCTGTAGTCAGAACCCCAGAGGACCACCCGCCGATCACGGCCCCCTCCGGACACCAGCGTCCCGTCCCGCAGGGCGCAGAGCCCAAACACGCCACCGTCGTGGGCGCCCAGCACCGCCTGTGTGATACGGTTCCCACCTGCAGGGTGGCCGGGGCAGGGTCAACAGGGAGAAGCGACCCCTGTGCTGACCCCTGAAAGCATCTTGAACTCTCAAGCCTGTGTCCATACATTCTCACCCACCTTTCCACCTTTCTTTTTCTTTTTCTTTTCTTTTCTTTTCTTTTTTTTTTGAGACAGAGTCTCTCTGTCGCCCAGGCTGGAGTGGAGTGCAGTGGTGCTACCTCGAACCACTTCAACCTCTGCCTCCCAGGTTCAAGTGACTCTCCTGCCTCAGTCTCCCAAGTAGCTGGGATTACAGGTGCCCACCACCACACCTGGCTAATTTTTTTTCTAGTAGAGACAGGCTTCACCATGTTGGCCAGGCTGGTCTCAAACTCCTGACCTCAAATGATCCACCCTCCTCGGCCTCCCTAAGTGCTGGGATTACAGGCATGAGCCACCATGCCCGGCCCCACCTTTCCACCTTTCTATCTGCTCTTCCACCCACCCAACTACCCAAGCACCTGCCACATACCCACTCAAATATAATACCGTATCATCCATTCATTAAACCATCTGAACTAACATCTACCCATCCATCCATCCACCCTTTGGCCCATACACTCACCCATCCATCCATCCACTCACTTATCTACTGGTCTGTTAGATGAACACTATCCACTCATTCATTCATCCCCATCCATCCACCAGACTATCCATTCATCACCCTACCCATTCATCCACCCATCTCTCTACTGATCCATCCAGTCAGCCACCCTGCCATTTATCCATCAACCCACCTCTCATCCAATCATTTGCCCTCTCTTGTTTTTTGTTTTGTTTTGTTTTGTTTTTTGAAACAAAGTCTTGCTCTGTTGACCAGGCTGGAGTGCAGTGGCACGATCTTGGCTCACTGCAACCTCTGCCTCCTGGGTTTAAGTGATTCTCATGTCTCAGCCTCTGGAGTAGCTGGGATTACAGGCATGCGCCACCACACCCGGCTAATTTTTGTATTTTTAGTAGAGACAGGGTTTCACTCTGTTGGCCAGGCTGGTCTCAAAATCTTCGACTGAAGTGATCTGCCTGCTTCAGCCTCCCAAAGTGCCAAGATTACAGGCATGAACCATGGCACCCAACCTAATAAAGACAATTTTTTTTTTTTTTTT
>NW_012119599.1:1873441-1875996 GCF_000951035.1 Colobus angolensis palliatus | reverse complement strand
GACTCCGCCTCAAAAAAAAAAAAAAAAATTCTTTATTAAAAAAAATTTTTTTTTTGTTTGAGACAGAGTAAGTCAGCGCCAACCCCAGGTGTTCAGGCCCAGAAGACTCAGGTGCACACCCAGGAGACTGTGAGATCCCATAGAGGGCTCCACCCAGCCAGGTGAGTCAGGGAGGGCTTCCTGGAGGAGGAGATAGCTGAGCAAGGATCTGGAGGTGTGGGGTAGGAGTCAGCTAGGACAAGAGAGCACGGGAAAATGTTCCAAGTGGAAGGAACAAGTTTCTGTTGCAAAAAGCAGAGAGTAGGCAAGAACATGGATAACTGAGGGAACTAATAGAGATTTGGTGTGATTAAGTGTAACATATAAGGGCATGCATGTCAAGGCAGGAGACGGCAGGGCCAGATC
The DNA here is from genome assembly GCF_000951035.1 of Colobus angolensis palliatus. NCBI lineage: Eukaryota > Metazoa > Chordata > Mammalia > Primates > Cercopithecidae > Colobus > Colobus angolensis. The sequence goes on along the minus strand of NW_012119599.1, from coordinate 1,875,591 downwards.
AGGCAGAGTCCTGGAGGCCTCAGTGAGGAGCATGGACTTGTCATAAGGGAACCTGGGAGCAATGGAAGGGGAGGGATTGGGTCAGATTTACATTTGCTTCTGGGAACAAACCTAATTGGAGGTGGCGAGGCTGAAGACTGTGAGGTCAGGAAGGAGACCGAGATAGGAGAGGAAGAAACAATAATTCTCTTTAATTCCCATCCTTCAAGACTCAAATGTGGTTTCACTTCCTCCAGGTGAGCTGGGCTCTCTTTTTTATTTTTATTTTTTTATTTTTTGAGATGGAGTCTTGCCCTGTTGCCCAGGCTGGAGTGCAGTGGCACTGTCTCAGCTCACTGCAACCTCTGCCTCCAGGGTTCAAGCGATTCTCCTACTTCAACTCCCCCGCCCCCGTGTAGCTAGGATTACAGGCACCCACCACCATGTCTGGCTAATTTTTTTTTTTTTAAACAGAGTCTTGCTCTGTAACCCAGGCTGGAGTGCAGTGGTGCAATCTCAGCTCACTACAACCTCCACTTCCCAGGTCCAAGCAATTCTCATGCCTCAGCCTCCCAACTAGCTGGGATTACAGGCACACACCACCACACCTGGGTAATTCTTTTGTATTTTCAGTAGAGACAGGGTTTCACCATGTTGGCCAGGCTGGTCTCGAACTCCTGACCTCAGATGATCCACCTGTCTTGGCCTCCCAAAATGCTGGGATTACAGGCATGAGCCACTGCGCCCAGCATGTTATTATTATTTTTTAATTTTTTGTAGATATGGGATCTCAGTATGTTGCCTAGGCTGGTCTAGAACTCCTGGGCTCAAGCAATCTTCCTGCCTCGGCCTCCCAAAGTACTAGCATTACAGGCATGAGCCACTGTCCCAGCCTCAACCCATTAGTTTATTAATAAAGTCATCCATTGGTTGGAACAAGCATTTCTTCACCCAACCATTGGCTAAGACAATCAAGTCATTTATTCATCCAGTCATTGATTAACTTCTTGGAACAATCTGTTCTTCATTACACATTAATCCATTGGCTGAAACAACCATCCATTCATTCACTCACTCATTCACTAATTCATTCATTGCTGTATAGATCCACTGCCTGAGACAAAACCTATTCACTAACATAGCTAGCCATTAGTGGTAACAACCCACTCATTTGTTCCTTTACCCAGTTACTCTCCTTTTAAGGAGGATGACACATTCATTTACTTATTCTTCCATCCATTTCCTAGGATCACACCTTCATTCATTCCTTCGTTCACTCATTCATTGATCCACACTCTGGGACAAAGCACTTGTCCACGTATCCATTCATCTGCCCATCCCTACTTCCTTCCATCTGCCCATCCATCCATTCATCATCTAACCACAACTGAACTAACCCATTCATTGATAATCTGGACTTGATCCCTAACAGGGGATTTCCAGAGGTCAAGGCGGAGGGGAGTCAATAAAGATTTCCTGGAGATGGGGATATTTGAGCTGAGCCTTGATGGGGGTGCTGGAATCGGACATCTGTTTACACTCATTCCACACAAGCAGCATTCCACGAAGGGAGGCAGAGCCAGGAGTGTTTGGGAAGACTGGATTGGGGACCAAACAAATAGGGTGACACTGACCTTTGCCCCAAACATAGAGGTTCCCCCCAGAGTCCCCCGTGACCACGTCGCCACCTTCCAAAAAGGTCACACACAGCACATACTTCGGTTTCTCATGTTTCTAAGGTGGGGGAGGAAAGGAAGGTTTCAGAGCGTCACTGAAGCAGGTAGCCTCCCAGAGGTCATCTGTCACCCAGGACCATGGCCAGGGAATCCCCTGTATGCATTTGGGTGTAAGCCTCTGCGTGGAGCATCACTTCTCCCACCTGCCTCCATCCCACCTGCAGTGCTCTGGTGGCCTAGAGGTTCTGACCACAACTGTCTCGCTTTCCTACCCCTGGGCCCACTTCCTGCCCTCTCTCTGGTCCCCCTGACTCTTTCTTTTGAGACATAGTCTCACCTGTCATCCAGGCTGGAGTGCAGTGGTACATATCGGCTCACAGCAACCTCCACCTCCCGGGTTCAAATGATTCTCCTGCTTCAGCCTCCCAAGTAGCTGGGATTACAGGCCTGCACCATCACGGCTGGCTAATTTTGTTTGGTTTTTTTTTTTTTTTT
>NW_012119599.1:1872595-1873149 GCF_000951035.1 Colobus angolensis palliatus | reverse complement strand
GCCCAGGCTGGAGTGCAGTTGCACAATCTTGGTTCACTGCAACCTCTGCCTCCTGGGTTCAAGCAATTCTCCTGCTGCAGCCTCTCAAGTAGCTGGGATTACAGGCGCACGCCACCACACCCGGCTAATTTTTGTACTTTTTTTTGTAGAGACGGGGTTTCACCACATTGACCAGGCTGGTCTCGAACTCCTGACTTCGTGATCCACCTACCTCCACCTCCCAAAGTGCTGGGATTACAGGGGTGAGTCACTGTGCCTGGCCTGGTCCCCCTGACTTCTCCCCTCCTGTCGGCCCCTCATTTGTCCTGTCTCTCCTCCTCCCTCCTCATCTTCAGTCTGTCTCTCTACGTCCCCTTCCCTGCCTCACTCCACCTTCTCAGTGTCTCTGTTTCATCCCCATGCCCAGTGTTTTCTGGGCTTCCCTTTGTAGGGTGGAAGCCCCGTCTCTCACCAAAGGCAATGAGCCCTATGGGAGGAAGCCCCGTGTCTTCCCACCCTCTGCTTCCCACTCAGTTTGTCTGCCTCGGCTTGTGGCTCTCTCAGCCAGGCAGCCT
>NW_012119599.1:1869445-1870585 GCF_000951035.1 Colobus angolensis palliatus | reverse complement strand
AGACAGGGTCTCGTTCTATCACCCAGGCTGGAGTGATCACGGCTCACTGCAGCCGCAAACTCAGGCGATCCTTCCACCTCATGGTGCCCGGCCACCCTCTTAAATCCAGAGTTAAGGCGGCTCATCACCATGGTATGGAGAAAGAAACTGAGGCCCCAGCAGGCAACATCTCAGCGTCCCTGTAACCCCAAACCCCTGCCACCCTGTGGGGGATCTTGCTACCTCCCTGCCTGTCCCTGACTACCTCTCTCAGGGCCAGCCTGTCCCCCATATCCCTGGCACTCACCTCAAAGAGGCCTTGCCGCTTGCTCAAGCTGCCCCCCTCCAAGGTCCAGAAGTAGATGTGAGATTTCCCGCAGGTGATAAGCACAGTGGGGTCCGTGGGGTGGAAGCTGGCCACCAATACAGCCTCGTTGGAGCACTTTGGGGGTGGGGGAGATTCTGAATGAAGATCTCAAAGTCCCCAAGGCTACTATCCCCGCCCCTCACAAGACTGCCCTATACAGCTGTTTGGGTTGTTTGCTGCACACCTGAACTTTTCCTTTTTTTTTTTCCAGAAGGAGTCTTGCTCTCTCACCCAGACTGGAGTGCAGTGGCATGATCTTGGCTCAATGCAACCTCCGCCTCCTGAGTTCACGCAATTCTCCTGCCTCAGCCTCCCGAGTAGCTGGGACTACAGGCGCCTGCAACCGTGCCCGGCTAATTTTTTGTATTTTTAGTAGAGACGGGGTTTCACCGTGGTCTCGATCTTCTGACCTTGTGATCCGCCCACCTGGGCCTCCCAAAGTGCTGGGATTACAGGCGTGAGCCACCGCGCCCGGCTTTTTTTTTTTTTTTTTTTTTTTTTTTTGAGTAAATAAATAGAACAAAACCCAGGTTTCCTGCCCCTAGCCAGGATAGGTATACAACCTGAGGCAGGTATGTCTTGCCCTCACCATGCCTCATCCATAAAATAGGTCACCTTCCAGAGAGGAAAATCAAGACATCACAGGACTGCAGAGTCAGCAGCCACCTCAAACCCACCCTTCTGTTGGGCCTGGTCCACCGCACCGCATATCCCCACATCCTCACCAAAGCCCTACGAGGAAGATGCTACCATTATCCCCATTTTATTTTATGTATTTTTTTTTTTTTTTGAGA
>NW_012119599.1:1866208-1868450 GCF_000951035.1 Colobus angolensis palliatus | reverse complement strand
TCCCAAAGTGCTGGGATTACAGGCTTGAGCCACCACGCCCGGCCGATCTCAAACTTTTGAGCTGAAGCAATCCTCTCATGTCGGCCTCCCAAAGTGCTAGGATTACAGGTGCGAGTCACCTTGCCCAGCCTATTATCCCCATATTATAGATGAGGCCACCGAGGCTCTGAGATGGCAAACAGCTTGCTCAAAGTCACACAGCCAGCAAGGAGTAAAGCCAGGGCTTAAACACGGGTCTATCTGATTGCAGATTCCTAACCACTGAGATTGGGCAAGTCCCACAGTGGCCTCAGGGGGAGAGGATGAGAAAAGTCACCTCACCTTAACATCCACCACCTTGGTCTCCTTGGCCCAGTCCCACACCGAGAGCATGTGATCATTGGATTCGTCCACTGCGCACAGCAGGTTGCCCCCATTCTAAAGAGGAGGAGAGAGGAGGGGGACAGAGGCAAGGGGATTCAGGACCCATCCTCCCCCCGTGCCCATCAAGGCGTTCACCACACAGGCCTGTTTTAAAACCTTCAGGCTGGGCACAGTGGCTCATGCCTGTAATCATAGCACTTTGGGAGGTCTAGGTGGGAGGATCGCTTGAGCCCAGGCGTTTGAGGTCAGTCTGGGCAATATAGGGAGACCCTGTCTCTTAAACAAAACAAATTTAAATATTAAAAAAAATTTAAAAAGCTGAGCGTGGTAGCTCACGCCTATAATCCCAGCACTTTGGGAGGCCGAGGCGGGCGGATCACGAGGTCAGGAGATCAAGACCAGCCTGGCCAACATAGTAAAACCCCGTCTGTACTAAAAATACAAAAAATTAGCCAGGCGTGGTGGCAGGTGCCTGTAATCCCAGCTACTCGGGAGGCTGAGGCAGGAGAATCGCTTGAGCTGGGAAGCAGAGGATGCAGTGAGCCAAGATCATGCCATTGCACTCCAGCCTGGGCGACAGTGAGAGACTCGGTCTCAAAAAAAAAAAAAAGACCTTCAAAGGCCCTGCCATTTCGCAGGAAACACATTAAAATACACCCTCCATTAGAAGCTGTGAAGACATCTGAAATGGTTTTCATACTATGCCTTGAAATGACTCATCCCTAAGAAACTCATCTCATTTGCCTTTAGCTATTGTTTCTCTGCAGCCAGCACCCCTAGCCAGGAATTCTTGCTGACATCATTTCATTTGCGTTTACATATATATAGAATGAATGACTGATGTAGGTGAAATTCAGCAATTAACCAAGTTGGTATTATGTTGGGTTTTTGATTTTAATTTTATTTTTGTTTGTTTTTTGTTTGAGACTGAGTCTCACTCTATTGCCCAGGCTGGAGTGCAGTTGCACAATCTTGGTTCACTGCAAGCTCCACCTGCCTGGTTCAAGTGATTCTCCTGTCTCAGCCTCTCAAGTAGCTGGCATATGCCACCTCATGCCCCGCTAATTTTTGTATTTTTAGTGGAGACAGGGTTTCACCATGTTGGTCAGGCTGGTCTTGAACTCTTAACCTCTGGTGATATACCCACTTCCACCTCCCAAAGTGCTGGGATTACAGTCATGAGCCACCTCGCCCGGCCAGTGTTGGGTTTTTATACCCTTCATTAAATACAGGTTAATTTTGATTTGGCAAGGTTTTATTTTCCCCACACCTTTGGTAGCAATACAGCTTACCCCCACCCCAAGCTCTTAAACATTTCTTTAGGCCTCAGAAAACCCGTGAGGCTCCAGTCAGTGCTTCTTAAGCTATCTGTGCAGGAGACTGGCTATTTTTTACTCCCTAATCCATTGAAGACCAATATTTTAATCAAATATGATACAAATGTAAAACATGATTTATATATATATACATATATATTTTTAGATAGAGTCTCACTCTGTCCCCCAGGCGGGAGTGCAGTGGTGGGATCTGAGCTCACTGCAACCTCTGCCTCCCAGGTTCAAGTGATTCTCCTGCCTCCGCTTCCTGAGTAGCTGGGATTACAGATGCCCATCACACATAGCTAATTTTTGTGTATTTTTAGTAGAGATGGAGCTTCACCATGTTGACCAGGCTGGTCTCGAACTCCTGACCTCAAATGATCCACCCATCTTGGCCTGCCAAAGTGCTGGGATTACAGGCATGAACCGCATCTGACCAATTTTTATTCATTTTTTACTTTTTAAAGTCAGGGTCCTGCCATATTGCCCAGGTTGGAGTGTAGTGGTGTGATCACAGTTCACTGCAGCCTGGATTTCCTGGGCTCATTCAGTCCTCCCAC
>NW_012119599.1:1864341-1865768 GCF_000951035.1 Colobus angolensis palliatus | reverse complement strand
GTGATCTTGGCTCACTGCAACCTCCATCTCACAGGTTCAAGCGATTCTCCTGCCTCAGCCTCCCGAGTAGCTGGGACTACAGGCGCCCACCACCACATCAGGCTAATTTTTGTATTTTTTTGGTAGAGACGGGTTTCACTATGTTGGCTAGGCTGGTCTCAAACTCCTGACTTTAAATGATCCTCCCACCTCAGCCTCCCAAAGTGCTGGGATTACAGGCATAAGCCACCATGACCAGCCAAAATACAATTTTTTTAAAAAAAGCCCACAATCACACACTTGGATGTTGTGCTGCTGTCAAATTGCTCTCCCAATTCCTAAAGGCTTACTCTCGCTTTCTGTACTTATCTCTGCCCGGACACGCCAAAAGCCGCCTGCAAATGGGCAAGGAGCAGCTGGGCCCTAGGTACTGGGTTTAAAAATGCCTGAGAGAGCTGGCCAGGCGCGGTAACTCACCCGCCCCTTGGCATGAGGCCTCGCCCTCATTGTGACGTCACAGAGGCGGGCCACGCCTCCAGCAGAATTTCTGGCTCTCAGCCCAAGGGACGGGTGAAACGTTGCGGTGCGGGCACTTGCCCTCCTTTTGGGGGCGAGGGGGCGGGGTTAGGGTGGGCGAAGGACTTACAGATTTGGAGAAGCCCACACAGCACACGGCTCTGTCAAACACCCCCAAGCCCAGCACGTGTAAGGTGGAGAGGGAAACTGAGTCCCAGATGCGCACGTGGGGTGGCAGCGGCTGCAGGGAAGAGAGGCTTGTTACCTTCAGGGGGCCAGCTGCCTGTCCCCCACAACTGCGTCCTGCACTCTTTTCTGCTTTCCCCTCCCTTCCATTACCTTCCCTTCCTTAGTGGTGCCCGCCACCTGTCCCGTGGCGATGGTGACCATATCCGGGTGGATGGCCAAGCTGCAGAAAGGGACAGACAGACCAGGGCTCAGTGGGAAAGAGGAGGCACCCAGCGACCCAGGACATTCATTCCACAAATTGGCTGGTTCCGTTTAGTCAATAAACATGTATTTAGTCCATTAACAGCCGTAAGCGGATGCCCTCCGGGTACGCTGGCTCAGAAGCAAGACTCAGGCCTGGGGTCTCTAACTCAAATGCCAGCAGGACGCAGGTCTGTACTTCAAATAGCGGCCAGGAGAGCACACTGATTTAAGGGGGATTACACCACCCTGCTCCAACCACCGGGAATTGTCTGGAATGCCTATTCCGTTTTTTTTTTTAAGAGACAGAGTCTCCCAGCACTTTGCGAGGCCAAGGCAGGCGGATCACCTGAGGTCAGGACTTCGAGATCTGCCTGGCCAACATGGGGAAACCCTGTCTCTACTGAAAGTACAAAAATGAGCTCGGCGTGGTGGCGGGCACCTGTAGTTCCAGCTACTCAGGAGGCTGAGGCAGGAGAATCGCTTGAACCGAGAAGGCGGAG
>NW_012119599.1:1848056-1863561 GCF_000951035.1 Colobus angolensis palliatus | reverse complement strand
TTTTAGTAGAGACGGGGTTTCACCGTGTTAGCCAGGATGGTCCCGATCTCCTGACCTCGTGATCCACCCGCCTCGGCCTCCCAAAATGCTAAGATTACAGGTGTGAGCCACTGGGCCCGGCCCCAGATTTTCAAAAGAAGGGAAAGATCCAGGAATTGAGTGAATTCACTGTCTTAATTTTTTCTGAGACAAGGCTGGCTCTTTTACCCAGGCTGGAGTGCAGTGGCTCAATTACAGCTCACTGCAGCCTCGACCTCCTGAGTTCAAGTGATCCTCTCGCTTCAGCCTCCCGAGTAGCTGGGACCACAGGGGCTCACCACCACACCCAACTAAAACATCTGAAATATTGAAATATTGATATTCAATCCACATTTTCCCACTGAATTCAGCCTGAGGGCAGCTGGTGGCTTTGGAGAGGGAGCAAAGTCTTGGCCTTGCCCCAAACCTCACAGGGCAGTAATGTGAAAAGAGGCCTAGAGGGGCAGGGGCTGGAGCTCCACCTCCGGCCACAGCCCCCTCCCGTCCCCTCCCTCCCACATCTCACCATTTGATGTCATCGTTGTGTCCCAGGTAGTGTCGCTGCCTCTGCTCCTCCACGCTGTATAGCACAGCCACGGAGGCCACAAAGTATACTATCTCCCCGGTGGGCAGCAAATAAAGGTTGGCCCGGCAGTCTCGGCCACGGTAGCCATAGCTGGAGCCACCCAGGGGCCGGTTAAGGAATGTGTCTTTTTGTTGTTGTTGTTTTCTGTTTATTTATTTATTTATTTATTCTTTTTTTTGAAAAGTGGCACAGTCTCAGCTCATTGCAACCTCCGACTCCCTGGTTCAAGCGATTCTCCTGCCTCAGCCTCCTGAGTATCTGGGATTACAGACACACGCCACCAAGCCCAGCTAATTTTTATATTTTTAGTAGAGATGGTGTTTCCCCATGTTGGCCAGGATGGTTTTGATCTCCTGACCTCATGACGCACCCGCCTCGGCCTCCCAAAGTGCTGGGATTACAGGCATGCGCCACCACACCTGGCCTGTTTTGATTATTTAAGATAGAGTCTGTCACCCAGGCTGCAGTGCAGTGGCATAATCCCAGCTCACTGCAACCTCCGCCTCCCAGGTTCAAGCAATTTTCCTGTCTCAGCCTCCCAAGTAGCTGAGACTACAGGCACATGCCACCATGTCAGGCTAATTTTTGTATTTTTAATAGAGATGGAGTTTCACCATATTGGTCAGGGTGGTCTCCAACTCCTGACCTCAGGTGATCCACCCACCTTGGTTTCCCAAAGTGCTGGGATTAGAGGCATGAGCCACTGGCGCCCGGCCAAGGAATGTATTTTGCATCACACACACTGGCTGAGGACCAGACTCAACAAGCTCATTGGAATGAGGTTTTTCTGTTTCCACTCTCACCCCTGTAGTGGGCTGATGGTTCCCTCCCACTCCAAAAAAAACATGTCTGTTTCCTTTGTTTTTTGTTTTTTTTTGATATGGAGTTTCGCTCTTGTTGACCAGCCTGGAGTGCAATGGCGTGATCTCAGCTCATGGCAACCTCCACCTCCTGGGTTCAAGAGATTCTCCTGCCTCAGCCTCCCAAGTAGCTGGGATTACAGGTATGCGCCACCATGCCCGCCTAATTTTGTATTTTTAGTAGAGATAGGATTTCTCCATATTGGTCAGGCTGGTCTCAAACTCCCGACCTCAGGTGATCCGCCCGCCTCGGCCTCCCAAAGTGCTGGGATTCTAGGTGTGAGCCACTGAGCCCAGCCTATGTCTGTTTCTTAATCCCCTCAACTTGCAAATGTGACCTTACAAGGAAAATGGGTCTTTGCAGATATAATTATAGATCTCAAGATGAGATCATCCTGGATTATCAGAGTGACCCCTAAATCTGATCACAAGTGTCCTTATAAACGACAGAAGAGGCAACCTCAATCTCCTGGGCTTAAGTGATCCTCCTGCCTCCGCTTCCCAAATAGCTGAGACTACAGGCATGCACCACCATGCCCAGCTAATTTTTTATATATTTCTTGTAAAGATGCAGTCTCGCCATGTTGCCCAGGCTGGTCTCAAACTCCTGGGCTCAAGCAGTCCACTCATCTTGGCCTCCTAAAGTGCTGGAATTATAGGCATGAGCCACTGCACCCAGCCTGCCTGGCTAATTTTTTTTTAAAATTTTGTAGAGATGGGATCTCGCTTTGCTGCCCAGGCTGATAGTTATCTGGTTTATTTGTTAACTGCTCATATTCCCCGATAAGACTGTGAGTTCCATGGTGGCTGAGATTGGGCTGTTCTTTTCATTTCTGTATCTCCTCCTCCAGGAAGCCCTGCATGACCCCAGGCTGGGTCAGCCCCATCCCTGGGTTGTCACTCTCAACGGTCTGTTCCTTGGCCGGGCGCCAGTGGCTCATGCCTCTAATCCCAGCACTTTGGGAAACCAAGGTGGGTGGATCACCTGAGGTCAGGAGTTGGAGCCTTGCACACTCTGGGTTGTCACTCTCAACGGGTCTGTTCCCATGCTAGACTGTACGCCCCAGGAGGGCAGGTGGATGCTGTCATGGTCAGCACTGGGTCCCCAGCCCTATGTCGCAGATGTTCAGAAAATATCTGAATGGGCCAAGCACGGTGGCTCACGCCTGTAATCTCAGCACTTTGGGAGGCCGAGGCAGGTGGATCACTTGAGGTCAGGAGTCCGAGACCAGCCTGGCCAACATGGCGAAACCCTGTCTTGACTAAAAAAAAACACACAAAAAATTAGCCAGGCATTGTGGCGCATGCCACCCAGCTACTCGGGTGGCTGAGGCAGGAGAATGGCTTGAACCCAGGAGGTGGAGATTGTAGTGAGCCAAGATCGTGCCACTGCACTCCAGCCTGGGTGTCTCAAAAACAAGAAAATATCTGAATGATTGTCAGTATACATATATCCTGACCCAGTGGAAACCGCTGTGCCCTGCAGTCACTGCAGAGGGGAGCAATCTGAGCTCCACGTTTTTGCAGTCTCAGCCACCTCTCATCAGATGCTTATCAAGCCCTACTGGCAGGACATTTGGGACAGATTCCAGGGGATGTTTCCAGCTGCCTCGAGAAAGCTCTGGGCTCCCAGAAGGCCAGGCCATTTCACCAACCACCCTGTCTCCTCCAAAGAGTAAACCAAGGCTCAGAGAGAAGCAGACACGGACCGGATTCCTGGGGTGTGGACTCCAAGCTCAATAGGCTTTTAGGAAAAAGTTTGAGTCCCAGAATCAGGATTCTTGTCCCTATCTATAATCTCAGTTTCCATATCTGGAAAGGGGGTATAATAATTTCCGAACTGGCCGGGCGCGGTGGCTCAAGCCTGTAATCCCAGCACTTTGGGAGGCCGAGATGGGCAGATCACGAGGTCAGGAGATCGAGACCATCCTGGCTAACACGGTGAAACCCTGTCTCTACTTAAAAATACAAAAAATTAGCCGGGCGACGAGGTGGGCGCCTGTAGTCCCAGCTACTCGGGAGGCTGAGGCAGGAGAATGGCGTAAACCCGGGAGGCGGAGCTTGTAGTGAGCTGAGATCCGGCCACTGCACTCCAGCCTGGGTGGCAGAGCAAGACTCCGTCTCAAAATAAATAAATAAATAAATAAATAATAATAATAATAATTTCCGAACTGTAGGCCTCGGAGAGCTCTCGGAGGCCACTAGTTGTAAAAAAACAAATTCATACCTGGAATAACTTAGAACAGTGTCTGTCACATAGTAAGTGCTTGAGTTATTATTATTTTGAATTTTTTGTTTTGTTTTTGAGACAGGGTCTCACTCTGTTGTCCAGGCTGGAGTGCAATGGTACAATCATGGCTCACTGCAACCTCAACCTCCCAGGCTTAAGTGATCCTCCCACCTCAGCCTCCAGAGTAGCTGGGAATCACAGGAGCATGCCACCATGTCTGGCTATTTTTTTTTTTTGAAACGGAGTTTTGCTCTTGTGGCCCAGGCCGGAGAGCAATGGGGCAATCTCAGCTCACTGCAACCTCTGCCTCCTGGGTTCAAGCGATTCTCCTGTCTCAGTCTCCTGAGTAGCTGGGTTTACAGGCACATGCAACCACGCTCGGCTAATTTTTGTATTTTTAATAGAGACGGGATTTCATCATATTGGTCAGGCTAGTCTCAAACTCTTGACCTCAGGTGATCCTCCTGCCTCAGCCATGAAATTCATTTTTCAGAGAAGGCAATTAACACACAGAGTCAAGGCGACTTTTCCCGGGTCACACAGCCAGCTACGGGCTGGACTGGGGTTTGATCCCATCTCTGTCAGACTCCAAAGCCCGGGCTCCCAGCCATTTCCAACTCATTGTTGCTCAAATGCACCATTCCCACTCTGGTCACACAGCCCTTGAACGTGCTGTACCTTTTTTTGTGTGTTGCCCAGGCGGGTCTCAAACTCCTGGCCTCAAACGATCCTCCCATCTCAGCCTCCCAAAGTGCTGCGATTACAGGCCTGAGCTGCCTTGAACGCCTTTCTATTTCCTCTTGAAGAGATAGATGGGAGCACTGAGGGGCTTCCAGAAAAGGATACACCCAGTCCAGCTTGAGCCGGCAAGAAGGCAGCTCCGAGCGTGTGTCCAGGCTGTAGGTGGGTGCCAGCTCATCTGGGATCAGCATGGGCACAGGGCGGCCCCTCAGGAACATTTTCACGGAGCCATCCTCTGCCAGGACACCCCCAGAGGTCAAGCACTGACACCAGCCCCATCCCTATTCCCTCTCCTCTTTCAGCTTTTTTTTTTTTTTAAAGTCAAGGAAACTGAAGCCAGAAAGGCAAAGACCCAGTAGCCAGGATTCCTGACCTCTGGCTCCAGCTTGTCACCCCAGCAAGCAAGCTTCCACCAAGCCCTTCCCCATCTCCCCACTCACCCACACTGAAGATAACTTCTTTGGTTTTGCTGTCAGGAAAGGACAAAGAAAAACAAAAGGTGTTAGCAGTCAGGTTAGAAAAGGGGAGAAACCATTCCTCCTCCCCACCGCTCCCCGGAGGTCTCCGATGAAAACGGGGCCGAGTAAGGGGCAGAGCGCTGCCTCTCTGCAGGCCGTGTGCTTTGCTCGGTTGATCTTGCAGAGCCTAAGACACAGGCCCAGAGAGGCAGTGATCGCCAAAGATCACACAGCACGAAGTGGCAGGGACGCGATCCTGAAAGAAGGGCGTCACCAAGGACCCTTCCCTCCTAATCAGCACGGTGCTCCCAACGCCCCCCACCCGCAGTCCCCCAGCACCCCAAACGTCAAGCAGCGGGAGAAACCTGGAGAGTTTAAGGGAAGGGGCGTGTCCCCACGCCGGCCTGGGCCCCAGGGGATGGGGAAGACCTGAGATCTAAGCCCCTGGAGCGCGGAGAGGAGATGGGGGGTCGTCTGCAAAAGGGTCTCACCCAGGTCCAAAGCTACTCATGGCGGCGGCTGGCGGAGCTTCAGGGCCGGGGGTGGAGCCGGGACCGGCTCTGCCGCTTCCGGCCCTGGGAGGCGCCCGGACTGCCGCGCCCCTGCCCCGCCCTCCACGGCCGCCCCTGGAGCCGGAGGGCCCCACCGGGTCACACGTCCCGGGCTGTGGACTCCCGATCCCAGGTTCTTTCAGGGTGGGTGGGGGAGACTGGTTGAGAAGACGGACTCGGGAGCGCGCCTGCTTGAGTTAAAACCCCCGTTCTGCTAATTCCTAGCAGTGTACACAGGTCGTCCAACCTCTGCCTCGGTTTCCTCATTTTAAAAATGGGGATAATAAGAGTACCCGGCCGGGCGCGGTGGCTCACGCCTGTAATCCCAGCACTTTGGGAGGCCGAGGCGGGCGGATCACCTGAGGTCAGGAGTTCAAGACCAGCCTGGTCAACGTGGTGAAACCCCCATCTCTACTAAAAATACAAAACTTAGCAGGGCGTGGTGGCTGGTGCCTGTAATCCCAGCTATTTGGGAGGCTGAAGGAGGAAAATCATTCGAACTAGGGAGGCGGAGATTACAGTGAGCTAAGATTGTACCATTGTGCTCCAGCCTGGCCAACAAGAGCAAGACTCTGTCTCTAAATAAATAAATAAATAAATAAGAGAACCCACACCTCCAGGGGATAGTTGAGAGGATGAAATTGGTTAATTATTGGGAAGTGCCTGGAGTATACATAACGCTGTATTTGTGTTTGCTATGTTTGAGCAGGGTTGAAATGTGCAACTTTTGACCTTGGTCTTGCCCTTACGTGGCCTCCTAGCTCTGACCACGCCCACTACACCATAACTCTAGCTTTAGGGTGATTTTTGTTTCGTTTTGTTTTTGATACAGGGTGTTGCTCTGTCGACCAGGCTGGAGTACAATGGCGTGATCATGGCTCACTGAAACCTTGAATTTCCTAGGCTCAAGTGATCCTCCCGCCACAGCCTCCCAAGTAACTGGGTCGACAAGCGCAGGCCAGCACGTACAGCTATATTCTCTCTCTCTCTCTCTCTCTTTTTTTTTTTTTTTGTTTTTTATTTGTTTGTTTTAACGGAGTCTCACTCTGTTGCCAGGCTGGAGTGCAGTGGCGCGATCTCGGCTCACTGCAACCTCCACCTCCCGGGTTGAAGTGATTCTCCTGCCTCAGCCTCCCGAGTAACTGGGACTACAGGCACGCGCCACCACGCCCAGCTAATTTTTGTATTTTTAATAGAGAGGGGGTTTCACCATGTCGGCCAGGATGGAGATCTTGTGAAACACCCGCCTAGGCCTCCCAAAGTGCTGGTATTACATGCGTGAGCCACCACGCCAGGCCTAATTTATTTTCATCTTTAGTAAAGACGAGGGCTCGCTACGTTGCCCAGCCTGGTCTCGAACTCCTGAGCTCAGACGATGATCCCGCCTCCGCCTCCCAAACTGCTAGAATTATAACCTCAGGTTTTTTTTTTTTTTTTTTTTTTGAGACAGAGTCTCGCTCTGCCCCCAGCCTGGAGTGCAGTGGCCGGATCTCAGCTCACTGCAAGCTCCATCTCCCGGGTTCACGCCATTCTCCTGCCTCAGCCTCCCGAGTAGCTGGGACCACAGACGCCCGCCACCTCACCCGGCTAATTTTTTTGTATTTTTAGTAGAGACGGGGTTTCACCGTGTTAGCCAGGATGGTTTCGATCTCCTGACCTCGTGATCCGCCCGTCTCGGCCTCCCAAAGTGCTGGGATTACAGGCTTGAGCCACCGCGCCCGGCCAACCTCAGGTTTTTACTCGATCCACATCTTCAGTATGGCCCTGCCTCTGGAGTTGACCACGCCTGTCATTCTGATCTCAACCACCTCCTCCCTTCTAACCCTGTTCCTGAGTTGACTCAGTCGCTTGAGAATTGACTGCTACCTCCCCGCAAAGCTCCTTCTCCGGCCCGCCAGGCATTCTGATTACGTCCATTTTCACGTATTCCTTAGTTGAGTACCTTCAAGGCCTCCAAGTTGGCTCCACCTCTTGGCATTTGGCCACGCCCCTACGGCCCCGCCTAACCTTTAAACCACGCCCCTTTCCACCAGGCAGTGCCCCCTGATTTTGATGTCAAGGCTTCCGGAATCTGGCATGCCTCCACCTGGTCTCAGCCTCTGTTACCCCATACCCCAGGTTTTAATTTCGCCCAGGCAAACACTCTGGCCACACCTTTAAATTCCTCAGACTCCCTCTTTCCTTGCAGAAACTCAGTGGCTGCTCCCTTGACTTCATCCCTGAAACTCAGCGGGGCCTCTCCTTTACCTTAATAACCACGTCCATAAGCCAAGCTCCTCCCTGACTTCCTCACCCTGTAGACCTGACTGTCCAGCTCCTAAAAATTCTGGCCCCGCCCCTCAAATATTGACTCCGCCCTCCCAGACCTTCCTCTGTTACCGTGCCACCTTAAGATTGGTCCTTCCAAGGCTCTGGCACTGTCCCCGTATTTGAACCAGCTGGCCCCACTCTAGGTTACGACCTCGTGGCCTGGGGCATGACTACATTTCTCGACCACTTCCTCCCTATCTCTTTCTGCTGCTTAACGCCGCCCCAGTCCTTACCCTTCCTTTTTCGCGCTACAGTTGCTGCTGGAGGATGTGGTCCGGCTGCGGGGGTCCTCGCGGCGCACCGAGGCCAGGCGCTCTGGTGACAAGTAGCGGCGGACACTGCTAAAAGAGAGCACACAGTTGGGGGCAGAGCCTTCGAGGCCAGCAGGCAAGTGCCGTGAGCAGGCGAGATCCTCCCTGCACCTTCTGCTGCTGGAACTCAGGCAAACAAACCACCTCTGTCTCCCACGAGGTCTTGGAAGAGGCTGGGGGTCCCCGCCTTGTGCCTTACCTGCGCCCGGAGGTCGCCTCCTTCTTGGGAGAGGATGGGGACGTGGCATAGCCACCCACGCGCCGCGGGGGTCCCGAGCCATTAAGGGGCGTCCTGGTGGGAAGGCCTTTCAAGAGCTGACACACTGGAGGGATGGGGACAGAAGAGGGTGAGTATGAGGACCAGGCCCCGGTCCTCCCCATCCCACCCCTCCAGTCTAACCGGGATACCCGAGGCAGTGGTGCCTAAGCGCGGAGGCGCCCGGCCCTTGGGGGTGCCCCGCGCGCGGAGCGCAGCTCCCTGTTCTTCGCACGCCCGCAGGCGACGCAGAGCATCCGCCAGCGCCGCCTTTAGGACCGCCAACTCGTCTTCCTGTAACTGCAGCCGCTGCTCCAGCGCCGACACGCGGTCGTCCACTTCCATACCGCTCGTGCCCGACAAATTGTCATCTGGAAGACGGGAGAGTGCCGGCTGCAGGGCCACCCAGGAGCTCCAGTACCCAACGGGTCCCTCCCGCCTTCCTGGGTCTAAGCGAGGGGGCCAGCCACGCCCCTTTCCTGTCCCGCTACCTGGGGCTGGGACACTTGGAGATGGGCCAAGGAAGAGGACTCTGAAGGGGGAAGGAAATCCCCACCGCTCTCCAACCCATCCCCACACTCCTCTCTGCTGCAGCGCGCTGGCCCTGTGACCCTGGGGAAGTCCCTTCCCTCTTATTTTCTAAGATTCTGCGAACCCAGGAGCCTCTCGCTCTGGCTTTAAGATTTTATGACTAAGACGTGGCCAGGCACGGTGGCTCACGCATGTAATCCCAGCACTTTGGGAGGCCGAGGCGGGCGGATCACGAGGTCAGGAGATCGAGACCATCCTGGTCAACATGGTGAAACCCCGTCTCTACTAAAATACAAAAAGAAAAAGAAAAAAAAAAAATTAGCCGGGCGTGGTGGCGTGTGCCTGTAGGCCCAGCTACTCTGGAGGCTGAGACAGGGAAATCACTTGAACCCGGAGGGTCAGAGATTGCCATGAGTCAAGATCACGCCACTGCACTGGCACTCCAGCTTGGCGACAGAGCGAGATTCCGTCTCAAAAAAAAAAAAAAAAAAGATTCTATGACTAAGACGTTTAAGTATCTATGAGTGATAAGAGCATTTGCAAAATGACACACTAACCTACTCCTAATGACACTAAAGTTCTAGAATTGATCCCCAACATCCTCCGACGAAGATGCTGTTATGAATACCAACGTCTCTTCACTGTTTCTAAGACTTTCCCAGTCAAAAGGTCATGCCTAGCCTCCCCATGTCCCCTCCTCTCCTCACCCTGGTGTTCGACCCTAGAGCCAGCTGCAAGGACAGAGCTTCGGCGGCCCCTGGCGGCGGACTTGGGGGTTGCAGGCAGCGCATCGCAGACCCAGAAGACCCAAGGGAGAATGCAGACGGGGATGACACCTAAACTCTTCCCCAGCAGGCATTCCTCTTTTCTGTTCTCCTTCTTTATTTCGCCTCTACCCCGCGCCCCTGAGTTGGCTCTCCAGCCTATGGATGCAACCAAAATGACTCCCCGAGTGGCCCCCCCCAACCCCGCTCATTTTCCCAAAGTGGGAGGGGTGGGGACCCAAGGGGTCCCTCTCCCCTTTTTCCCCCAGAATACTCATACCCAGACTCATTGCTGACCACAACCAAGGAAGCCCTGGTTCCCAGCCTGGTGGAAGTAAAGGTGGTAGCTTAGACAGGGACAGGGTGTGGAGCTCGCACCTGCCATCCCGCGTCCATAGGCCGCCCAACTGGCCCTCTGGGCTCCGCAGTGCAGCCGCCGCTCCTCCCTCCTTCCCCCCGTAGCCCAATCGCCTGCCGAGGCTTGTCCGCCCTGCCCCCAACTCAGCGCCTCCCAGGTCCGGTGCCCGGACCTGCAGAGGGAGGTGGGAGCCTCCTGAGGTCAGAAGGAGTGAGCCGTCAGCACTTAGAACTCATAACAGTGGGAAACCTCTAGGGGTCTTGTTGGCATCAAGTTTTGCAAACGGGAAACTAAGGAAGGAGGCTAGCAGGAGTGTGCAGAGACACGCCAAAGATCACCCAGCCAGTAGGTGGGGGCGGGGGACCCAATCACCTCCTTTGCTCAGCCTGGTCCTACCTACCATTAATAATACGACCAGAAAAAAATGGCATCTGATACTGTGAGCTTACATGTGCCAGGCGCTGCTCGCACAAAACACTTAGCACGTTCCTGGCTCATGTTGACGCTCGATAAATCCAGAATAGGATTAACTATTTTTATGATACCTAATGCTTTTGGCAACTCTAGTAGTCGTAGTGGCATAATCCATTTTAGGAGGAGAGGAGGAGGAAGGGTACTGAAGCCCAGAAAGGTGACGTTACTTGTTACATGCACACACAGCCGATCAATGGAAGAACCCATACTCAACCCAGGAATGGCCACCCTGTCATTCTGGCTCTTAGAGGGACAGAGGAGGACAAAATAAGAATTCTGGGTCCCCTGCTAATTCCAGTGGTCCCTGGCACTAGGATGTGTGCCCAGAGGACTGAACCTCCAAACTGAGTTAAATAGAGGTGCTTTCATCTTGACACTTGTGCCCCACCCAGAGCGGCCAGTTGCACTGTCAGGCCTTGGCCAGCCCATCCTGCCAACCCCCACATCCCCACCATCCCCACCCCTGTGACTCAAGCCCTCTGCTCCCTCCTGACCATCCCCCAATCCTCAGCCCTTTTTTCCCAGAAACCAGGCCTCACTTCCCACTTTTCCCTCCTAACTCCCCTCTTCTCCTATCTCCCTTCACCTGTGCCTGATACCCACAGTGGCCCTTCTGGTATCACACGCATTTGTCTAGGGAGAAGGGATGGTCCTAATGCATGGGAGGGCCAGGGCCAGAGGATTTGGGAGGTATCCTAAAGGCAAAGTCCTCTGACTGTCCCTTTCCAGTCCCACACTCTGCCCTCAACTCAACACCAAATCCATCCCCACCCCCTCTGTCTGTCCCCCTGCTATGGAGATAGGGGAGCGTTCCAGAAGCTTGAAGGGAGAAAGGGCAGAGTTCCAGGCCCAATCGACTCTCAGGTCCTTCCCCTTTCCAATCCCTGGTTCCTTCGTGTTCTGCCCTTCTCTCCTCTCCGTCTAGCCACCTCTGGAGTAGCGGAGGATCCAAGTGGATGGGGGGCTGGGATCTGGGTTTTGGGGACCAGGGACCTTCTCTTGGGTCAGGGTCCTGCTGAGGGAGAGGAAAGGGGGATCTTCAGCAAGGGAGGGGGATGGGGACTTGGAAGGAGGAGGTTGGGGCAAGAAGAGATGGGTCCAGCCTTGGGCGGGGCCAAGGTCGGAACTGAGGAGGGGTCTCACCGTTGCAGTATTGCAGCAGCGAGGACGTGTCGTACAGGCCGCAGAAGGCCGGGCCGCGCTCCGCCATCGTCCCACCACAGCCACCGCCGGCCCCCCCGGTCCCAGCTCGGGCCCGGTCCCCCCGACCAGGCCCTGCCTCCCGTTGCCATAGCAACGCCCTTCGTTCCAGCATCCCCAGCTCAGCTTGCCTGGCATCAGGCGGCCGGCGCCGGGCCTGGCGCTGGGGTCATCCCCCAGGATGCCCAGAAAGGGGGGTAGGACACCCCCTGCCAAGCCCCCCAACACAATCCTCGGGCCAGGATTGGCTGCGCCCAGATCCCCCTAGGTACCGTCTGGTCCCGCCCACAACCAGAGGGTTTTCTCTCTAGACCCCCCTCCTCGCCCTTTCAGAACCAATGAGAGACTGTCGCGCAGGGCCCTCCACCAATAGGGATGCAGAGGGATTGGAAGGGGCAGGGCCTCTCCTGCTTTCAGCCTGAAGCGCAGCCCCGAGCTCCGGGAGGAGGATGGGGTGGAGGTAGTCACTCCCCTATCCCCAAAACCTTCTCTTCAGATTTTCATTGGATTTTCCAAAAGCTCCCTCCTTAAGACCAGGGCCCGACCTTATAGCCCCAAACTCGCTCAGGGAGCTCTTGTTTATTACATCTAGGCCCACCCCCAGGCTCTTAGCCCCACCCCCGGAATCTTGCGGGTGCTAAAGTTTTATTCCTGCCCACAGAATCATTAGCACCGCCCCCTGAACCTCCAAGGGTTTATAGTACAGTACTTCTACAGAGCTCTGGACAGGACCTTCTTATAGGATTAGTTCCGCCCTCGGAATTTAAACCCCTCCCCCCGCAGTCTGTTAGTCCCTCCCCAACCTTCCCCACCACTCTGTCTGCGGCCCCAGGCCCTTAACTCCGCCCTTAGAGCCCTAGCCTCCCACAACCGTATTATCCACTCCGGGCTTTGGCACAGGCCCAGTTGTGAGGCTTGGACTAGCCCGCGTGTCAGGCAGAGATGGCTCGAAAGTTGTGGGGGAAAAGGGGAGGGTAGAAAACCCGACAATGGATTTCAAGAATATTGGACCGCCTTCCACAAGTCTCCAAAGAGGGTAAACACCTAGGGTATAGGCAGGAGAAGTGAAGTCTAGAGTCGAAAAAGAATTCCCTCTGGACACAGAGACAAATAGTAGAAACTTTGGAACCAGACTGACCTGGGTTTGAATCCTGACTCCTCCACTGTCTAGTTTCATGACCCAAAAGCTCCACCTCCGCATCTGGAAAGTGGGGCCTCATAATCATGCCTGCCTCATTCATTCATTCAAAAATGTTTACTGAGTGCCTAACGGGCCAGGCTCTGTTCTAGGGGCTGAAGTTTCAGGAGTGACTAAGTGAACCTGTTTCCTCTCATGAATCGTTCATTCAATGGAAGAGGTAAACAATCATACATAAAATAAATAACAATACCTAACGTTTAATCAGCAGTCACTATGGGCAAAACACTCAGTTATTCTCACCAAAAGCCCTATTTTGTTGTTGTTTGTTTGTTTTTGAGACGGATTCTCGCTCTGTCGCCCAGGCAGGAGTGCAGTGGTACAATCTCAGCCCACCGCAACCTCCACCTCCCGGGTTCAAGCGATTCTCCTGCCTCAGCCTTCGGAGTAGCTGGGACTACAGGCGCGCGCCACCACGCTCAGCTAATTTTTGTATTTTTAGTAGAGACGGGGTTTCACCATGTTGGCCAGGATGGTCTCGATCTCTTGACTTCGTGATCTGCCCACCTCATCATCCCAAAGTGCTGGGATTACAGGCGTGAGCCACCGCACCCGGCCTGTTTTTTTATATTTTAAAAATATTTTGTAGAGAGGAGCTCTTGCTATATTGCCAAAGTTGGTCTCGTACTCCTGGCCTCAAGTGATCCTTCGGCCTGGGCCTGCCAAAGTGCTGGAATAATAGATGTGTCTCACTCACTCTTGCCCTGCCTGTAATGCAGTGGCATGATCTTGGCTCACTGCAACCTTCACCTCCCAGATTCAAGCGATTTTCGTGCCTCAGCCTCCCCAGCAGCTGGGATTACAAGTGTGCACCACCATGCCTGGCTAATTTTTGTATTTTTAGTAGACACAGGGTTTCACCACATTGGCCAAGCTGGTCTCTAACTCCTGACCTCAAGTGATCCTCCCGCCTCAGCCTCCCAAAGTGTTGAGATTATAGTCGTGAGCCACCGCGCCCAGCAAAAGCCCTATTTTAATCACCATTTTAGAGATGATGATACAGAAACAGCGTGGCAGTGGTTTACAACCTGTTAATTCCCAGCACTTTCGAAGGCCAAAGAAGGGGGATTATAAGGGCGCGAGATCAGTCTGGGCAACAAAGCAAGACCGTGCCGCTACAAAACAAAATTTTCTCCTTTTCTTTTTTTTTTCTTTTGAGATAGAGTCTTGCTTTTGTGGCCCAGGCTGGAGTGCAATGGCACGATCTTGGCTCACTGCAACCTCTGTTTCCCAGGTTCAAGCAATTCTCTAGACTTAGCCTCCCGAGTAGCTGCGATTACAGGCACCCGCCACCACGCCTGGCTAATTTTTTTATATTTTTATTTTTTTGTATTTATTTACTTATTTATTTTGAGATGAAGTCTCACTCTGTTGCCCAGGCTGGAGTGCAGTGGTGCGATCTCGACTCACCACAACCTGCGCCTCCCTGGTTCAAGCGATTCTCCTGCCTCAGCCTTCCAAGTAGCTGGGACTACAGGCTCGGGCCACAATGCCTAGCTAATTTTTGTATTTTTAGTAGAGACAAAGTTTCACTATGCTGGCCAGGCTCGTCTGGAACTCCTGACCTCATGATCTGCCCACCCTGGCTTCCCAAAGTTCTGGGATTATAGGTGTGAGCCATCGCACCTGGCCAAAACAAAATTTTTTGTCAGCCTGGCATGGTGGTGCATGCCTGTAGTTCCAGCTACTTGGAAGGCTGAGATGGATCACTGGAGCCCAGGAGGTCGAGACTGCAGCAAGCTATGATCGTGCCACTGCACTCCAGCTTGGGCAACAGAGCAAGAAGGTTTACAGACAGGATAATATAATCAAAAAGGGAGCAGGAGGCTCATTTAGAGACCATAGAGCCAGGCAGTTACCTCTGAGGAAGTGACATTTGAGTTGACATGTGTAAAACAAGAAGGGTTGGGCACGGTGGCTCACGCCTGTAATCCCAGCACTTTGGGAGGCCGAGGCAGGCAGATCACCTGAGGTCAGGAGTTCAAGACCAGCCTGGCCAACATGGCGAAACCTTGTCTCTACTAAAAATACAAAACTTAGCTAGGCATGGTGGCACACACCTGTAATCCCAGCTACTCGGGAGGCTGAGGCAGAATTGCTTGAAACAGGGAGGTGAAGGTTGCAGTGAGCAGAGACCAAGCCATTGCACTCCAGCCTGGGTGATAGAGTGAAACTCCATCTCAAAAGAAAAGAAAAGAAAAAGGAAGAAAGGAAGAAAGAAAGAGAAAAACAAGAAGGAAGCAGTTATGCCTGGAGTTGGGAGGCAGGAGATTTCTAGGCAGAGGAAAGAGGAAGTGCAAAGGTCCTGAGGTTGGTTTGAGTTTAGCATATTCCTGGGGACCCAGAAGGTTGATGAAGATGAAGCTGTGGAGATAGACGAGAAGGCGAGGATGCGAGGTCAGGGAGGCTATGGGCCTTCCATATCTTACAGGGCCTCAAAGCCTGGGGGAAGACTTTGGCAGTTTGTCACTGTATCCTCCACAAGCCACAGTGAGTCACAGATGTAAATTATATATGAGTGGCCAGGCCATGCATGTAATCCCAGCATTTTGGGAGGCCGAGGTGGGTGGATCACTTGAGGTCAGGAGTTTGAGACCAGCCTGGCCAATATGGCGAAACCCCGTCTCTACTAAAAATACAAAAATTAGCCAGGCGTGGT
>NW_012119599.1:1845270-1846747 GCF_000951035.1 Colobus angolensis palliatus | reverse complement strand
AGATGGAGTTTCACTCTTGTTGCCCAGGCTGGAGTGCAATGGTGTGATCTCTGCTCACTGCAACCTCCACCTCCTGGGTTCAAGCGATTCACCTGCCTCAGCCTCCCGTGTAGCTGGGATAACAGGCATGTGCCACCATGCCTGGCTAATTTTTGTATTTTTAGTAGAGACAGGGTTTTATCGTGTTGGCCAGGCTGGTCTCGATCTGCTGACCTCAGGTTATTCACCCGCCTTGGCCTCCCAAAGTGCTGGGATTATAAGCGTGAGCCACCGTGCATGGCCAGTTGGGCTTACTTCTTGTTGAACAGGTCTAAAAAAAGAAAAATAGGCAGGCCTGGTAGCTCATGCATGTAGCTGCAGCTACTTGGGAGCCTGAGGCCGGAGGACCACTTAAGCCCAGGAAGGAGTTCGAGGCTGTCGTGAGCGAGGATGGCACCACTGCACTCCAGTCTGGGTGGCATAGTGAGACCCCATCTCTTAAAAACACACACACACACAAACAAATAAATGAAATAAATAAACAAATAAATAAATCAATGATGGATTCAAAGTGATAACCAAAATAGCCATGGGTCCTTATCCTCTCACGATCATCACTAATTGTGTTACTGACAGAAACAACGCAGGAGGTTTTCTGCCTCCCAAATCCCGCTTCTCCCACCCCCCCAATCCTCTTGAGCTCAGATTCTAGGAGAGGGGAAGTCAGACACCCAGATACAGAACTCTGAAGCAGACTGCAAAGTGTTAAGGGCTGTTACCGGGGTGTCCCGAGAGGACCGCAGAGTCCCAGGGGAGATCAGATCCAGGGGCTCCATATGGTGCAGGAGGAGGAGGCAGGAGAGCCAGGCACAGGGATTTAGCTTGATGAATTATGGGAGGTGGGAGATGGCACACAAAGATGAGTCAGACCCACTCCTTGCCCTTGAGGGGCCCCCAGCCTCCGTGCGGGGACCGAACACTGTCGGGGTCCATGCCAGCTAAGTGATCTTGGCTCAGTGGCTTGGTTTTTCCTCCTCTGCAAAACAGGAGTCAACCCAGCCCCCACGTCCCAGGGGAGCAGAGCAGGTTGAATGGGCTCATGCTCATAAAGTACCCAGCACAGTGGTTTGGGGGTACAGGTAATGGAGGTGGTTTGATTACAACTGCTTTCGCAGGGAGATGTCAAGGGTGTGGGAGGCAGGCGTGGGGAGAGAACGGCTCTGTCTGAGGAGGGGGTGGGGGCAGGCAGGGCTCACCATCTCTTTGTCTTTCTGCCTCCAGGTTTCCTTCTCCCTGAGGCTTGTCGCTCTCATCTCTATCTCTGTTTTTCTTCATATCTCTGTCTAGAAATTGGATTTCATCCCAGCACTTTGGGAGGCCGAGGTGGGTGGATCACCTGAGGTCGGGAGTTCGAGACCAGCCTGATCAACATGGAGAAACCCTGTCTCGCCGGGCGCGGTGGCTCAAGCCTACAATCCCAGCACTTTGGGAGGCCGAG
>NW_012119599.1:1843759-1844789 GCF_000951035.1 Colobus angolensis palliatus | reverse complement strand
CTATGAGACATGTCACCCTGAGCAAGTTACTTCCCTTCTCTGGGCCTCAGTTTCCCTATCCAGAAAATGGGGATAGTATAACACCTCTGCTACAGGTCTGTTATGAGAAGGGAGATATAGATGTGTAAAATATCCAATACGGTGGCCATTATTATTATTATTATTATTATTATTACTGATACTAATCTCTGACTCCGTTTTTCTCTCAGCATCTCTTTTATTTATTTATTTATCTATTTTGAGATGGAGTCTCACTCTGTCATCCAGGCTGGAGTGCAGTGGCGTGATTTCGGCTCACTACAAACTCTGCCTCCCAGGTTCAAGCAATTCTCCAGCCTCAGCCTTCCTAGTACCTGGGATTACAGGTGCCCGCCACCATACCTGGCTAATTTTTTGTATTTTTAGTAGAGACGGGGTTTTACCATCTTGGCCAGGCTGGTCTTAAACTCCTGACCTCATGATCTGCCCACCTCAGCCTCCCAAAGTGCTGGGATTACAGGCGTGAGCCACCGCACCCGGCCACTTTCTTTTATTCTTTCATTTTCTGTTTGTTTGTTTTTTGAGACAGAAGCTCGCTCTATTGCCCAGGTTGGAGCGCAGTGGTGCAATCATGGCCCACAGCAGCCTCAACCTCTTAGGCTCAAGTGATCCTCCTGCCTCACTCTTCTGAGTAGCTGGGACTACACGCACCAGCAGCTGTGCCTTGCTAATTTTTAAAAAATTTTTTGTAGAGACAGGGTCTCACTATGTTGCCCAGGCTGGTCTCGAACTCTGGGACTCAAGCGATCCTCCCATCCCAGCCTCCCCAAATGCTGGGATTACAGGTGTGAGCCACCATGCCTGGCCTCTTTCTTTCTTTGTATTTCTCTCCCTATGTCTCATTCTGTCAGTCTATCTCCCTACTTGGGTTTATGTTTGGGCTTGGAGCTTCATAAAGCCAGAGTAAGAGCTGTCCCAGTCACCAGGGTCCCCAGCATTGCCAAGCTCATAGCCTGGCATGTAACAAATGTCCAGTAAAATGCATTGAACT
>NW_012119599.1:1839609-1840655 GCF_000951035.1 Colobus angolensis palliatus | reverse complement strand
TTTTTTTTTTGGCCAGGCTGGTTGACCTCAGGTGAAGTCTCACTCTGACGGCCAGGCTGGAGTGCTGTGGTGCAGTCTCAGCTCACTGCAATCTCCGCCTCCCAGGTTCAAGCTATTCTCCTGCCTCAATCTCCCGAGCAGCTGGGATTACAGGCACGCACCACTACACCCAGCTAACTTTTGTATTTTAGTAGAGATGGGATTTCACCATGTTGGCCAGGCTGGTCTCGAACTCCTGACCTCGGTCTCCCAAAGTCCTGGGATTATAGGCGTGAGCCACTGCACCCGGCCTCTCCTCATTTCTTTCCTTTTCTTTTGAGATAGGGTCTCCCTCTGATACCCAGGCTGGAGTATAGTGGCATGATCACAGCTCACTGCAGCCTCGACCCCTTCCCCGGGCTCAAGCAATTTTCAGTCTTTCCATCTCGCAGTTTCTTTTCTGGTTATTTTTTTGAGACAGAGTCTGGCTGTGTCGCCCAGGCTGGAGTGCAGAGGCACAATCTCAGCTCACTGCTACCTCTGCCTCCGGGGTTCAATTGATTCCCCTGCCTCAGCCTCCCGAGTAGCTGGAACTACAGGCGCCCACGACCATGCCTGGCTAGTTTTTGTATTTTTACTAGAGCCTAGGTTTCATCATGTTGGCCAGGCTGGTTGACCTCAGGTGATCCACCCACCTCGGCTCCCAGGGTGCTAGGATCACAGGCGTGAGCTACCGCGACTCAGTGTCTCTCTCCTGCTTTTGCTGTCTGTTTTCTTTTTTTTTTTGAGATGGAGTCTCGCTCTGTCGCCCAGGCTGGAGTGCAGTGGCCTGATCTCAGCTCACTACAAGCTCCGCCTCCCAGGTTTACGCCATTCTCCTGCCTCAGCCTCCCGAGCAGCTGGGACTACAGGAGCCCGCCACCTCGCCTGGCTAGTTTTTTTTTTTTTTGTAGTTTTTAGTAGAGACGGGGTTTCACCCGGTTAGCCAGGATGGTCTCGATCTCCTGACCCTGTGATCCGCCCGTCTTAGCCTCCCAAAGTGCTGGGATTACAGGCTTGAGCCACCG
>NW_012119599.1:1832228-1833574 GCF_000951035.1 Colobus angolensis palliatus | reverse complement strand
TAGAGACAAGGTCTCACTATGTTGCCCAGGCTGGTCTCCAACTCCTGGGCTTAAGTGATCCTCCCATCTCGGCCTCTCAAAGTGCTGGTATCACAGGCTTGAGCTACCACACTAGGCTCTTGGCTCTTTTTCCTGTCTCACACCACCAACTCATTTCCTCTCCACTGCTTCCCCCTCTCTGCCAGCCTCTCCCTTCAGCCTCCCCACCCCTCACTGCCTTCCTCTGTGGAGTGACCCCAGGCCCTCAGTGGGGCCAAGGAGAGACTCCTTTCCAACCCCAACTTCTCCCAAGGTGCCGGGCAATCTCAGACCCCCTTCCCTCTCCACTCCAAGACCGGAGCCTTTCCCAGGACCCAGAGGGCACCAGGAATGTGGGGCAGAGAGCGGGGAGGCAGCCTAAGGCCAGGAAACGAGGACCCTGGACCCTCGCCTCCCCCGAGACTTGTCTCCTTCCAGCCTCTGGTGCAGACCTCATGCCACCCCTTACTCCCTGTCCCTCCTGGGGCCTCAGTTTCTCCTCTACAAAATGGGCAGACTCCCCTCTGTCCCACTTAGAGTCCCAGGGGAGTGCACGCTCACAAATGTTCCTTGTATGATGAATGTGCAGGAATCAGTAGTTTGTATTAACAGGAGATGAGAGCTGGGAGCTGGGACTGGGCTCTGAGCCTGTCCCCCACCCCCAGTCACGTACAGATGTTCCCCATATTTAGGACAAAGGAACAGACTGGAAGTAGAGACAGCAGAGAATGTGTGTGATTCACTGGCGACTGTGGCGATGAGACCATGTGAGGCTATCGGTTAGTGTGCAATTGTGAGATGATGGTGTGTGTGACCCTGTGTGCACCTGCGTGACTGTGGGAGGTGGGATTGCAGGGTGTGACAAGTCACTGTGGCATGTGCATAGCTGTGGGCTAGTGAGGTTGTGTGTGTGACACGTATGTATGTGACGTGTGAATGTGGGTGAGAATAAGGGAGAGTTGTGAGTCTGTCTGTATGACCATGTCACTCAGTGTGACTCTGGGGGTGAGGGTGACCGTGTGAGAGTGTGTGCCTCATGACAGTTGGGTAATGTGTGTTGTTGGAATGTGACTTGAGGACTCTGTGGGTGACTGTGAAGTGTGACAGTGTTAATGGGTATGGTTGCATGACATTGTGTGTGACTTTCAGCTTGTGTCATAAAAAGATTGTATGATATAGACATAAAGAAAAAGAAAAGGGTTGGGCATAGTGACTCATGCCTGTGATTCTAGCACTTTGGGAGGCCGAGGCAGGCAGATCACCTGAAGTCAGGAATTTGAGACCAGCCTGGCCAGCATGGTGAAACCCCATCTCTACTAAAAATACAA
>NW_012119599.1:1825727-1831073 GCF_000951035.1 Colobus angolensis palliatus | reverse complement strand
GAACCTGGGAGCGGGTAGGTTACAGCGCTCAGGTTACAGCTGAGATTGCGCCACTGCACTCCAGCCTAGGTGACAGAGCCAGAGTCCGTCGCCAAAAAAATTTTTTTAAAAGCCATAGCATGGCCCAGCAGTGGCTCACGCCCGTAATCCCAGCACTTTGGGAGGCTGAGGTGGGCGGATAGCTTTCTGCCCAGGGGTTCAAGACCAGCCTGGGTAACATAGCAAAACCCCATCTCTACAAAAACATACAAAAATTAGCCAGACATGGCGGCCCACACCTGTACTCCCAGCTACTTGGGAGGCTGAGATGGTAGGATCACTTGAGTCCAGGAGGTTGAGGCTGCAGTGAGTTGTGCTGCTGGGACAGTGCCAGTGCAATCCAGTGAAAGACTGAGACCCTGTCTCAAAAAAAAAAAAAAAAAAATTGAGGGTTCAGACACAGTGGCTCATGCCTGTAATTCCAGCACTTTGGGAGGATGAGGCAGGCAGGTCACAAGGTCAGGAGTTTGAGACCAGCCTGACCAACATAGTGAAACCCTACCTCTGCTAAAAATACAAAAATTAGCTGGGCATGGGGTGCTTGCCTGTAGTCCCAGCTACTCGGGAGGCTGAGGCAGGAGAATCACTTGAACCTGGGAGGCAGAGATTGCAGTGAGCCGAGATGGTGCCACTGCACTCCAGCCTGGGTGACAGAGTGAGACCCTGTCTCAAAAAAAAAAAAAAAAGTTGAAATTATTTTTTAATAAAATGGTAGGGCATGGTGTCTCATGCCTGTAGTCCCAGCTGAGGCTGAGGTGAGAGGATCCCTTGAGCCCAGGAAGTGGAGGCTGCAGTGAGCTATAATTGTGCCAGTGCACTGCACTCATAAATAAATAAATAAAATTTAAAACTGATTGTATGGGCCGGGTGTGGTGGCTGTCACCTGTAATCCCACCACTTTGGAAGGCCAAGACATGTGGATCACCTGAGGTCAGGAGTTTGAGACCAGCCTGGGCAACATGGTGAAACCCCATCTCTACTAAAAATACAAAAATTAGTCGGGTGTGGTGGTGTGTGCCAGGAATCCCAGCTACTTGGGAGGCTGAGGTGGGAGAATTGCTTGAACCCAGGAGGCGGAGGTTACAGTGAGCTGAGATCGTGCTACTGCACTCCAGCTTGGACAACAGAGGGAGACTCTGTCTCAAAAAAAAAAAAAAAAATGTATGTCTGCAAGTAACCACACTACTGCATACTGCATATATTTATTTCATGACAATCCTTCCTTGAACCCCTGCTCTGAATGATTCTGGGGACCCAGTGGTGACCCAGATGTCCTGGCTCTGCCCTCCCGGGCCACACAGGCTAGCAGGGCAAGAGTGTTTGTGATGAAAGCCAGTGATTGCGTGAATGTGTGTGTGTGATTGACAGTGTTGTTGGAATTGTGGGACACTATGAGTGTTACTGTGTGTGTGCAGGAGTCCATGGCCCTGGGTGTGTGACTGTGTTTCACTGTCAATGACTGTCAGCCTGTGAGTGAGAGACTGTGGCTGTCTGGGTGTGACCGTGGGACTGTATGGGTGTGATTGAATGTGTGACTGTGTGAGTAACAGCTTGTGAAGTTCTATGACTGTGCCTTTTCATGGCTCAGCCTATGGGATTGTGTGTGACACTGCATGTTTGATTGAGTGACTGAGGCTGTGGGAATGAGTGGCAGTTGGGGGTGGGTACCTGTGGGTGGGACAGCATGAGAGATTGTACACATTTGGTGCAGGGGTCCTCAGGACGATAAGGACCATTCAGTAACTGCCCTCACTCATGACCTTGACTACTGCCCCCTGCTCGGCTCTCTGCCCCAGAGCTCCCCACTTCCGTTCCCTGTCCCGCCTTGGCCCCGCCCCCTCCCACCACCCTGGGCTGCCAGTGTCTGTCACCTCTCCCAGAGCTCAGACGAGGCAGTGGAGGCAGCGGTGGCAGGGGGCTGCAGGAGCAAGTGACCAGGAGCAGGACTGGGGACAGGTGAGGGCTCCCCAATCTCAGCCCATTCTCCCTGCCCCCTTTGACGCCTCAAGTCTCTGGCACTCTCCCTCTCTGCTTCTCTGCCCCGCCTTTGTCTCTCTGTCTCTGTGCCCACCACAGTCTCTGCTCATCTCTGTCTCTTGATGTCTCTGTCTGCGTGTCTCCATCTCTGGTTAGCTGCTAGATAACTTCTCTTTCCCCGGCTCTGTCTCCCTCCACGTCCCTGCCTCCTCTTTGTCTCCTAGCCCACATTTGTATCTCTTTCTCCGTTTGTTGTTTTCTGGTCTCTGGCTGGGGGTCTCATTCTGTCCCTCCGTCTCTGCGCCTCTCAGTCTTTATATTTCTGTCTTTTGTGTCTGTGACGTCGTTGTCTGTCTTTCTGGGGCTGGACCTGAGATCCTCTCTGCTTCCCTCTTTCTCTACGTGGGGCCGCGGGGCCGCGGGTGAGTGGCTGTTGGGCGTTAGATAGATGGATTTCCAGGCATCTGCACACCTAACCCCGGATCCGTCGCTTCTCTAGTCCCTCAGTATTTGGATGCTGGAAAAGGGTTATTCCACTTACTCTGGGCTTTATCTACCCCCAGCGGGGAAAGTTTTATAAGGTTGGGTTCCTATCTGTGCTAGAAAACCCTTTGGGCTTGGAGAGTGGGAGCTCGGATGGGCGTTTCAAGTTCTCCACCAGGCTGTGGGAACTCAGATGGGCGTTTCAAGTACCCCACTAGGGGTTACTGAAAACCTTCAAGTTTTTCAGTTCCCCATAGAAAAGGGGGCTAGGCTGACGGTTTCTACTCCCTCCTCTCCAAGGCTGTCCCCCGGTTCCCAGGAGTCTGTAGGTCCAGACTCGCGGTGACACTGACACTTCCGCCCAGCGTAGCTCTAGGGCAACCGCCCGCTCAGCAAACACCCCCCTTCCACCTTTGCTGCCCCAGCAACAGTCAGGGGCGGCCGGGGAATCACTTAAGGGGCCCCGCCCACCACTGGAGTCCCACCCACTCCTGTGCCTCTCCCTCCGCGCAGATCATCACGCCTGGGAGTTGGGGGAGCGGGTGTGCTGCCTCGGAGTCCGCGTGTGTGAATCCTTGAGGCGGGGTGACGCTGGGGTTGGAGTCGGAGGGCAGAGGTGCTGACCCTGTCCTGGGACCCTCCGGGCCTGATCGCTCCTACACGAACCAGACCCTTCGCTGCCCTCAGGATGACTACCTCTCCGATCCTGCAGTTGCTGTTGCGGCTCTCACTGTGGGGGCTGCTGCTCCAGAAGGCGGAGGTGAGGACGCGAGAAGCCAGAGGAGCTCCAGGCTTGGAGGGAGGTATGGGGACGGTTTTAGGGCTTCCCTCGTCCGGGCGCGGTCGCTCACGCCTGTAATCCCAGCACTTTGGGAAGCCGAGGCGAGTGAATCACCTGAGGTCAGGAGTTCGAGACCAGCCTGGCCAACATGGTGAAATTCCCTCTCTACTAAAAAAATACAAAAATTAGCCGGGTGTGGTGGCGGTCACCTGTAATCCCAGCTACTCGGGAGGCTGAGGCAGGTGAATCACTTGAGCCCGGGAGGCAGAGGTTGCAGTGAACCGAGATCGTGCCACCGCACTCCAACTTGGGTGACAGAGTGAGACCCTGTCTCAGGAAATAAAGAAAAAAGGCTTCCTTTAGCGCAAAGAGAGTTTCAAGACTGCCCCGCTTGCCCAGATTCAAGTTGTTGGGTGGTATTTTGTTTGTTTGTTTTCTTTTTTTGAGACAGAGTTTCAGTCTGTCACCGAGGCTGGCATGCAGTGGCATGATCTCAGCTCACTACAACCTCGGTCTCCCGGGTTCAAGCGATTCTCCCGCCTCAGCCTCTCAAGTAGCTGGGATTACACACGCACTCCACCACGCCGGGCTAATTTTTGGATTTTTAGTAGAGACGGGGGTTTCACCGTGTTGGCCAGGCTGGCCTCGAACTCCTGGCCTCAAGTGACCCACCCTCCTCGGCCTCTCAAAGTGCTGGGATTGCAGGCCTGAACCACTGCGCCCGGGCCCAGATTCAAGTTTTGATTATTGTTTCCACTCCCTTTTTCCCCCCAACAAATCTTCCTGATAATTTCCAGCCACCCCCTCCCCAATTTTCTTGAAGGTTTTCAGTCTCCCATAGCAACTCCATTGGGTGGCTTCCAGGCACCCCACCCCAAAACTTGGAACTGGTTTCCAAGCCACCAAAGACTCCCGAGTAAAACGCGACAGCCCCTTGAAGTCTCTGGGGCGCTTCTGGCCCACATGGAACTAGCAGCCTGGGAGCGGGGGTCCGTCTGGGGGGTCCTCCCTTCTTTCTTTTCCTAGACAGGCTCTGAGGGGCAGACGGCGGGGGAGCTGTACCAGCGCTGGGAACGGTACCGCAGGGAGTGCCAGGAGACCTTGGCAACCGCGGAACCGCCTTCAGGTGTGACCAGGAGGGCTGGGGACGCTGAGAGGGGTGGGCTTGGAGTGGGCTGGGGTGGGCCTCGGGCAGACGGGCAGCCGCGGAACCGCCTTCAGGTGTGACCAGGAGGGCTGAGGCTGAGAGGGGTGGACTTGGGGTGGGCCTCGGGCTGACGGGCGGAGAAGAAATCTCGGGGCGATGTGGGCTGGAGAGGCCCGGGGGCTGACCTGAGCGTGGTGGGAACTGGGGCAGGACCACAGTTCCTTCGGAAGGCCTGAGAAGAAGCTCGAAATGGGTGGAGCCTTGGGCGGGGCCA
Organism: Colobus angolensis palliatus; assembly: GCF_000951035.1. Lineage (NCBI taxonomy): Eukaryota > Metazoa > Chordata > Mammalia > Primates > Cercopithecidae > Colobus > Colobus angolensis. The sequence goes on along the minus strand of NW_012119599.1, from coordinate 1,826,372 downwards.
GCACATAAACTTTGAAGGGGGCGGGGTTTGGGATGGAGACTGACGGACCCCTCCAGGTGGGACGATCTGGGGAGGGGACTTGTTTCGTGGGAGGAGCCCAGAGTGGGCAGGGAGAGGGGCGGAGCTTTGAGGCTGGAGGGAGGAGCTTGTGGACCAGCCGGGACGAAACGACCTCCGAGTGGGCGGGGCTAGAGCCGGGCTTGGTGTGGCCGGCGGAGAAGCACTGGCCCACTGCGCAGTAGGTCCACTGGGCACCTGGCCCTCATGCCCTCTCCCAGGCCTCGCCTGTAACGGGTCCTTCGATATGTACGTCTGCTGGGACTATGCTGCACCCAACGCCACTGCCCGTGCCTCCTGCCCCTGGTACCTGCCCTGGTACCACCACGGTGAGGGCCCTGGGCCCAGAGCCCTCCCCAGATACAAACAGCTGCTAACCTTTGCCCCCAGACTCCTACGTCCGAGTCCCGCAGCTCACCTGCACCCCTCTCCTGCTCTTCTTTGCCCCCTACTCCTTTCCAGCAGGCTGGGTTTCTCCTGTCTGTCCAACTCTGACTCTCTCACATAATGCAGCTTCTCTGTCTCCATATCTCTTTCTATTTATTTATTTGGAGACGAAGTCTCGCTCTATCGCCCAGGCTGGAGTGC
>NW_012119599.1:1817276-1819307 GCF_000951035.1 Colobus angolensis palliatus | reverse complement strand
CGCTTTTCGTCATTCCCTGGATGATCGTCAGGTACCTGTACGAGAACACGCAGTGAGTTGCAGGGTCTGGGGCGGGGCTTGGGAGGTGGGCGGGGCTTTGAGGGACGTGGGCGGGTTGGGATGGAAACGTGGGCAGGGTCGGAAGGCTATTCGGTGCTGGGGGTACGTGGGCGGGATCCAAAGGAATGGGGAGCTGGGAAAGGTTGTGTTCGAGGGCAACCGGCTAAGGGGAGGGAGTGGGGCCTGGATGGTAATGGGCGGGACCTTAGAGAATGTGTGTGGTCTCAAGTGCGGTGGGCGGGGCCTAGGGAGCAAATGAACTTGGTGATCGGTGAGTCTAGAGTTTTTCTATCTCTTAGCTCTACTCCGCCTTCCTCAGGTGCTGGGAGCGCAACGAAGTCAAGGCCATTTGGTGGATTATACGGACCCCCATCCTCATGACCATCTTGGTAGGATCGGTCCCGCCTCCACCAGGCCGTCCTCAGGGATTTCCCATTCTGGGAAGTGGGGTGCCACCTCCTCCTCCCCCTCCAGAATGGGATCGCGGCTGGCTCAGCCCTTATCTCTCCCCACAGATTAATTTCCTCATTTTCATCCGCATTCTTGGCATTCTCCTGGCCAAGCTGAGGACACGGCAAATGCGCTGCCGGGATTACCGGCTGAGGTGAGGGCATGCGGTGAGGACCGAGGGGAAGGGGCCAGGTGCGAGGTGGGGAACCAGGGCTGAGATGGGGAACCAGGGCTGCGGGATCACTGCTGCCCTCTCTCCCCAGGCTGGCTCGCTCCACGCTGACGCTGGTGCCCCTGCTGGGTGTCCACGAGGTGGTGTTTGCTCCCGTGACCGAGGAACAGGCCCGGGGCGCCCTGCGCTTCGCCAAGCTCGGCTTTGAGATCTTCCTCAGCTCCTTCCAGGTGCTCAGACAGGGTGCAGGAGCTCCATCCTTCCACCCAGAGCCTCCTCCCCAGAGGGGCAGGAGAGCTGCAGTCGTTCTCTGGTGCAGCCACTGAATGGGGTGTGAAGATGAGATTTAGTTCGTTCATTCATTCATTCTTTTTTTTTTTGAGACGGAATCTCGCTCTGTCGCCCAGGCTGGAGTACAGTGGCGCGATCTCGGTTCACTGCAGCCTCTGACTCCCGGGTTCAAGCTATTCTCTTCCTCAGCCTCCAGAGTAGATGGGATTACAGGAATGTGCCACCACAGCCAGCTAATTTTGTATTTTTAGTAGAGACGAGGTTTCACCATGTTGGCCAGGCTGGTCTCCAACTCCTAACCTCAGGTAATCCACCCACCTGGGCCTCCCAAAGTGCTGGGATTATAGGCGTGAGCCATGGCGCCCAGCCCGTTCATTCATTCAATACAAAATACTGAGATAGGACTTTCCTGGGCTGCGGGGAGCAGCAGGGACCGGGACAGGAGATTGGCAGCCCCAGCAGTGCTGCCTGCTAGTGAAGAGTGAGGGCTTTGGGGCTGGACACAGCTGGGGCCAAATTCAGGTTCTGTCACTTTCTAGCTGTTTGCCAGCTGTGTGGCCTTCACCTCAGGGTTGAGGGTAGGGAGAGGTAAGTGAAGTGCCAACGTGCATAATCTAAGGAAAGATTCACTCCAAAATTGAAAGCCCACCCTACACTTGCTTGATTTACCTGAGTCCCCAACCTGCTTCACCTCATTCAGCCTCAGTTTTCTCATCTCTAAAGTGGGGACAATACCGGCCTCACTGGACAAGACTGTTCATTCATTAAATTCAGCAAAAAATTACTGAGCATGTATATATACGAAGCACTTCTCCAGGCTTATCACAGGGATATAGCCAAGAACCAAATGGTCCCTATCCTCTGGTGGGAAAGACACACTAAACACACTATAGAAGTAGGGCATTCAGCTGGGTGTGGTGGCTCACACCTGTAATCCCAGCTTTTTGGGAGGCCAAGGCAGGCAGATCACCTGAGATCAGGAGTTCCAGACCAGCCTGACCAATATAGTGAAAACCCGTCTCTACTAAAAAAATACAAAAATTAGCCGGGTGTGGTGG
>NW_012119599.1:1807406-1809436 GCF_000951035.1 Colobus angolensis palliatus | reverse complement strand
ACCTGCCACGACTCTCGGCTAATTTTTGTATTTTTAGTAGAGATAGGATTTCACCATCTTGGCCAGGCTGATCTTGAACTCCTGACCTCATGATCCACCCACCTCAGCCTCCTGAAGTGCTAGAATTACAGGTGTTAGCCACCTCGCCCAGCCAATTTTGTATTTTTGGTAGAGATGGAGTTTCTCCATGTTGGTCAGGCTGGTCTCAAACTCCCGACTTCAGGTGATCCATCTGCCTCAGCCTCCCAAAGTGCTGGGATTACATGCGTGAGCCACTGCACCCAGCTGTTTTCTTTTTTTTTTTATGTACAGTCTCACTCTGTCACCCAGGCTGGAATGCAGTGGTGCGATCTCAGATCACTGCAACCTCCACCTCCTGGGTTCACGCAATTCAGCCTCCTGAGTAGCTGGGATTATAGGTGTGCACCACCACACTCGGCTAACCTTTGTATTTTTAGTAGAGTTGGGGTTTTACCGTGTTGCCCAGGCTGGGCTCGAACTCCTGCCCTCAACTGACCTCCCGCCTCGTTCTCCCAAAACGCTGGAATTACAGGTGTGAGCCACCACGCCTGGCCAAATTTTTGTATTTTTTGTACAGATGGGGTCTTGCTATATTCCTCTGGCTTGTCTTGAGCTCCTGGGCTCAAGTGATCTTCCCACTTTGGCTTCCCAAAATGCTGGGATTACAGGTGTGAGCCACCATGCCTGGCCAGGTTGCTGTTTTAGGTGGGGACAAGGGAAAGCATTTCTGAGGAGACATTGGAACAGAGACCTGAAGAACGTGAGGGGACAAGCCAGGCAGGTATTTGGGGAAAATGTTTCAGGCAGGGAAATACCAAGGACAAGATCCCTGAGGCAGGAGCGTAGCTGGCGACAGGGAGAAAGACCAGGGTGCCTGAAGCATGGGAGCCAGTAGAGAGGCTGTGAGGAGATGAGGACGGAGGGGTGAGGGGCCTCGGGGACCAGGTGAGGACTTCGACTTTTCCTCTGCTTGAAGCAGGGTCCATGGGAGGGCTCTCAGCAGAAGGATTTGGTCTGAGTGAGATTTTTTTTTTTTTTTTGAGATGAATCTCTTACTCTGTCACTCAGGCTGGAGTGGAATGGTGCGATCTCAGTTCACTGCAGCCTCTGCCTCCTGAGTTCAAATGATTTGTCTGCCTCAACCTCCCAAGTAGCTGGGATTCCAGGTGCGCACCACCACGCCTGGCTAATTTTTGTATTTTTAGTAGAGACAGGGTTTCACCATGTTGGCCAGGATGGTCTCGATCTCTTGACCTCCTGATCTGCCCACCACAGACTCTCAAAGTCCTGGGATTACAGGCGTGAGCCACTGTGCCCGGCCTTAACTTTTTGTATCTCAATTTTCCCATATGTAAAACTAGGTTAAGGATATTACCAATTCCATGGGCTTGTATGAATATTAAATTAATACATATAACACGCCATATAAGGGTTTATCATCATCATCATCATGGTCACCACTTCAGCTCCCTCCCTCTCTGTTACTGTCCCACGGTTTGTCTTTCTGTATTTATCTCTTTTTCTGTGTGCCTTAATTCCCTCTCTTCTTTCCCCACAGTGGCTGCAGGTTTCGTCTTCCGCCAGTGTGGCAGTGATGGCCAATGGGGACTTTGGAGAGACCACACACAATGTGAGAACCCAGAGAAGAATGAGGCCTTTCTGGTAAGAAGAGGTGAGGGCTTCAGGTTAGGAGTCCAGGGAGAGAAGGAAAGGCAGTAGATTCAGACAGGGCCTGAAATCCCTTGGACTGTTCAGAGCTCTGCGTTGTAAGTGAGAGAAGCTCAACTCAGACTTGCTTCAAAGAGCGAGAGAGAAAGATGTATTGGCTTCTGTGATAGAAAAGAGTAAGATGGCTGGGTGCTGTGGCTCATGCCTGTAATCCCAGCACTTTGGGAGGCCAAAGAGGGTGGATCACTTGAGGTCAGGAGTTTGCAACCAGCCTGGCCAACATGGCAAAACCCCGTGTCTACTAAAAATACAAAAATTAGCCAGGCGTGGTTGTGTGCACC
>NW_012119599.1:1806030-1807356 GCF_000951035.1 Colobus angolensis palliatus | reverse complement strand
TTCAACCCCTGAGCTAGAGTGATCATGGTTCACTGCACTCCAGCGACAGAGCCAGACCCTGTCTCAAAAAACCAAAAACAGGCTGGGCGTGTTGGCTGGGCGTGTTGGCTCACGCCTGTAATCCCAGCACTTTGGGAGACTGAGGCGGGTGTATTGCCTGAGCTCAGGAGTTCGAGACCAGCCTGGGCAACATGGCAAAAATTCTGTCTCTACTAAAAATACAAAAAATTAGCCAGGCGTGGTGGCACGTGCCTGTAATCCCAGGTACTCAGGAGGCTAATTCAGGAGAATCGCTTGAACCAGGGAGGCCGATGTTCCAGTGAGCTGAGATCGCACCACTGCACTCCAGCCTGGGCGACAGAGCAAGACTCTGTCTCTCTGTCTCCAAAAAAAAGAAAAGAAAAGAAAAGAAAAACAAAAACAGCAACACAATCACCCTAAATTCTCACAACTACCACTATATTACTGCTCCATTTTCCAGATGAAGAAACTGAGCGGTTAAGCAGCTTGCCCAAATGGGAAATAAAGTGGAGAGGTGGTTTTTGAGTCTAGGGAGCCCACCTCCAGGGTCCACAATTCTTAACCCCCAGCCAGCAGTGCTCAGCTAACCTTCTGGGGCAAACAGTGGGATTGATGTGGGGGAAGCCAGGAACCAGTGAAAAGATGACCCTAATAGTTTAGGACAAAGGTGGCGGTAGCTGAGGTGTTTCAGGGCCTGGCAAAAGGCCAGAGAACAGTTACATAGGCTGGGCCTGGTGGCTCATGCCTGTAATCCCAGCACTTTGTAATCCCAGCTGAGGAGGGTGGATCACCGGAGGTCAGGAGGTGGAGACCAGCCTGGACAACAGGGTGAAACCCCGTCTCTACCAAAAATACAAAAATTAGCCGGGCGTGGTGGAGGGCGCCTGTAATCCCAGCTACTCAGGAGGCTGAAGCAGGAGAATCGCTTGAATCCGGGAGGTGGAGGTTGCAGTTTGCCGAGATCGCGCCACTGCACTCCAGCCTGGGCAACAAAAGCGAGATTGCGATTCTTTAAAAAAAATAAAATAAACAGGAAGGGGGGCGCGGAGGCGGTTACAGTCCTGCCCCCACCAGCGATGTAACCCCCGCGCCTCCTCTGGCAGGGCTTGCTGGTCAGCGTCCTCTACTGCTTCATCAACAAGGAGGTAGGAAGAGCCCCGGCCGCCGCCCCCGCCCTCTGGCGGCAGCGCCGGGTACGGCGCAGCCTCTGAGCGCCATCGTGTCGCAGGTGCAGTCGGAGATCCGCCGTGGCTGGCACCACTGCCGCCTGCGCCGCAGCCTGGGCGAGGAGCAGCGCCAGCTCCC
>NW_012119599.1:1803811-1805980 GCF_000951035.1 Colobus angolensis palliatus | reverse complement strand
TGCTTGAACCCAGGAGGCAGAGGTTGCAGTGAGCCAAGATCGTGCCACTGTACTCCAACCTGGGTGACAGAGCGAGACTCCATCTAAAAAAAATAAATAACTAAATAAAACAATGCTCTAGTTGGGCTGAGCTCAGTGGCTCATGCTTGTAATTCCAACACTTTGAGAAGATGACTGCTTGAGCGCAGGATTTTGAGACCAGCCTGGGTTACATGGTGAAACTCCATCTCTACAAAAAATACAAAACTTTGGCCGAGAGCAGTGGCTCATGCCTGTAATCCCAGCACTTTGGGAGGCCGAGGTGGGTGAATCACAAGGTCAAGAGATTGAGACCATTCTGGCCAATATGGTGAAACCCCATCTCTATTAAAAATACAAAAATTAGCTGGGCATGTTGGTGCGCACCTGTAGTCTCAGCTACTCTGGAGTCTGGGGCAGGAGGATCGCTTGAGCCCTGGAGGGCAAGGCTGCAAGGAACCATGATCCTGCCAGAGTACTCCAGGGCAACAAAGCAAGACTATATCTCAAAAAAAAAAAAAAAAAAAAAATTCTCTGGTTGGCTGGTCACATGCCTCATGCCCTGGAGCTGAAGGGTGGAGTCGGCCCTTCTCAAATAAGGGTAAGCTGTTCCCCAAGATAAAATAGGGTATTTGGGCAGAAACATAGAGCAGAGGTCCTTCCAGCCTGTCTCTGGGCCTGGGGCTTCGAGCCAAGCCTTGTTCCCTTCCCCTTCTCGCCCCCCCTAGGACCAAAGGCTCATCTTGGAGCGGTTGCAGGTCATGTACACCATCGGCTACTCCCTGTCTCTCGCCACACTGCTGCTAGCCCTGCTCATCTTGAGCTTGTTCAGGTGGGACTTGAACCCTAAGTGGTGGTGGCAGAGATGTTAGCTCGGCTTCAATTTGTCCAGTAAGATGGGGTGTCTGGTTCCACCAGCTCCAACCATCCACTGGTGGTTCTGTGGGGAGCAGTGGGGGTGGTTAAAGGAGCTCTGTGTGGTGGCTGATGCCTGTAATCCCAGCTCTTTGGGAGGCCAAGGCAGGAGGATCGCTTGAGTCCAGGAGTTTGAAATCTGGCTGGGCAACATAGTGAAACCTTGTCTCTGCGAAAAATAAAAAATTAGCTAGGCATGCTGGTGGTGCACCTGTGGTCCCAGCTATAGTGGGGCGCTGAGACAGGAGGATTGCTTGAGCTTGGGAGGTTGTGGCTGCGGCGAGCCCTGATTGTGCCACTGCATTTTAGCCTGGGTGACAGAGTGAGACCCTGTTTTAAAAAAAAATAGAGCCCTGTGTGGCTGAGGACAGCTCTCCAGGGGTCCCCAAACTGCCTTCCACATTCCCTAGGCGACTACATTGCACTAGAAACTATATCCACATCAACCTGTTCACGTCTTTCACGCTGCGAGCGGCGGCAATTCTCAGCCGAGACCGTCTACTACCTCGACCTGGCCCCTACCTTGGGGACCAGGCCCCTGTGCTGTGGAACCAGGTGGGCATCCTCCTTCCGTTCCTCCAAATGGGAATCTTGCTTCTCTGGTGGGACTAGGAAGTTCTCAGTGCATTTCCTATCTCCTACACTCTCACAGTTTATCTGAGCTGGGAGGGTCCCTCTCCAAATGTGTCTTGGGGTGGGGGATCAAGACACATTTGGAGAGGGAACCTCCCAACTTGGCCTCTGCCTTCATTGAACTCTCCCAGCCTATCACTCCCATATTGGAATTTTCCATTCCTCTCCCTCATTATCTCACCCATCATTGAACTTTTTCACCAGTGAGAGAATCCACCTGCTGGAGGTGAGGCATGGCAGGATACAAGAAAGTAACTGGGGACTGGGATGTGGTAGGTGCCAGTTTGTTACTAGGAGAAAGGGTGGGAGAGACTAGAGGCTGGGAGTAGACGTGGTGAGAACTATCTGGTCGAAAGTTGGACCATACCAATTGTTAAGAAGCCATAGTGGACGGGCGCGGTGGCTTACGCCTGTAATCCCAGCACTTTGGGAGGCCGAGGCAGGTGGATCACCTGAGGTCGGGAGTTCAAGACCAGCCTGACCAACATGGAGAAACCGTGTCCCTACTAAAAATACAAATTAGCCAGGGTGGTGGCACATGCCTGTAATCACAGCTACTTGGGAGGCTGAGGCAGGAGAATCGCTTGAACCCGGGAGGCAGAG
>NW_012119599.1:1793545-1796116 GCF_000951035.1 Colobus angolensis palliatus | reverse complement strand
ATCTATCTCCCCATATTTGTCAGACAATTCCTCCTAAGGGTAATGCAGTTGAATCTGAGGGGCAACAAAGCTCAGGGTTGAAGTCACAGGCTCAGGAGGTGAGTTTAAATCACCGTACTACCACTTCCTGGCTGGTTTGCCCCTTAAAAGTGACATCGCCTGTGTCTCAATTCCTTCTTCTGGAAAAGGAGGAGAATAAATTAACAGGCCCACACCAGAGCTGTTGGGAGGATGTTTGAAAAGCGCTAAGCCTGGCCTGGTACCTACACAGCTCAGCAAGTGTCAGCCAGGATCACTAGCAGTAATATTTAGCTACTGACTGCTTTCTTTTCTTTTTTTTTTGGGAGGGAGTCTTAGAATCTGTTGCCCAGGCTGGAGTGCAGTGGTGCAACCTCAGCTCAGTGCAATCTCTGTCTCCTGGTTCAAGCTATCCTCCTGCTTCAGCCTCCCAAGTAGCTGGGACCATAGGCGTGTGCCACCATGCCTGGCTAATTTTGTATTTTTAGTAGAGACGGGGTTTCACCATGTTGGCCAGGCTGGTCTCGAACTCCTGACCTCAAGTGATCCACCCACCTCTGCCTCCCAAAGCGCTGGGATTACAGGCATGAGCCACCATGCCTGGCCCAAGTGGGCTAATGTTTTCAACAGATCCTTCTTGTCTGCCCTGTAGGAGGACAAATTGACAGGGGCAGGGGTGGAAGCTGGAGCCCAGAAAGGAGGGGACTGCAGGCGGGAAGTGACGGTGGCCGGACCGGGATGGAGGCCACTGAGGGGTATGAAGCAGTCAGATTTGAAGCTGTTTCAAAGGTGGAGGTGAGAGAATTTCATGAAGGATCCCATGAGGACACAGTAGCAGAGAGGACTCCTTGGTTTTGGATGGAGGAGAGCCGAAAGATAGGGAGATTGGGTTCAGGGAGGGTGGGAACCACGCGTGCTCTTTGGAAATGTTAGGCTGGCAGTGTTTGTAGGACAGCACAGGACAGGACACTGAGTGTAAGGGTCTGGTGCTCTCAGGAGAGGGGAGAGCTGGAGATAGTAATGTGAGAGGCACTGAGTCCTGAGAGGGTGATTTGGTGTGGACCGGAGCACAAGTGAGGCAAGGCAGGCCTCGCAGCTGAAACCTTATATCCAGAGCAGTCAGGGCCACTGCTGGCTGCGGAGTGAGGACACATATCCCCACTGTCCTGAGATGGGCAGCCTCTGGGACCTGGGAGAATGAGGGGGCTTGCTGACAGTCTTATTATAGCTGGACCACCTGTACATACACCCACAAGACCCTCACCCTTAAATCCTCCCCCTACACATATGCACACTTAGTTACTGTGTGGGTGTTGTCGAGCATTTTCCCTGGGGTCCGTGGCTCCCTGGACCCATGTGCCCCAAAGCTGAACCCAGCCTTTTCAAGCTTGTGGCCCTGCTGCCGGCTTCCCCTTCCCCCCACCTGTGGGTTCTCGTGGGGTGGGGGCCTCAGGGCAGGGCCCTTGTAAATAAAGTATAAGAAACAGTTGCTTTTTGTCTTTCTTGGGTAGAAGCATCTTCTTGGCAGCGTCACAAAGGGAAATGACTGAGGCAGGCTGCCTGGTGGGGTGCGGGCCCGTGGTGGCTTTGCTCAAATTTATCCATGTTGCTACGAAAACGGGACACCTGCTGCCACCATCCCTCCTTCCTGAGAGTCCCCAGGTGGCCATGTCACATGTGATCTCTGTGACATATACAAACGGATGGTACCTGCATCCTCAGGTCACCTGCCCATGAGTGACACTTAGGACCCTGCCTGGTGCTGGTGTGTGGGCAATGCTGGGCCAATTTGCCCAGGACTATTCCTGCAACCTCTGCTTTTATTTCACCCTCTAAAGGCGGACGCAATGGAAAGCATGTGGGGAAGGCGGTGAGGAAGGAAATTCAGACAAGCTGAGCAGAACGGCCAGGACTGGAATCTTGGGTGCCAACCCGCAAGGTGGGGAAACTGATTTCCATTTCCCAGTAAGTACAGGTCAACACCTGTTCCCGGCAGGAACAGAACCCAGACGGTGACTCCAGGGCTTTTACTTTCTGCATCAGAACCAAACCCCGGGTGACCTCCTGTGGCATGCCCATCCTCCCAACTTTATAGATTAGGACACCGCAGCTCCATCTTGCTACCCAAGAGTTCAGACTTTTTCCGGAGGACCTGACTCCCCGGGTTTGGAAATAGTACCATTGTTTCCTAACTGGGTGACCCTGAGCAAGTTGCTTACCCTCTCTTGGCCTCAACTATCTCATCTATAAAATGGGATCACTTAGAACAGGTGTGGTGGCTCATGCCTGTAATCCCAGCACTTTGGGAGGCCGAGGTGGGTGGATCACGAGGTCAGGGGTTTGAGACCAGCCTGGCCAACGTGGTGAAACTGTGTCTCTACTAAAAATACAAAAATTAGCTGGGCATGGTGGCGGGTGCCTGTAATCCCAGCTACTTGGGAGGCTGACGAAGGAGAATTGTTTGAACCCAGGAGGCGGAGGTTGCAGTGAGCTGAAATAGTGCCACTGCACTCCAGCCTGGGAAACAGGGTGAGACTCCATCTCAAAAAAGAA
>NW_012119599.1:1792255-1793455 GCF_000951035.1 Colobus angolensis palliatus | reverse complement strand
CTCTGTTGCCAGGCTGGAGTGCAGAGGCACGATCTCGGCTCACTGTAACCTCTGCCTCCTGGGTTCAAGCGATTCTCCTGCCTCAGCCTCCTGAGTAGCTGGGACTACAGGCACGTGACTACAGGCACACATCACCTCCACACCCAGCTAATTTTTGTATTTTTAGTAGACAGTGGGTTTCACCACGTTGGCCAGGATGGTCTTGATTTCTTGACCTCATGATCCACTCGCCTCGACCTCCTGAAGTGCTGAGATTACAGGCGTGAGCCACCGCGCCCGGACAGATATTTTCAACTCTGCATGTCTCAGGTCGGGATCCAGATCACCCAACCACCGAAGTCTACCCTATCCACAGCATTCCCCATCTGCTTTGATGGTAACTCCATCCTTCTAGTTCTTTGGGCAAAAACCCTTTGTCAACTTGATTCCTCTTTTTCCCTCACATCCTACAATAAATCTGTAGGAAGTGGCCATTTCTTACCATGGCCTAAGCCTCTGTCATCTCTGACCTGGAATCTTAGTGGTCTCTCTGCCTCCACCCATGTTCCCTGACAGTCTGTTCTCCACAGAGTGGTCAGAGGGGGCTGTACTAAAACCTAAATCATAACATGTCACTCTTCAAAACCCTCCCAGGGGCTGGGTACAGTAGCTTATGCCTGTAATCCTAGCACTTTTGTGGTGCAGAGGTTGCAGTGAGCTGAGATCGCACTACTGCACTCCAGCCTGGCAACAGAGCAAGACTCTGTCTCAAAAAAAAAGAAAAGAAAAGAAAATGTCTGTTAGGCATCCAGCTGGTGATTCACAAGGCGGGTGGATCACTTGACATCAGGAGTTCGAGACCAGCCTGGCCAACATGGTGAAAACCCATCTCTACTAAAAATACAAACAAAACAAAAACAACAACAACAAAAAATTAGCCAGGCGTGGTGGTGCACGCCTGTAATCTCAGCTACTTGGTAAGTTCTGGCAGAAAAATCGCTTGAACTCAGGAGTCGGGGATTGCAGTGAAGCAAGATCATGCCACTGCACTCCAGCCTGGGCGACAGAGCGAGACTCTGTCTCAAAAAATAAATAAATACAAATTAGAAAATACAAAAATTAGGCTGCGCGCGATGGCTCACGCCTGTAATCCCAGCACTTTGGAAGGCCAAGGGGGGTGGATCGCCTGAGCTCAGGAGTTCCAGACCACCCAGGGCAACA
>NW_012119599.1:1790931-1792205 GCF_000951035.1 Colobus angolensis palliatus | reverse complement strand
GGACCATAGGCGTGTGCCACCATGCCTGGCTAATTTTGTATTTTTAGTAGAGACGGGGTTTCACCATGTTGGCCAGGCTGGTCTCGAACTCCTGAGCTCAGGTGATCCACCTGCCTTGGCCTCCCAAATTGCTGGGATTACAGGCGTGAGCCACTGCGCCTGGCCAATCTTTGTATTTTTAGTAGAGACAGCATTTCACCATGTTGGCCAGGCTGGTCTTGAATTCCTGATGTCAGGTGATTTGCCCGCCTCAGCCTCCCAAACTACTGGGATTACAGGTGTGAGCCACAATACCTGGGCCCAAAAGATATTTTGGTCAAGCGAGGCCAATTCATTTTAAGAGGTAAGAGAAGAGAGCAACAGAGTGACAAGGAGAAGCTCAGAAAGATTAAAGCAGGAGAACTAAAATGTTCTCCAGTGCCACAACTGGGTGCTCATTTCCATCCAACCTGTTTGCTTTGCAGAGGGGGAAAGTGAGGCCTCGATGGGGCAGAGCCAGGGCCTCTCCACTTGCTCAGGGGTCCTGGTCCCAGCATTCAATTTAGTATTAGCTGCCTCCTGCAAGCCCTCCTGAATCCACCCTACTCACAAGGCTCTGGGAACACATACCACTAGAAAAAAACATAGAGCTTTATTATTCTCAACACCAGTGGCAACTCGTCTTCATAGGACAGGAGAGTGAGTTCTGTCGATGGATAGGCAGCCCCTACTTGCCGGCGATGAGCGGGTTCCGCAGGACCACGATGACCGAGTCCCCGCGCAGGAACATCTTGGAGATGTAGCGGTCTTTGTTGACTGGCTTGGATTTCTTCTTGCCCTTGCCGCTCTTAGGGACCTCAGTCCACATCTCCTTCACGTTCTCCAGCACCATGTTGCAGTGCCTGGTGGGGAACAGGGAAGGGAGGCACTGGGTGTGAGGGGGGTGCCTCTGACAGCACTGCCTGCTGCTCACCCCCTCCAGCAGCATAACTTGGGGAAGGGTGCAGGTGCTAGGCTGGATGACCAAGCTGCCCAGGCCAATTCTGCCAGTCCTTAGGTTGAGGCTGAGGCAAAGGACTGCACCTCTCTGTGCCAGTTTCTTCATCTTTAAGAGGGAAGACAATCCCAGTACCTTCCTCACAGGGTCCTTGAATATTATCTTTTTTTTTTGAGACAGAGTGTCATTCTGTTGCCCAGGCTGGAGTGCAGTGGTGCGATTTCAGCTCGCCGCAACCTCTGCCTCCTGGGTTCAGGCAATTCTCGTGCCTCGGCCTCCTGAGTAGCTGTGAATACAG
>NW_012119599.1:1785157-1787876 GCF_000951035.1 Colobus angolensis palliatus | reverse complement strand
TTTTTATGTAGAGACGGGGGTCTCGCTATGTTGCCTAGAGTAGTCTCGAAACTCCTGTGTTCTAGCAATGCTCCCGCCTTGGCCTACTAAAGTGCTGGGATCACAGGCATGAGTCCCCGCGCCCAGCCCAGCGCGTTCTCTGATAAAGCTGCCCCCTCTCCCGAAGTCACGATGCGTCAAAGGCCCCACGCCCGTTCTCAAACTCATCAGGAGAAAAGCAGGACGCTCCATCCCTAAAACATCTGGCCCTGCCCCCCACCCCCGTCTCTGCTCAACCCTTCCCACCCTCAATCGGTCAAATTTCCACCCTCAACCTCATTCCCGCCGCCTAAGCCTAGCCCGGCCTCACATGATGGTCACTAAGCTCTCCGTTCACTCCCGTTTCCTCCCGTTTCCTCCGCGTTGCTGCTGCCTGAGGAGAGAGAGGCGGGACTTCCTTTTCCTGCGACCCACTTCCGTTGGCGCCTGCGCAAAGCCAACCAGTAAGTGGAGGCGTGGCCTGTTGCCATAGCATTGCCCACCAACGGTGCACAATGGAAGAATAAAAGCCTCGGATAGGGGTTCGAGGCCAGTCAGAACTACACGGGGCAGATGTTTATGACAATGAAGGCAAAAGGAAAGGCGGTCTGATTCAAACCGTTTTGTTGAAGAATGGTACTGGTTGAATGAGGGAAATGACAAACTATTTCCAAATGCCCGCCGGCCGTGCCTTCGGGGGCGCGGCCTCCGTTGAAGCCAATCCGCTCCTCGCTTCGGAGACGGGCACCGCCCCTCTTCCCTCTGGGACAGGTTATTGACGTATCTACTGATCTTTCCGACCCTGCGCCACCAATCCCTTGCCTACATCCGGGAGGGGCATGGACCTGCGCCCGAGAGATTGAATATTTTCCACGACCAAACGCTGCTCATTGGCTTTCCCTCCTCCTCCAAGAGAAGGCGGAGCCTATCTCTTTTGCGCTCCCTTTTGGGTCGTGCCATTCTCAGAAGAACCAACCCCAATACCCAAGGGAAGCCTGGAGGCGTGTCCTCAGGACCGTAGCTCTTATTGGTTTCGCTGCTCGCTGTGGGGTGGGCAGGTGCAGCCGCTGCTGTTGCTTATTGGCCCACCGATTCCATGGGGTGGAACTTGGCTGGGCCTAAACTCAATCGTGCTCTGGTACAGGTTTCAGGGCAAAGCTGCCATGCGTTCCGGGGGCCGCGGGCGGCCCCGCCTGCGGCTAGGGGAACGTGGCGTTATGGAGCCACTTTTGCCCCCGAAGCGCCGCTTGCTACCGCGGGTCCGGCTCTTGCCCCTGTTGCTGGCGCTGGCCGTGGGCTTGGCGTTCTACACCATTTGGAGCGGCTGGCACCGCAGGACTGAGGAGCTGCCGCTGGGCCGGGAGCTGCGGGTGAGGCTGGGCGGGGACCCGGGCACCTCGGGGACCCTCATTCCCTCCCCGCTGTTACCCAGGGTTGACTTGGCTTTAGCGTACGGCCCTAACCGCAGATGCCACCGTCTTCGTCATCTGAGAGCATGACCCTTACCAAAGGAATAAGGCTTCGGGCTAGTTTTGCAACAGTAGCTTCCTTTTAAGAGGAAAGGTCTGAAATAGTAAGACGGGGGGGTTCAGGGTTCTACGCCTTTAGTCAACTATTTGGAAGAGTCCCTTCCTCCATCTCCCCTCTCTCTCACTGGGCCTCGATTTCCCCATCAAGTTTGAGGTAGGCTAGACCAGATGGTCTTGGAAGGACTTTTCCTGAGCCTTGGATTTATCCTAGAAGTCTCCGATGCTGGAGGCCGCAAATTAGAAAGAGGACCCGGGGCTCCTTGTGGGTGAGGGCACCCGGGGTAGGGTTGAAATGGGGGTTTGCTCTCATTCTTCCCTTCCCTATCCCACCTCCTTCCCAAGGTCCCGTTGATCGGAAGCCTTCCCGAAGCCCGGCTGCGGAGGGTGGTGGGACAACTGGACCCACAGCGTCTCTGGGGCACTTATCTGCGCCCCCTGCTGGTTGTGCGAACCCCAGGCAGCCCGGGAAATCTTCAAGTCAGAAAGGTAAAGGGACCCACCTCCAGTCCCTGACCCCCTAGCCCTCCAGGGAATGGGAAATAAGCATCCTGTTCAAGATTCCAAAGGAGCTAAGAGGAGGAACTGGGGCGCTGACTGGAGTTAATCGGACTCTCGAGTCCCATGCTGAAAACAAACCACCAGGCTGTACTGCCCCCCTTAATGCCCCCACCAAAAGCTTACTGTGTGCTAGGCATAGGCAACAGACAGCGCTTTAAGGTGGGTACCAATATGATCTTCATTATGCAGATGGGGAAACTGAGGCTCAGAGAGGTTATACACATTGCGCAATTCTACAGATGATAAATAGTAGACCTTAGCCTGGTGCACTGGCTTATGCCTGTAATCCCAGCACTTTGGGAAGCCAAGGTGGGAGAATCACCTGAGAACTTCGAGACTAGCCTAGTCAACATAGTGAGACCCAATGTTTAGAAAATCATAGACCTAGAGTTGAACCCAAGCAGGTTGGCTCCAAGCTGGTGCTGTAATGTATCTATTGTCTCCCAGAAAGCATCACTAGTCATCTAAAGGCCAGGCACGGTGGCTCACACCTGTAATTCTAGCACTTTGGGAGGCCAAGACAGGCAGATCACTTGAGGTCAGGAATTTGAGACCAGCCTGGCCAACATGGTGAAACCCCATCTCTACTAAAAATACAAAATTAGCCAGGTGTG
>NW_012119599.1:1782065-1783667 GCF_000951035.1 Colobus angolensis palliatus | reverse complement strand
ACCATCCTGGCTAACACGGTGAAACCCCGTCTCTACTAAAAATACAAAAAATTAGCCAGGCGTGGTGGCGGGCGCCTGTAGTTCCACCTACTCAGGAGGCCGAGGCAGGAGAATGGCGTGAACTCAGGAGGCGGAGCTTGCAGTGAGCCAAGATCGCGCCATTGCACTCCAGCCTGGGCGACAGAGCGAGACTCCGTCTCAAAAAAAAAGAAAAAGAAAAAAAAGAAAGAAATCCATTAAATCAGAGTGGGACTTTAGAGTTAACCCATCTGCTCTACATGGCTCAGGTCACGTGGCCCTTCTCCCCACCTCCTCCCCAGTCCCCGTCCACCCTCCCACCTCTCTCTTGCCGCTAGTTCCTGGAGGCCACGCTGCGGTCCCTGACAGCAGGTTGGCACGTGGAGCTGGATCCCTTCACAGCCTCGACGCCCCTGGGGCCAGTGGACTTTGGCAATGTGGTGGCCACGCTGGACCCGGGGGCTGCCCGTCACCTCACCCTTGCCTGCCATTATGACTCGAAGCTCTTCCCACCCGGATCGACCCCGTTTGTAGGGGCCACGGACTCGGCTGTGCCCTGTGCCCTGCTGCTGGAGCTGGCCCAGGCACTTGACCTGGAGCTGAGCAGGGCCAAAGAACAGGTGAGGAGCAGGAGTTGGGGAGGGTAGTGGGCTACCTCCACCTTTTCCCAAGCCCCCACCTTACCTTTCCTGGACATCTGTCATCCCTCTCACCTTCCCACTCCACTCCGCACACAGTCACGGATCGTTTTTTCTTTTTTGAGACAGAGTTTCACTCTTGTTCCCCAGGCTGGAGTGCACATGGCGGGATCTTGGCTCACCGCAACCTCTGCCTCTCGGGTTCAAGCGATTCTCCTGCCTCAGCCTCCCTAGTAGCTGGGATCACAGGCATGTGCCACCATGCACAGCTAATTTTGTAATTTTAGTGGAGACGTGCTATCTCCATGTTAGTCAGGCTGGTCTCGAACTCCCAACCTCAGGTGATCTGCCCACCTTGGCCTCCCAAAGTGCAGGGATTACAGGTGTGAGCCACTGCGCCTGGCCATCACAGGCATCTTTTTACCTCCTAGATGTCAAATTCTCTTTCCTCTCCCCCAAACCCTCCCAGGGCTCCCACCTCATTGCAAGCATAATCCAGAGTCCTTATATTGGCCCACGGGCTGTGCCCTGTTACCTCTCCAGCCTCATCTCCCACCCCTCACCTCTTGCTCACTCTGCTGTAGCCACCCCTACCTCCTCTGGGTTCCTCAGACCCGCAGGGCTCACTCCTGCCTCAGAGCATTTGCACTTGCTGTTTGCTTTGGATAGAATGTGCTTTTCTGGCCAGGCTCGGTGGCTCACGCTTGCAATCCCAGCACTTTGGGAGGCTAAGGTGGGTGGATCATGAGATCAGGAGTTCAAGACCAGCCTGGCCAACATGATGAAACCCCGTCTCTACCAAAAATACAAAAATTAGCCACACTTGGTGGTACATACCTGTAACCCCACCTACTTGGGAGACTGAAGCAGAGAATTGCTTGAACCCGGGAGGCAGAGGTTGCAGTGAGCTGAAGTTGCACCACTGCACTCCAGCCTGGGTGACATA
>NW_012119599.1:1774702-1776705 GCF_000951035.1 Colobus angolensis palliatus | reverse complement strand
GCTGGTTTTGAACTCCTAACCTCAGGTGATCCACCTGCCTCGGCCTCCCTAAGTGCTGGGATTACAGGTGTGAGCCACCACACTGGGCCACAAGATCTTGTCTCAAAAAAAAGAATGTCTATGTCTTAGACTTGGAGGGATTGAATGAGACCAGGAACATAGTGAGCCCACAGGAAGGAGTAACTGGCATTCATCCTTGTTGGGATGACCAGGGCTTTGTCTCTGGGTGCTCTGCCCTCCTCTGATTTGTGGACTGGGGACCTTTGACTACTAAGGACTAACCCTTCCTCTCTAATCGCCCCCACCTCCAGAGAAGCGTCTGCACCGTTTGAACCTGCTGCAGTCTCATCCCCAGGAAGTGATGTACTTCCAACCCGGGGAGCCCTTTGGCTCTGTGGAAGACGACCACATCCCCTTCCTCCGCAGAGGTACCTGCTGCAGGGAGGGATGGAGGGTGGGTGTCTAAGGAAGCCACAAATTGGAACTGGCCGTGGCCCCTTCCCAGGGCTGGGGAATGGTGCTAAGTGGCCTAACCTCTTTGTGCTTTGATTTATTCATCTGTAAAATGGGGATAATACTCCCTATCTTAGAGTATTGTTGAGGAGATTGAACGTGCTAACACCGGTAAAGACTTTACTTGGACCAGCACCCAGCACATAGCAAGCATTCCAGAAATGTTTGCAGCTGGGCACGGTGGTTCACACCTGTAATCCCAGCACTTTGGGAGGCTGAGTTAGGAGGGGTGTAGGGGGGGCAGGAATCCTCGAGCCCAGGAGTTTGAAACCAGCCTGGGCAACATGGCATAAATCTTGTCTTTACTAAAAATACAAAAAGTTAGCAGGGCATGGTGGTTCGCACCTATAGTCTCGGCTACTCGAGAGGCTGAAGTGGGAGGATCACCTGAGCCTGGGAAGTCAAGGCTGCAGTGAGCCTTGATTGAGTCGCTGCACTCTAGCCTGGACAACAGAGGGAGACAATATTTCAAAAAACAAAAGAAAAGTGCCAGGGCTGGGCGTGGTGGCTTACGCCTGTAATCTTAGCACTTTGGGAGGCTGAGGGGGGCGGATCACCTGAGGTCAGGAGTTTGAGACCAGCCTGGCCAACATGATGAAACCCCATCTCTACTAAAAATACAAAAATTAGACAGGTGTCGTGGTACCTGCCTGTAATCCCAGCTACCCGGGAGGCTGAGACAGTAGAATCACTGGAACTCGGGAGGCAGAGGCTGCAGTGATCCAAGATCGCGGCACTGCACTCCAGCCTGGGCGACAGAGAGAGACTCCGTCTCAAAAAAAAAAAAAAAAGTGCCCGAACATAGTATCTTTCACCAGTGTGTGGGGGCAAGGCAAGGTTACCTAGAGGTTGGGCTTGGGCTCCTGGGTCGTGGTGGGCTGCAGCGGACCTGACCAAGTCTCTTCTGTCATTTCAGGGGTCCCCGTGCTCCATCTCATCTCCACGCCCTTCCCTGCTGTCTGGCACACCCCTGCGGACACAGAGGCCAATCTCCACCCGCCCACGGTACACAACTTGAGCCGCATTCTGGCCGTGTTCCTGGCTGAATACCTGGGGCTCTAGTGCCCTCGGCCAAGGCCTGTGGAGAGGACTGTGAGAGAGAAGGTCCCACCGGGGGCCAGTGAAGCTCAGGCAGGATCTGCCTAGAGTGTGCTGGCTTGTCGTTTTCACACCTTTGTCTCCTAATTGTGCTACAACTGGAAGACCTTCTTTCTTTTGATTGTCCCAAGCTGCCACCCTTCAAGGACAGGGAAGAGACCACTGTGGGGTGACAGCCAGAGGAATAAGAACTTGGTCCCTCCCCAGAGGTAAACACTTGGTCCAAAGGTTTGCAGGGGCCAAATGTTGTTTTTTTTTTTTTCCTTGAGACAGAGTCTCACTTTGTCGCCCAGGCTGGAGTGCAGTGGCCCGATCTCAGTTCAGTACAAGCTCCGCCTGCTGGATTCATGCCATTCTCCTGCCTCAGCCTCCCGAGTAGCTGGGACTACAGG
>NW_012119599.1:1771195-1773837 GCF_000951035.1 Colobus angolensis palliatus | reverse complement strand
TGTAATCCCAGCTCTTTGGGAGGCAGAGGCAGAGGGACAGCTTGAGCTCAGGAGTTTGAGACCAGCCTGGGCTAATATAGTGTGACCCCATTCTCCAGAAAAAGGAAAAAGAAAAAAAGTGTAACCAGCGTTTCTGCAAAACACCGCCTGCATAAGCCAGGTGTGATGGTGCACACCTGTAGTCTCAGCTACTCAGGAGGCTGAGGTGAGAGAATCCTATGAACCCAAGAGTTCAAGACCAGCCTGGGCAACACAGTGACACCCTGTGTCAAAACAAACAACAACAACAACAACAAAAACGACAAACATTCTGTACAACTCATGTAAATAGACATTGCATGACAAAGGGGGTCTGAAATCCAAGAAGCAGGGTGAGACAACGTAAAATGTGTTTCCTCACTGCATCATGTGAATTTTTAAGACAGAAGCTCCCAAAATATTTCACTATGGAACGCTTTTTATTAGGAAGCACTTCATAGAAGTAAGATACCTCGGCCGGACACGGTGGCTCACACCTGTAATCCCAGCACTTTGGGAGGCCAAGGCCCGCAGTTCACCTGAACTCAGGAGTTCGAGACCAGCTTGGACAACATGATGAAACCCCATATCTACTAAAACTACAAAAATTAGCCAGGTATGGTGGCATGAGCCTGTAATCCCAGCTACTTGAGAGGCTGAAACAGGAGAATCGCTGGAACCCAGTGGCAGAAGCTGCAGTGAGCCAAGATCACACCACTGCACTCCAGCCTGGGCGACAGAGCGACACTCTGTCTCAACAAACAAAATACAACAACAACAAAAGAACTAGGATGCCTCAGAAGGTACTCTGGAAAACAAGGAGTTTTGAAAGTCTGAGAGCATCTAGGAGAACAATGGATAAGACAGATCTAGATCTATTGCAGAGTAGCTACGGCACACTGGCTTTCCCTTTCAGCTGCTGGTACAGCAGTGTGAGATGGTGGGTGTAACTGCAAACTCTAGTGAGCAAGTATTTCCCAACCCTACCTAATTTTCAGACTCAGCTGGGGTGCTTATTAAAAAATGCAGACTGGGTGTGGTGGCTCATGCCTGCAGTCTCAGCACTTTGAGAGGTTGAGGTGGTAGGATCATTTGAGCCCAGGAGGTTTTTCTTGTTGAGGCGGAGTCTCGCTCTGTCACCCAGACTGGAGTGCAGTGGTGAGATCTTGGCTCACTGCAACCTCCGCCTCCTGGGTACAAGCGATTCTCCTGCCTCAGCCTCCCGAGTAGCTGGGACTACAGGTGTGTGCCACCACGCCCAGCTAATTTTTGTATTTTTAGTACAGACGGGGTTTCATCGTGTTAGCCAGGATAATCTCGATCTCCTGACCTGGTGATCCGCCTGCCTCGACCTCCCAAAATGCTGAGATTACAAATGTGAACCACCATGCCCGGCCCATGCTGTCCTTAAGGACACACTTTGGTGCATACACAGCTGCTCAGCAAACCAACTCAAAAGAAAAACCTGAGACGGATGGCACCTGGAAGCAGAGTCCTACACCGAGCTCTGTGCCTGTGGATTTATGACTTTGATGGAGACTTAGCAGTGAGCACGGATGCCAGGCCAAGGTGGAGGATTAGTACAGAGTGTAGCGAGCATCTGCCCTCCAAATCAACTCCAGGGCTGAAACTTGGGATATCAAATGAGAGGATAAACATAGGTCCTCAATTTAGGTTCTTCCACATTCGCTGACATTTATTGAGCATCTACTATGTGCCAGGCATCATGAGAACTTTTTTTTTTTTTTTTAAGATGGAGTTTCGCTCTTATCACCCAGGCTGGAGTGCAGTGGCACAATCTTGGCTCACTGCAACCTCTGCCTCCTGGATTCAAGCGATTCTCCTTCATCAGCCTCTAAGTAGCAGGGATTACAGGCGCCTGCCACCACGCCCAGCTAATTTTTCTATTTTTTTGGTGGGGGGACAGAGCCTTACTCTGTTGCCCAGGCTGGAGTGCAATGGCGAGATCTCGGCTCACTGCAAACTCCACCTCCTGGGTTCAAGCGATTCTCCTGCCTCAACCTCCCTAGTAGCTGGGAATACAGGCACCTGCCACCATGCCCTGCTAATTTTTTCTATTTTTTAGTAGAGATGGGACCATGTTGATCAGGTTGGTCTTGAACTCTTGACCTCAGGTGATCCACCCGCCTCGGCCTCCCAAAGTGCTGAGATTACAGGCATGAGCCACCAAGCCCAGCCCATGAGAACTTTTTTCTACATATATCAAACTGTGTAGTCTCCCTGACTACAAATCCTGAAATAGGTACAATTTCAGTTCTCATTTTGCAGGTGAGGTGGCTGAGACTGAGAATTGTGAACCAGTTGCGTGTGGTGTGCAGATTTTCACTCACAGCTGTGCTTGCAACCCCCATGTCCTACCTCCCTTCCAAAAAGTACCTGTGGCTGGGTGTGGTCACTCACTCCTGTAATCCAGTCCTTTGGAAGGTAGAGGCAGGAGGACTGCTTGAGCCCAGGAGTTCCCGACCAGCCTGGGCAACAAAGACCCTGTCTCTACAAAAAAAAAAATTTAAGGGCCGGGCGTGGTGGCTCACGCCTGAAATCCTAGCACTTTGCGAGGCCAAGACGGGCGGATCACGAGGTCAGGAAATCGAGACCATCCTGGC
>NW_012119599.1:1754072-1767963 GCF_000951035.1 Colobus angolensis palliatus | reverse complement strand
TGCACATTTCATGATAATCAATGCCATTTCCTATGGTTATAGAATTCTACCAAAAAAAAAAAAAAAAAAATTGCTGGGCATGGTGGCAGGTACCTGTAATCCCAGCTACTTGGGAAGCTTAGGCAGGAGAATTGCTTGAACCGGGGAGGTGGAGGTTGCAGTGAGCTGAGATTGTGCCACTGCACTATAGCCTAGGTGACAGCGAGACTCCATATCGTGGCTCACACCTGTAATCCCAGCACTTTGGGAGGCCAAGGCGGGTCAGGAGTTCAAGACCAGCCTGGCCAACATGGTGAAACCCTGTCTCTACTAAAAATACAAAAAATTAGTTGGGTGTCGTGGCATGTACCTGTAGTTCCAGCTACTTGGCAGGTGAGGCAGGAGAATCACTTGAACCCAGGAAGTGGAGGTTGCAGTGTGCCGAGATCGCACCATTGCGCTCCAGCCTGGCAACAAGAGCGAAACTGCATCTCAAAACAAACAAACAAAAATTATTTGTGGGGCTTCTAGATGACAGTTCCTTCCACAGGTGGACTTGTGTTTGTTTGTGCTGGACATGTCAGCTAGAAGTACCCTGTATCATACGGAGGACGTGAACCTGGCTGCGAACCTGTGCCGAGGGCCAGTCTGTGACCACAAATTCTCAGGATCTTTCTTGTTTTTTCATTTGATTTCTGCATCCTGAATACCTCTGCAGTCTTCCGGGTCATCCTTACCTGAGCTTGTGGTTCTCTGGGATCACAGTTCCTGCAGTTGCTCACCGTGGGCCGGCTTTGGCCTTGACTTTTGCTTGCTCCTTCCAGTAAGGCTGCGAAGTAAGAAACCCCAGTGTGTCCACATCAGCAAACACCCTGAGAGCAAATGTGGCTTCTGAGCCCCACATACCATTCTCTTAACTATTTGGCGTGGTGGGTCCTTACTGCATTTTATTGGCTATTTGATCCTTTTAAGGAGATTTTTTTTTTTTCAGTTGTTCTCAACAGGAAGGTCCGAATAATCTAACTCACCCTCCCCACAAGATTCAAACCCGGGTCTTTTTGATTCTAAAATCTAAGCATTAAATCACTACCATAACGTATCCTAGTCCTCTGGAAATTCTGATTTCCTGAGAAGAACGTCAGAGACTTAGCTGCCTCCCAATGTCCATTTTTCCCTTTCTTTAAACTGAAAATTTAAGATACCCAAGCTGGACGCAGTGGCTCACCCCTGTAATCCCAGCACTTTGGGAAACCGAGGCGAGTGGATTACTGGAGGCCAGGAGTTCGAGAGCAGCCTAAACAACACGGTGAAACGCTGTCTCTACTAAAATACAAAAACTAGCCGGGTGTGGTGGTGAGTACCTGTAATCCCAGCTACTCAGGAGGTTGAGGCAGGAGAATCATTTGAGCCTGGGAGGCGGAGGTTGCAGTGAGCCGAGATCGCACCACTGCACCCCAGCCTGGGCGACAGATCAAGACTATCTTAAATAAATAAGTGGCTATTTTAAAACTGTAATTACAGGGATTTTTAAAGAGTGTTTTGTTGGGCTATTGCACCCAGCTAAAAGACCGCATTTCCTAGACTCTCCTGCAGCCCTTCTGTGGCTAAGTCTGACGGGTGAGATGTATATAGAAGCATAGTGTAGTGCTTCTGGGATGAAGGGGGCCTCCCTTCCGGCAAAATGGTGATAGTAAAAGCAAAATAATCTTGGCTGGGCACCGTGGCTCACTCCTGTAATCCCAGCACTTTGGAAGGCTGAGGAAGGAGGATTGCTTGAGCCCAGGAGTTTTGAGACCAACCTGGGCAACTCAGTGACCCCATCTGTACCAAAAAAAATTTAAAAATTATCTCGGTATGTGGCGCACACCTGTAGAAAACCAGCTGCTTGGCAGGATGAGGTGGGAGGTTTCCTTGAGCCCGGGAGGTTGCTGCAGTGAGCTGTGATCACACCACTGCACTCCAGCCTGGGTGACAGAATGAGACCCTGTCTCTAAGGGGGGAAAAAAAAAAAAATCTTGTTCAAGCTTCTACTATTTTGAGATTTTTCAAATCCAAACCGACACAGATGAGAAGAGTAAAAAATAATCTCAGACTAAGGGACTTGGCTAGGGATCCCTTCTCTCTCCACTTTTTCCATCCCCCATGCACAGGCCTACAACTCCCCTCTCTTCCCAAACCCTCCCTTCACAACACACAAACCAGTCTGCGCACAGCCTTATAAATATTGATTTTATAGAAAGGACCAACTCAAAATTGGTCAGATGCCACACGCTAGAAGCTTCCAGAACCACAATGATGGAAAGAAAAAAAACAAAACACAGAGAGAACAAACAAAAATACCCCAGACCAAAATGCCTGAAAAATCAAGGTCTTGGTTGACCAAAGGATTCTTAAAGAAACATGTGGCCAGGGTGAGGAGACCCCAATGCCTGAATGAGAGCCCAGAGTGGAAGGAAAAACAACCCAGAAATGCAAATCCAAAGTCCCTGCCCACGGGGCCCCCCCCACGCTGTCAAAAGCGAGGCAAAGGGCTTCACAGCTTCATGGGGGTGGGGTTGATGGCAGTAGCTTAAATAATAACGGGAGGAGGAGGATTTTTATACTTCAGTTTTTTTTGTTTTTTGTTTTTTTTGCCCCCCTCTTCTCTTCTATGGGGAAGAGGAGAGACTGGTAGCTTGAGGTTAAGGAGAAAACAGTTATTTTCCCCTCACTTCTTTAATAGGCAAACCATCCAGAAATGGCGAACTGTCATGATAAAATGCCAGATCCCACCTGTGACCCGATAGCCCCCAATTCCTAGAGAAGTGGGAGCTGTGGTGTGGCAGGTTAGGAGAGGTGCCAACCTTGGGCGATGCAGCCTCTTGGGAAATAACAGCTCCAGCGAGAAAGAACTGGGGCGAGGGAGAGGATGGGGGCCAGAATGGGGGAACCCTTACGTGGTACCAAAATTAGCTGCCGTCTGCTCCCTGCTGGTGGGTCCCTGGGGTGGAGAGCGTGGCAGGGAAGGGGGTTGGGGCTGAATGGAGAATAAAGTGAGATGCTGATAAAAAAAACACCCTTCTCAGAGGGTCCACGGCCCTGGTTCTGAAGAGTAGAAAATCAACAGGATCAAGCAGAGTGCTTTCCTGCGTCACCCCTGCTGAACCCCAGCTCAGTTCCAGTGGGGGATCAATGCTGCCTGGAGTGAGGGAATGGGCAGGCGGCCCAGTCCGGACCCTCGGCTCCCGGGGGAGAGGGGAGGGGTGGGCATGGTGGGCTCTCCCCCCCCTCCCCCGGCTTCACCTCCCCTCCTCCCGGCCTGCCCGGCCTCCGCCCGGCCCATTGCAGGGCAGCACCCAGTTGTTATCGTGGAGGCCCAGGCGGCAGCCGGGCGTCTCGCGGTCGGCTCGGCGGCAGCACATCCAGTAGGAACGTCCGTAAGGCAGGTCATGGTGGTAGGGCTTGGGGTGCCAGCGGCAGAGCGACACATCGCCCTTTTCGTATCTCTTGCGGCACTGCTTGCACGGGTCATCGCGGTAGAGCGGGTCTCGGCTCCAGCGCGAGTCTGTGGCCCGCACGCCGAATGCCTCGATGATGCCCTTGAAGTGGTGGCAGGTGCACTTGAGGGCGGCCAGCGCGCGCGTGGGCAGGAAGCTGAAGATCTTGACCAGCACGTGCTCTGGCAGCAGCAGCATGTACTGTCGCGGCTCCAGCAGCCGCTGAATCTTGAAGCGGATCTCTAGGAAGTCGTGCGACACGTGCCGGTACAGGCGACACAGGGAGGTGTCCGCCGTGCCCTCGGCATCGTCTGGGCCGGGCGCGGTGGCCGGGGAGTCTGCCGGGGGTGGCTCCGGGGGCCCGTCCGGCCCGCGGTTCTGGAGAAAGAAGAGCTGGCCCGGAGGCGGCGGCTCCTCTGGGCTGACCGTCAGGCACACAGTCTCCTCCTTCACGTTCTTGGTGCCATCCTTGCCAAAGAAGATGCACTCATCTACAACGCCCGTCACCACCACGTCCACGTGGAAGCCTGACGCTCCGCAGTCCCGGGCAGGGGGCGGAGGGGGCGCTGGGGGAGTGTCCTCGGACCTGGCGGGCGCCGGGCTCTCACCCTCACTGGCTTCATCCGCCCTGGCCAGCAGGAACTCCACGTTGCTGGGGAGGGCATCCCGCGAGGGGCTGATGAGCTGGTATAAGTCACACGTGATCTTGTCCTTGGCTCGGGCCCCAGGACCTGGGCTGCCAGGGTAGGCACAACCAGGCCTGCCCCCGCCCCCACTGGGCAGGCCGCTGTCTGGTGCACGGGGCTCCCGGCCATTGGAGATGCGGAAGGCGATGCGCACCTCCCCAGGGCCTGGCCCGGGTCGCTCTTCCTTGCGGAGGCCCTTGGTGGGAGGGCTGTCCCTCTGCGCCTCAAAGTGGGCCACGGCCTCGGCTACACGGCTGCAGTCCCCACCACCGGACCGCCGTTCAGACCCCACCCCCTTGGCCGGTCCACCCTGCTCCGCGGACACAAAAACTACAGGCGCTGGGGTGGCCGGTCGTGGGTAGCTCTGCAGGGCCAGGGCCGCCCGCTGTTCCACCAGGGCCACCATCTCGGCCACAGAGAGCAGGTCCACATCCTCACCGGCTGAGGCAGGGCCCTCCTCAGAGGCAGCCAGGCCCTCCCGGCCCCCTGGGTCAGGAGGAGCCTTGGTGGGGTCAAGACAGCGCCTCCTCCGCTTGGCCTTGGAGCTATCACTGCCCCAGTGTCCCTTGACCTTCATGGAGCTGGCCCGGCTGCCCCCACCACACTGGTGGGCCACAAAGAAGGCCACCTTCTCCTTTGTATTCCCGGGCTTGATGACATACCACGTGTCCAGGAGGACTCGACCCTCATCACCAGCAGCTGCTGCTGAGAGGAGTGGGGCTGGCTGGGAGGCAGGGACCTCAGTGGCCAAGGCAGGTGGTGTGTTCTCTGAGTGGGCAGGCCCATGGTCTGGCTCGGCCCCGCTGCCAGGCTCAGGGCAGGCTGATGGCTTGAGGGCCGCAGAAGGCGGGCGCGGCTGGTTCTGTGAGTAGGTGCCAAAGGGCCGGGGGCACCATAGCTGGAAGGGCAGGAGGCTTCCTCGGTCCATGCTGGGGGATGATGGCAGACGGGCTGGGCTTCACCACATCTCAGGACCTAGGTGGTGGTGGGAGGCTCCACATGCCACCTGGAGACAGGAAGAGGAGGTTGGGGAGCTAGGGGGACAGCCTTTCTTGCCAGGACCACCCCAACCTCCACCTCTCCTTAGACCAAACCAGACCATCAAAACTCTATTCCTGGCTAGGAGTGGTGGCTCACGCCTGTAATCCCAGCACTTTGGGAGGCTGAGGCGAGCAGATCACCTGAGGTCAGGAATTTGAGACCAGCCTGGCCAACATGGTGAAACCCCATCTCTACTAAAAATACAAAATTGTGCTGAGCGTGATGGTTCACACCTGTAATCTCAGCTACTCGGGAGGCTGAGGCACAAGAATCGCTTGAACCTGGGAGGCGGAGGTTGCAGTGAGCCGAGATGGCGCCATTACACTCCAGCCTGGGTGACAAGTGCGAAACTCCGTCTCAAAAAAAAAAAAAGAACTCTATTCCCACTGCCTTGCTCTGGTGAGCAGACAAAGGGTTGCAGAGGGGATGAGAGAATGAGAGATGCCCTTTTAACTTGCAGAGTGGGACCCTAACTGGCAGTGTGCTCCAACCCCATAGATCCTACCCCACTGCCCAACTGCCTTACCCCACAATCCAGAAGCCTTTACACTGCCATAACTTTTACACTTAAGCGAAAGGACCACTCACAGACAAGGTCCTTTTTCTATTTGGTTACTCAGTAGCTCGTCCCTGAAAAGACAGAAATTCCCAGCCCCACCCACAGCTATGGCTGCTTAAACCCAGAGAGAGAGCAACAAGATGGGCTGGGAGGGGGAAGAAAATCTGAGATCAGATTCAGACAAGCACTTAAGAAATCGGCTTTTCTTTTTTTTCAGGTCGGGGCTTAATGAGAATTTATTAACGCTGTGTGTCCTCAGTCAGAAAAATGCACACCCTTGAAAAGACAGTACAGGTCATTCCCTGAAGCACAACCATAGATCTGTGGAGTAAGAGGGCCTGTTCTAGAGCCTGGGAGTTCCAGGCTGCAGGGAGCAATGATGGCACCACTGCACTCCAACCTGGGTGAGAGTGAGACCCTCTAAAAAAGGAGAGCAAAGCCAGGTGTGGTGGCTTGTGCCTGTAATTTTAGCACTTTGGGAGGCCGAGGTGGGCAGACTGCTTGAGCTTAGGAGTTTGAGACCAGCCTGGGCAAAACCCATCTCTACCAAAAAAGAGACAGAAATTAGCCAGGTGGGGTGAGGCGCACCTGTAGTCCCAGCTACTTGGGAGGCTGAGGTGGGAGGATTGCTTGAGCCCAGGAGGCCCAGGCTGCAGTGAGCTGTGATGCTGTGATCATACCACTGCACTCCAGCCTGGTTGACTGAGAGAGAACCCATCTCAGAAAAAAAAAGAAAAAGAAAAAACGAGGCGGGGGGGGGGTGGTGCTGTTCTAGCCTAGCTTTCTCCTCAAGCTGCACACAGATAAACAGAGGCTCAGAGTGGGGAAGGGTGACATAGCTAAGATTCCAGTGGGTCCGGAGCAAAAAGAGGCTCTCAACTTGGTTTCTGGACTCTTCAATTTAGGGCTCTGTTAATAATGACTATTTTATTTTGGAATGACTTGATGTGAGTGATCTAATCTGGAGGCAATCTTGCACATGAGTCCAATATGATCACTTTCATTGCAGTTTGAACCTACTAAGTAACATATGCCTCAATCTTTCTCTGGCTCATCTCCCTCCAGACAGCTCAAAACCAAAATGACCCTTTAAACCTTGAAACTTCCACATGCCTACAGGCCAGAGAGGTCGGCAAACTATGGCCCAGAAGCCAAATCCAGCTCGCTGTCTTTGTAAATAAAGTTTTATTGAAACATGCTCATTTGTTTATGGATGCTTTCATCTTCAACAGCAGAGCTGAATAGCAGAACAAAGACCACATGGCCTGCAAAGCTTAAAATACCCATTATCTGGCTCTTTATGGAAAAAGTTTGCCAACTCCTGCAGTACAGACTGTCCCTCTAAATTCAAGCAATTCCAGGCCAGGCACGGTGGCTCAGGCCTGTAATCCCAGTACTTCAGGAGGCCCAGGCAGGCAGATCACCAGAGGTCAGAATTCGAGATCAGCCTGACTAACATGGCAAAACCCCGTCTCTACTAAAAATACAAAAATTAGCCAGGCGTGGTGGTGCAAGCCTGTAGTCCCAGCTACTCAGGAGGCTGAAGCAGGAGAATAGCTTGAACCGGGAGGCGGAGGTTGTGGTGAGCTGAGATCTTGCCATTGCACTCCAGCCTGAGTGACAAGAGCGAAATTCCGTCTCAAAAAAAAAAAAGGTAAACAAAACAAAGCAAAATCCAGACAGCCTCCAAGCACTCACAGGTACCAGTAAACACAGAGAAACCCCGTGTCAAGAATCTTTATCTCCCCTCCATAATCCCCAATCCCACCTACCCCTCAAATACTTACAGTCCCTGCTGTAATCTCAGTTCAGTGTTAAAAACATCACTCCATAGCCTCTAAAACATATAGATGGCTGTTTACCAACCACCAATTCACATACGTGTTGAGTATCTCAAATCTGAAAATCCAAAATGCTCCCAAATTCAGAAGTTTTTGAGTGCCAAGATGACACTGATAGGATATGCTCATTGGAGCATTTCAGATTTTCAGACTTGGCGTATCAACTGGTAAGTATAATACAAATACTCGAAATCTGAAGAAATCCAAAATCCGAAACACTTTTGGTCCCAAGCTTTTCCGGTAAGCGGTACTTCACCTGTATATCCAACTGCCCAGAGAAGCAGGCTAACACAGCAAAAGCCAGTCTCTACAGATGCCATCCTGCTACAACTTGGCCACCCACTCAAGTCCCCTAATCAGTTCCAACCTTACCTCCAGCATCTCAATGTCCTCCCCCGAATATCGAAAACCTTCCAAATACTACTTTAAACCACCGAACCTAAAAATATCCTCTCCAGTACTGAAGGGCCGAATCTCAATCAATCTCTCACAGATCCCAACACAGCAATTCCCCAACCTATGTCATAAACAACCACTCTCCCGGAATCCTATACTCCCCCCAACCCTCCTCCATTACCTCCTAATTCCACTAGAAGCCCTCCAACAGCAGACGAACTCTTTGAAAACACAAAAGCTCCCTAACACTTTAAGATGAATCTTAAACCTTAAAAATGTTTCACAAAGCCAAAAAAAAAACCCAAAGAAACCTCACAAATGTTACAATAGCAGACATGTGCTTACTGCACACTCGCTGCGAGCTTATTAGGTAATGCGCTAACAATTCCTGCTAATCCTCCTCGGTCCCTAGGAAGCAGGTAGTGTTATTAATGCCTAGTTCCCGATGAGACACAGATGAAATCTGTCCGGGTTCAGACAGGTAGGAAGTCAAGATGCAAGCCCAGACATTCCAGCGCTAGAACTGGCACTCTCGGGCTCTTTGCTTCCATCTCTGCCGGAGCTCCCCAAATCCTATGCCCAACAAACCCTCCAAAACACAAAGGGAACCCGATCCCGAAAACACAACCAAACCTTCCGCATTACAAACGAACCCAAACTCCAAGGTGCCCCTTAAGCGCAAGGGAACCCTAAAAGTATCCCTTAAACCCACGTTAAAACTTCCCCAAGCCCCAGAATTTTGTAAATGCAAAGGGAACCCCCAAATCTTGTAACCGCCCCGCCAAAGAAACCTTCCAAACCCCTCAGGTGACCCTCGAAACCTATACACGCCCCCAAAGAGCCCTCACCCGCAGCCCCCCCAGGCGGCGGGAGAAGGCTGCAGCCCACACGCATGCGCGCGAAAGGTAAGAGGGCCCGCCCCCTCGCTCCTTCCCTCCGGCCACCGCGCGGGCAGGGGAGCAACAAGCTTCCCTCCGCCCCTTTGTTGACAGACGCGCGCGTGACGCCCTTAGCCAATGAGCGGCCGCCATTCGGGGCCGTGCCCATATAAGGCAGGCCTTGGCGAAGGGGCCCAACTTCGAAATAGGGAGGAGTAGGCGAGAGGTGACGGGAGTGGGTGGTGGGGTAGACACAGCCGGATGCAAGGGAGCGTGGAACAACTCCCAACGTCCAGCTAAACGGAACAAGGTCAGGGCAAAGGCCACGGCACTCCAGGGGAGGCTTATTATACCACGTTCCCTCGAACAGAAGCCCTGATTGACGCTTGAGATTTAAAGGGCCAGGCAGCCCGGGGATTAAGAACACCAAGGCGGAAGGAAGCAGGCGGAGAAAACAGAGTATCCAGCTTTAGTTGGGAACTATGAGGGGCGGGGGGTGGCGCGGGGAGAATTTGGCATTGGGATAGCCCCACCCTGAAAAACAAATGGACAGAACCCTACGAAGGTTCCCACGGCAACTGAAATCAAGCCTCTGGGCCTGGCATTCAAGGCTCCAGCCGTGTAGCCATTCGGAGCTGCCAGTTCATCCTTTCCAAACGGGCGCCCCAAACCTGCCTCGCTTAATACAAAAGAGCAGCCAGGAAAGTCCTGTTAAAACACAATCCTATAAACCTGAACCCGTCCCTATCCTGGTGAGAACCTGCCATGGCTCCCCAGTGCCCTCTGGAAAACCCCCAGGAACCCCACCTGTCCAGTGGCATCCCTCCCCACTCCTCCGCCCCGCAGGCAATACCCCAGTGCACCCTGGTGGGCACCTGATCTGGTATACATAGAATACTCAGGCCCCATCTGTTCCCCGGTAGGAGTGATCGTCTCCACGGTATGCATGAAGAAACACGCAGGGCAGGTCTCCTGACCACAAGGTCACACAGAGCTGGGGTGTGAGCTGGAGCAGGGATATGAAGCCAGGGAGTCTGATTTCCCAGTCACTGTGCCCTACTGTTTCACTATATATTCCCTGGGGTTTCGGCTTGACCACCCCTCCTCCAGGAAGCTGACACCTCCAATCGCCCTAGGCCAGGTCAGGCTTCACCGAGGGCGTCCATGCGGTGGGCTCATTGCTATCTATTCCTCACAGTCACCCGGCGCTTGCCTTCCCTGGTCTCTGCATTTGCTGTTCCCACCAACTGCAATACATTCACGCTCTGCAAGGCTCAATTCCTTACTTCATTCAGGTCTGTGTTCAAATGCAGTTTTAATGGAGAGGCCTTCCCCAACTCCCTTCCTGGAAATCACCCACCTGCCCAGAGAGGACCTCTGGGTTCCCTCTTCCCTGCCCACTCTGGGTCATCGTCTTGGGTGGGTCTCTCTCCCCAACTATGATTCTCCTGTGGAGGCTGGGGCAGGAAGGGGAGAAGGGCCTGAGGCAGGATCTTCTAACTCCCCCCACACTGAGCCCAGCATAAGGCCCTACACTAGGTCAGCCTTCAGTAACTACTCCATGAAAATCTATTCATTGTAAAACACTGTGAACCAAAAATATGGAAAATCAAAAGATGGCAAAAAAACTGGCTGGGAAAACACAAACCAAGAGACAAGTAGAGGAGTAACATTACCCCTTAAAAAAAAAAAAAAAAAACTTGACCAGGTGCGGTGGCTCATACCTGTAAAATCCCAGCACTTCTGGGAGGCTGAGGTGGGAAGATCCCTTGAGCTCAGGAGTTTGTGACCAGCCTGGGCAACATGGTGAAACCCCATGGCTACAAAATATACACAAATTAGCAGGGTGTAGTGGCACGTGCTATAGTCCCAGGTACTCAGGAGGCTGAGGTGGGAGGATTCCTTGAGCCCAGGAGGTAGAAGATGCAGTGAGCTGAGATTGGGCCATTGCACTCCACTCTGGGTGACAGCACGAGACTGTCTTAAATTAAATTAAAAATAAATAAATAAAATAAAAAATAAACTGACAAAAGCAATGGATGATGACAAAACAAAATGACCCATTATTTTCTTCTCTACATGAGTACCTAGGGCTGGGGGAGGGAGGTAGAAGTGGCCCATTATACACAAAAGTTCTCAACATACATGATCCAAATACTATGGCCTCCAAATAGATAAAGCAAAAAACGACCATCTCTACACATGACAGCCATAAACTTACAAAATGACAAGGGAAAGTTTGTTAAATCCACAACTGATATGGGAAACCTTAACATATTTCTTTTTTTTTTTGAGACGGAGTCTCGCTTTGTCGCCCAGGCTGGAGTGCAGTGGCCGGATCTCAGCTCACTGCAAGCTCCGCCTCCCGGGTTTACGCCATTCTCCTGCCTCAGCCTCCCAGTAGCTGGGACTACAGGCGCCCGCCACCTCGCCCGGCTAGTTTTTTTGTATTTTTTAGTAGAGACGGGGTTTCACCGTATTAGCCAGGATGGTCTCGATCTCCTGACCTCGTGATCCGCCCGTCTCGGCCTCCCAAAGTGCTGGGATTACAGGCTTGAGCCACCGCGCCCAGCCTAACATATTTCTAAGAAAAGGCTGCTTGGGAAAATTAGTAAGGACCTGAACCACACAATTTACACCCTTGGTCGAATGCCCTCAACAATTAAATAATCCACATATTTACATCCCTAGCATACGTGGAGCATTTGCAAAAACTTGTCCCTGACATTCACTGTGGTCCTGCATGCTGGCCATTGTTGGGTGCTGGAACACACAGGTGACACTGAGCTCCCCAGGAATGGCTCATGGGAAAGGGGTCAGACATCCAAATAAACAGTCAGAATCAACATGAATATATTAGAAAATGATCATCACAACAGCAGTCAACACTTGAGCACTCTACAAATACTCGAGCACTCTACAAATATGAACTTGTTTGATTCTTCCATCTCCTTTTTTTTTTTTTTTTGAGACAGAGTCTCGCTCTGTCACCCAGGCTGGAGTGCAGGGGCGCTATCTCAGCTCACTGCAACCTCCGCCTCCCACGTTCAAGCTATTCTCCTGCCTCAGCCTCCCGAGTAGCTGGGACTACAGGCGCGTGCCACCATGCCAGGCTGAAGTTTTCCATTTTTAGTAGAGACGGGGTTTCACCACATAAGCCAAGATGGTCTCGATCTCCTGACCTCGTGATCCGCCCACCTCCGCCTCCCAAAGTGCTGAGATTATAGGCGTGAGCCACCGCCTCTATCTCCTATTTTTAATTTCGTGTTAAAGATTAGGAAACTGAGGCAGAGAATGGCTAAGTAATTGCCCTCATTTAGAGCTTTGTGACAGAACTCTTTTTGTGAGTGTGTTTTGCTTTTTGTTGTTTTCTGAGATGGTCTATCACCCAGGCTGGAGAACAATCTTGCCTCATCGCGGCCTCAATCTCCTGGACTCAAATGATCCTCCCATCTCAGCTGCCCTCTTTTTTATTTTTTGTTTAGATGGACTCTTGCTCTGTTGCCCAGGCTGGAGTGCAATGGTGCGATCTCAGCTCACTGCAGTCCCTACAACCTCTGCCTCCCGGTTCAAGCGATTTGTTTGCCTCAGCCTCCCGGTTCAAGCGATTTGTTTGCCTCAGCCTCCCAAGTAGCTGGGACTACAGGCATGTGCCATCATGTCCAGCTAATTTTTTTATCTTTTAATTTATTATTTATTTATTTGTCTCGCTTTGTTGCCCAGGCTGGAGCGCAGTGGCCCTATCTCGGCTCACTGCAAGTTCCGCCTCCCAGGTTTACGCCATTCTCCTGCCTCAGCCTCCCAAGTAGCTGGGATTACAGGTGCCCGCCACCAGACCGGGCTAATTTTTGTATTTTTTGTAGAGACGGGGTTTCACCATGTTAGCCAGGATGGTCTTGATCTCCTGACCTCGTGATCCGCCTGCCTCGGCCTCCCAAAGTGCTGGGACTACAGGCATGAGCCACTGGGCCTCGCCTAATTTTTTTATTTTTAGTAGAGATGGGGTTTCACCATGTTGGCCAGGCTGGTCTCGAACTCCTGACCTCAGATGATCCACTCACCCTGGCCTCCCAAAGTGTTGAGATTACAGGTGTGAGCTACTGTGCCCGGCCTAATATTTCTATTTTTAGTAGAGACAGGGTTTCACCATGTTGGTCAGGCTGGTCTTGAACTCCTGACCTCAAGTGATCCACCTGGCTCAACCTCCCAAAGTGCTAGGATTACAGATGTGAGCCACCGTGCCCAGCCTATCCCAGCCTTTTGAGGAGCTGAAACCACAGGTGTGTACCACCACGCCCAGCTAATTTTTACATTTTTTTTGTACAGATGAGGTCTCACTATGTTGCCTAGGCCAGTCTTGAACTCTTGAGCTCAAGCAATCCTCCACCCTGACCTCCCCAAGTGCTGGGACTATAGGCAGGAGCAACCAAACCAAGTCAGAACTTAGAATCAAAGATCAGCTGACTCTAGAGCTCAAGGTCTAAACTACAATCATCCTGGCTGGGCGCGGTGGCTCACGCCTGTAATGTGATGGCGGGCTCCTGTGATCCCAGCTACTCACGAGCTTAAGGCAGGAGAATTGCTTGAACCCAGGAGGCGGAGGCTGCAATGAGCTGAGATTGCACCACTGCACTCTAGCCTGGGTGACAGAGACTACGTCTACAAAAAAAAAAAAAAAAACAGTTGGGCTTGGCGGCCAAGGAGGTTGAAGCCGTATTGAGCTGTGACAGCACCACTGCACTCCAGCCTGGGTGACAGAGTGAGATCATCTCAAACAAAAAACAAAACAAAACGAAAACAAAACGAAAAATGTATTGAACACAGCTCTGGAGCCAGAGTGCCCAGCTCTGAGTCCTGGCTTTATCTCTCATCAGCTGTGTGACCTAGGGTAAGTCACTTGATCCCGTTGGACATCAGTTTCCTCCTCTGGAAAATGAGGGTTCATTCCTTAAGTAATCCACAAGTGTTTGATTCATTTATTTACTTAGAGACAGGGCCCGCCTCTGTTGCCCAGGCTGGAGTGCAGTGTATGATC
>NW_012119599.1:1748129-1752217 GCF_000951035.1 Colobus angolensis palliatus | reverse complement strand
AAAAAAAAAAAAAAGACTTTGAAAATCACTAACTGAGCCAAAGACTACTTCCCTCTTTATTTCCCATTCTGAAATTAAAGTGATCCTAAAGAGTCACAGGCAAAAATAAAAATTAGCTAGGCGTGGTGGCTCATGCTATAGTCCCTGCTACTCAGGGGGCTGAGGTGGAAGGATTGCTTGAGCCTGGGAGGCAGAGGTTGCAATGAGTGCAGAGACTGTGACGCTGCACTCTGGCCTGGGCGAAAGAACGAGACCCAGTCTCAAAAAATAAACAAACAAAAAACTTAATTGGAAAAGGAGACAACAAATACATAGTAAGCATCATGGTGGCCAGCGTTATGAGGAAACAAATATAGCAAAAGAGGAGGGTCAGGGCTGGGCACAGTGGTTCATTCCTATAATCCCAGTACTTTAGGATGCTCAGGCAGGTGGACCACTTGAGGTCAGGAGTTTGAGACTAGCCCAACCAACATGGCAAAACTCCATCTCTACTAAAAATACAAAATTAGCTGGGCGTGGTGGCACATGCCTGTAATCCCAGGTACTTGGGAGGCTGAGGCAGGAGAATCATCTCTTGAACCTGGGAGATGGAGGTTGCAGTGAGCCGAGATCACGCCGCTGCACTCCAGCCTAGGCAACAAGAGCAAAACTCCGTCTCAAAAACAAAACAACAAACAAACAAAAAAATTAGCCAGGCGTGGTGGCGCATGCCTGTAATCCCAGCTACTTGGGAGGCTGAGTCAGAAGAATTGCTTGAACCCAGGAGGCAGAAGTTGCAGTGAGCTAAGGTCGTGCCATTGCACTCCACCCAGGGCAACAGAGGAGGAGACTCCGTCTCAAAAAAAAAAAAAAAAAAAAAAAAAGGGTCAGGAGAATTTGGAAGGGTGAGGTTATGATTCTAAATCAAGGGGGCTAGGCATGGTGGCACATGCCTGTAATCGCAGCACTTTGGTAGGCTGAGGAGGATGGATCACTTGAGCCCAGGAGTTCGAGACCAGCCTGGGCAACATGGCAAGAACTCATCTCTATCTTTAAAAAAACAAAATTTTTTTAAGCTGGGCACAGTGGCTCAGGCCTGCAATCTTAGCACTTTGGGAGGCGAAGGCAGGAAGACTGCTTGAGCTTAGGAGTTGGAGACCAGCCTGAGCAACATAGTGAGAGTCTAACTGTACTAAAACGTCAAAAACAAACAAACAAACAAAAAGTACTAGCTGGTTGAGGTGGCACATGCCTGTAATCCCAGCTACTTAGGGGGCTGAGGCAGGAGGATTGCTTGAGCCCGGGGGGTTGAGGCTGCAGTGAGCCCTGATGGTACCACTGTACTCCAGCCTGGGAGAAAGAGTGAGACTCTGTCTCAATAAATAAATAAATAAATAATAAATCAAGGGGTCAGGGATGGCACCACCAAGCAGGTGCCACAAGCCAAACCTTTTAGAAAACTTGTGCTTTTACGGCCGGGCGCGGTGGCTCACACCTGTAATCCCAGCACTTTGGGAGGCCGAGGCGGGCGGATCACGAGGTCCGGAGATCAAGACCATCTTGGCTAACGTGGTGAAACCCCGTCTCTACTAAAAATACAAAAAATTAGCCGGGCATGGTGGCAGGCGCCTATAGTCTCAGCTACTCACAAGGCTGAGGTAGGAGAATGGCATGAACCCAGGAGGTGGAGCATGCAGTGAGCCGAGATTGCACCACTGCACTCCAGCCTGGGCAACAGAGCGAGACTCCGTCTCAAAAAAAAAAAAAAAAGAAGAAAAAAGAAAACTTGTGCTTTTAGGAGTAAGACAGCTTTACCATAGCAGTTAGAAATACATCATTAAACGTGGTAAAAAATACAATTTTCTTCTTCATTTCCTAGTATATGTCACAGGTTTTGAAATAAAGATGGTAAAAATACCATTTTGTATGAGTAAGCTTCAGACAAGCACAGGCTGAAAACAAATTTAAGATTTTAAGAAAAGGCAAAACAACTTGGAAAGCAGACAAATGCTGTAAGACAAATAAATGAAGGCAATGGAAAACAAAAAAGTGTCAGATCACCCCAGGGTGGCAGGAGGTGACACACAGGATTGGGGACAAGTGAGGGACTGGAAACTTTTTCCCAAACCAATAGGTTTGCGGATAATTCAATGAGGGCTGGAGACAGAATGTTAAAAAATCCATGAAAGCAGTGACGAGCAGGCAAAGCTGGCATAAGGGACTGAAAATGAACCAGGAATAGAGAAACTCAAACTTGAAAATGAGCCCAAATGCCCGCATACCTGCAGAACTTCCCTACCATTATGACAACAGCAAGTTCCCCAATGGCAGGGTCGAGTCTGCACCCAATACAGACGGTGGCACATGGTAAGTGCTCTATTAACACTTGTGGGCTGGGCTCTGTGGCTCATGCCTGTAATCCCAGCACTTTGGGAGGCCAAGGTGGAAGGATCACTTGAGTCCAGGAGTTATTGTCCAGGAGACCAGCCTGGGCAATACAGCAAGACCCTGTCTCTACAAAAAAATTTTTTTTTTTTTTTTAGTTTTCTTTGAGACGGAAACCTGTTTGTCACCCAGGCTGGACTGCAGTGGTGCGATCTCAGCTCACCGCAACCTCCACCTCCCGGGTTGAAGCTATTCTTGTGCCTCAGCCTCCCGAGTAGCTGGGACTACGAGCGCACGCCACCACGCCTGGCTAATTTTTGTATTTTTAGTAGAGATGGGGTTTCACCATGTTGGCCAGGATGGTCTCATGCTCCTGACCCCAAGAAATCTGCCCACGTCAGCCTCCCAAAGTGCTGGGATTATAGGAATGAGGCCACTGTGCACCACCAACAAAATTTTGTTTTTGTTTTTGTTTTTGAGACGGACTCTCGCTCTGTCGCCCAAGATGGAGTGCAGTGGTGTGATCTCGGCTCACTGTAAACTCTGCTTCCTGGGTTCACGCCATTCTCCTGGGTTCACGCCATTCTGTCTCAGCCTCCCGAGTAGCTGGGACTACGGGCGCCTGCCACCATGCTCGGCTAATTTTTGTATTTTTAGTAGAGATGGGGTTTCATTGTGTTAGCCAGGATGGTCTTGATCTCCTGACCTCGTGATCCACCCGCCTCGGCCTCCCAAAGTGCTGGTATTACAGGTGTGAGCCACCGCGCCCAGCCAAAAAAATTTTTTTTTAATTAGCTGGGCATGGTGGCAAGCACCTGCAGTCCCAGCTACTCTGGAGGCTGAGGCAGGAGGATCACTTGAGGCCAGGAGGTTGAGGCTGCAGTAAGCTGTCATTGCACCACTGTACTCCAGCCTGGGCGACAGAGACAGGCTCTGTCTCTAAATAAATAAATAGGTTGGGCTCGGTGGCTCAACCCGATAATTCTAGCACTTTGGAAGGCTGCAGCGGGTGGATCACTTGAGCTCAGGAGATTGAGACCAGCCTTGGCAGGACGTATTTTTTATCTCTACAAAAATTACAAAAATTAGCCAGGTGTGGTGGCATGCCCCTGTAGTGCCAGCTATTTTGGAGGCTGAGGTGAGAGGATGACTTAAGCCCAGGAGGTGGAAGTCACAGTGCGCCAAGATAGTGCCACTGCATTCCAGCCCAGTCAACAGAGCCAGACCCTGTCTCAAAAAATAAATGAACAAATAAATACATAACTAAAACACTTGTGGGCCAGGTGCGGTGGCTCACGCCTGTAATCCCAGCAGTTTGGGCAGGTTGACAGTTTGAGTCTCGTTGTTCAGGACCAGCCTAGGCAACATGGCAAAACCCTGTCTCTACAAAAAATTTTAAAAAACTTAACTGGGCATGGTGGTGCACGCCGGCAGTCCCAGCTACCTGGAAGGCTGAGGTGGGAGGAAGGCTTGAGCCCGGGAGGTAGAGGTTGCAGTGAGTCGAGATTGTACCACTGTACTCCAGCCTGGGCAACAGAGCCAGACTTTGTCTCAAAAAATTAAATAAAAATAAATAAATAAACACACGGACTACCTAAGGAATGAACCCCCATTTTCCAGATTCAAAGCTGGGCACTCTGACTCCAAAGTCCATTTTTCTCTTTGTTTTCTTTTTCTTTTGTTGTTGCTTTGATTTTTTTTTTTTTTTCTGTAAAATGTCCACG
>NW_012119599.1:1735682-1747009 GCF_000951035.1 Colobus angolensis palliatus | reverse complement strand
GGGTGGCTCAAGCCTGTAATCCCAGCACTTTGGGAGGCCAAGGCGGGCGGATCATAAGGTCAGGAGATTGAGACCATCCTGGCTAACACAGTGAAACCTCGTCTCTACTAAAAAATACAAAAAACTTAGCCGGGCATGGTGGCAGGCGCCTGTGTCCCAGCTACTCGGGCGGCTGAGACAGGAAAATGGCGTGAACCCGGGTGGTGGAGCTTGCAGTGAGCCAAGATCGCACCACCGCCCTCCAGTCTGGGCGACAAAGCAAGATGGAGTCTCAAAAAAAAAAAAAGAAAAAAAACCCTCACACTTCATGAGAGCATAATATACCCCAGGCATTTTATATATGCCACCTCATCAGTTACCACGTCAGCTCCTTACAAGAAGCTCAGAGTTTAAATGTGGTCCCATTTTTACATGAGAATACTGAGGCCAGCTGGGCACCGGGGCTCATGCCTGTAACCCCAGCACTTTGGGAGGCCAAGGTGGGTGGATCACTTGAGGTCAGGAGTTCAAGATCAGCCTGGGCAATGTGGTGAAATGCTGACTCTACAAAAATGAGGCAGGCGTGGTGGCACACACTTGTAGTCCCAGCTACTCAGGAGGCTGAGGTGGGAGGGTCCCTTGATCCTGGGAGGTGGAAGTTGCAGTGAGCCAAGATCATGCCCCTGCATGCCAGTCAGGGCAACCAAGTGAGACACTGGCTCAAAACAAAACGAAAAAAGAGGTCGGAGCAGTAGCTCACGTCTATAATCCCAGCACTTAGGGAAGTCGAGGCGGGTGGATCACCTGAGGTCAGGAGTTCGAGACCAGCCTGGCCAAGATGGTGAAACCCCATCTCTACTAAAAATACCAAAATTAGCCAGACGTGGTGACACAAGCCTGTAATCACAGCTACGCGGGAGGCTGAGGCAGAGGAATCATTTGAACCCAGGAGTTGGAGATTGCAGTGAGCCAAGATCATGCCACTGCACTCCAGCCTGGACAAGAGTGAGACTCTGTCTCAAAAAAAAAAAAAAAAAAGGAAAAGTAGACTGAGGCCCAGAGTGGGAATGCAGCTTGGCTAAGGACACACAGCAACAGAAGCAGGGATTTGAGCCTGGACCTCTCTGAAGTCAATGTTTTCAACCATAAGCTTACTATCACAGTCACTGAATTAAGCCCACAAAGCTCACAATAAATAAACCAAACTGTTTCAAGGTGATTTTACAAAGTTGTCAAACTGCCCAGTGAGGCCTTAATGACCCAAAAGTTAAATGAACAAAAGCAAACTAACAACAACAACAACAGGAAAAACCTATTTAGAAATATTTCCTCTTCACTGAAACACCTGGAGTAAGGCCAG
Source organism: Colobus angolensis palliatus (assembly GCF_000951035.1). Classification (NCBI taxonomy): domain Eukaryota; kingdom Metazoa; phylum Chordata; class Mammalia; order Primates; family Cercopithecidae; genus Colobus; species Colobus angolensis. Next base: position 1,745,670 of record NW_012119599.1, on the reverse strand, counting down.
ACTGGGTATTTGGCGGGGACAGGAATGGGAATGGGGACACACTGAGTTTCTTTTTTCTTTTTTTTTTGAGACAGAGTCACTTTCGCCCAGGCTGGAGTGCAGTGGCACAATCTTGGCTCAATGCAACCTCCACCTCCTGGGTTCAAGAGAGTCTCCTGACTCAGCCTCCTGAGTAGCTGGGACTACAGGCGCCCGCCACCATGCCCGGTTAATAGAGACAGGGTTTTGCCATGTTGGCCAGGCTGGTCTCGATCAAACTCTTGGCCTCAGGCAATCTGACTAGCTGGGACTACAGGCGTCCGCCACCACGCTCAGCTAATAGAGACGGGGTTTTGCCATGTTGGCCAGGCTGGTCTCGATTGAACTCTTGGCCTCAGGCAATCTGCCTGTGTTGGCCTCCCAACATGTTGGGATTACAAGCATGAGCCACCATGCCTGGTCCACAGATTCAGTTTGTAAGTACCCTCTCCAGAAGTCATAATTGGATTTAGGAGCCCAGGGGTGGAGGGCAGGGATATGGTGACAACATGAGAGAGAAAGGAGACAGCCTGACATCTTCCCTCTTGGTTCCTCTCTACTGCCTTCTCTTTCCTGCTAATGTTCAAAAACAACAACTCACGTGCACTGAGCCCTTCAATAAGTATTGGAGTAAGGGCTTACAAAGTAAGTTCCACTATACTGCATTATCTTCCCGAACCCTCTCACCTTCCTAGGGTTACTAATCCCATTTTACAGGTGAGAAGAACCCAAAAGACTTGCCCAGGGCCAGGCGTGGTGGCTCAGCCCTGCAATCCCAACACTTTTGGAGGTTGAAACAGGAAGATCCCTTAAGCCTAGGAATTTGAGACCAGCCTGGGCAACACAGTAAGACCCGCGTCTCTACAGAAATAAAAATAAAAAATTAGCCGTGCGTAATAAAAAATTAGTCCCAGCTACTTGAGAGGCTGAGGTGGGAGGATTGGCTGAGCCCAGGAGGTTGAGGCTGCAGTGAGTCATGATTGCGCCATTGCATTCCGGCGTGTCTAGGCAACAGAGAGAGAGAGAGAGAGAGAGAGACCCTGTCTTTAAAAAAATAAAAAGGCAGGCCGGGTGCGATGGCTCACAGGAAACGCCTGTAATCCCAGCACTTTGGGAGGCCGAGGCGGGCGGATCACAAGGTCAGGAGATCGAGACCATCCTGGCTAACACAGTGAAACCCTGTCTCTACTGAAAATACAAAAAAATTAGCCGGGTGTGGTGGTGGGTGCCTGTGGTCCCAGCTACTCAGGAGGCTGAGGCAGGAGAATGGCGTGAACCCGGGAGGCGGAGCTTGCAGTGAGCCAAGATTGCGCCACTGCACTCCAGCCTGGGTGAGAGTGCGAGACTCCATCTCAAAAAAAATAAATAAATAAAATAAAAAATAAAAAGGCTGGGCGCGGTGGCTCACGCCTGTCATCCCAGCACTTTGGGAGGCTGGGGCAGGCAGATCACCTGAGGCTGGGAGTTCGAGACCAGCCTGACCAACATGGAGAAACCCTGTCTCTACTAAATATACAAAATTAACCAGATGTGGTGGCGCATGCCTGCAATCTCAGCTACTTGGGAAGCTGAGGCGAGAAAATCAAAGCACCCAGGAGGCACAGGTTGGGGTGAGCCAAGATCTCACCATTGCACTCCGCCTGGGCAACAAGAACTAAACTCCGCCTCAAAACAAACAAACAGAAAACCCATAAAAATAAAAATAGGGCCAGGTGCGGTGACTCACGCCGGTTAATCCCAGCACTTTGGGAGGCAGGTGGATCCCCTGAGGTCGGGAGTTTGAGACCAGCCTGACCAACATGTTGAAACCGTGTCTCTACTAAAACTACAAAAATTAGCCGGGCATGGTGGCGCATGCCTGTAATCCCAGCTACTCAGGAGGCTGAGGCAGGAGAATTGCTTGAAACTGGGAAGCGGAGGTTGCAGTGAGCTGAGATCGCACCATTGCACTCCAGCCTGGGCAACAAGAGCGAAAATCCGTCTCAAAAAAATAATAATTAAAATTAAAAAAATAAAAATAGGCCGGGTGCGGTGGCTCATGCCTATAATCCTAGCACTCTGGGGGGCCGGAGCAGGTGGATGGCTTGAGGTCAGGAGTTCAAGACCAGCCTGGCCAACTGGCAAAGCCCCGTTTCTACTAAAAATGCAAAAATTAGCCAGGCATAGTGGCATGAGCCTGTAATCCCAGCTACTCAAGAAGGCTGAGGCAGGAGAATCGCTTGAACCCAGAAGGCAGAGGCTCCTGGTAAGCCAAGATACCACTGGTGACAGAGGTAGACTCTGTCTCTAAATAAATAAATAAATATAAAAGAGTTACCTAAGGTCATATAGCAAGTAAATGGCAGAACTAATATTCTAGACTGCTTTGTTCTCTGTCTCTACTCATCACATTGTATATTTCAGTATGGAGAGGGGACTAAATTATAGTGCTGAAAGCACAGATTCTGAGCCAGGCTGCCAAGATCGGAATCCTGAGTCTAGCAATTAATGCTGGATAGCCTTGGGAAAGTTGCTTAATTTCTCTGTACTTCTGTTTCCTTTCTGTAAAATGGAGAAAATAACAGCACCTACCCCTCAGGGGTGTTACCAGAATTAAATGAGTTAATGCACACAAACAGCTAAGGACAGGGCCAGGCATTTTGTAAAACAATAAGCGTTAACTGTAATCCACAGTAGGGAGCCCCTACATGCTTCTGAGCTGGGGTGTGTGCCCAGATCAGTGCCAGCTTTTGAGAAAACGCCCTCTGAGACTGGACTGGAAAGGAGGCAATCCATTAGCACCTGTAACCCAGTCACATTCCGGGAGCGGAGAACTTCCCACCAACAGCTCTGAGACTGAAACTTCACAGCCCAGATCTCCCATTAATAGTAACGATTTTAATGACTCCCTTTAACCCTTTTCTCAGAGGCATGCTTGCCGTTCTCATACTACAGATAAGGGCACTAAGGCTCACAGATTTGTCCATGGCACAAAGGGGTGGGAGAATAGGGGATGTGAATGCTGTACTTCTCATAGGGATAAACCACTACACTCTTCTAAATTCCACTGGGGAAGCGAGGGTGCAAAGCCTGTCTGGATGGCCCTTTCTGGCCATATTATCCTACAGCTCTGTGCCTGTCCAGCTCACCGGGAGTCTCTGGCGGGACTAGGGAAATATCACTACATCCACGCCCCTAATTTCACACTCCTCACCCCACCTTCAGTCCTGGAGCCTGAACCCACACTCTCCTACCACTGATTTCTCCCTCCCACCTCCTCAACTTGCCTTCCTGCCCCCAATCCGATCCAGAGGCCCCAACCCATCGCGTCCACCGTTCGCCTGTCCCTTGGAGCTTCCAGACCCCCTCACTCATCCTAACCGTGATCCTCATACACTCGCCACAGGTTAACCCCCCATCGAAATCGACACCTTCAGGGCCTCTACCTGGACGTCCAGCCCCGTCTCCAACTCGGGGCCCACTTCCCCAGCTCTGAGCCCCTTTACAATCAATTCCAAAGCTCCACTCCCACCCCACCTCCAAGACCCCTCCCCAAGCCACCATTCTTCTACTACTACCTCCGGCTCCCATTCCTCCCAATCCCCTCCCCCAGGCAATCTCCCCTCGCCCAGCCCCTTCTTTCGCCCCTACCTCTTCCCCCTCGTCACCCGGTCCCGAACCCCCGTCCCGACTCTCCAGCGCCCCCGGCCCTCGCCTGGGCTCTCACCATCGCCGCGCGCTGCATCTCCCTCAGCTACGCGGGTTTCCCCTACTCGCTCCTCTCCAGCCTCCCCTTCCGGGTTCTCGTCCCGAAGCCCGCTGGGAATTGAAGTCCGGGCAGCCACGGACTACATACCCCAGAAGGCAGCACGGTCAAGCGTGGAGGTGGGGTGGGAAGCAAATTAGGCGGGCGGAGGAAAAGAACTACTCGAACTCCCGGGAGACAAAGCCGGAGAGGACTTGGCAGCGCAAGCGCAGGGCGCTTCCCCGCGGGGCGCGCTGGGAGATGGAGTCTAGCCAGGCGGGCTCCATTTTTGCCCGGGGCCCTTGGGAACGGAATTGAGAGTATTGCAATAGGGTGTTGCTGAGGGGTGGAGAGTTGGGGAAGAGCACACTTATTGATTCATTTGTGCCGATCAACACAATAGCTAACAGCTCCTTGTGCTTTTCCAAAGTCATTCCCATCCATCCCCTTCCTTTTCTTTTCTTTTCTTTTTTTTTTTTTTTTTGAGACGGAATCTTGTTCTGTCACCTAGGCTGGAGTGCAGTGGTGCGATCTCGGCTCACTGCAACCTCTGCCTCCTGGGTTCAAGCGATTCTCCTGCCTCAGCCTCCTGAGTTGCTGGGATTACAGGCGCCCGCCACCACGCCCGGCTAGTTTTTGTATTTTTTGTAAAACCGGAGTTTCACCATGTTGGTCAGGCTGGTTTTGAACTTCTGACCTCGTGATCCACCCGCCTCGGCCTTCCAAAGTGCTGGGATTACAGGTTTGAGCCACCGCACCAGGCCCATCCCCTCCCTTCTTACCTCCTGATTTACAAATGAGAAAATTAAGCCTTAGGAGGAAGGAAAGTCCCATGCATTAGGAGTTAGTCCACATCACAGAATAGCAGCTCCACATCGCTCGAGCCCAGGAGTTCGAGGCAGTTAGCTAGGGTTACACCACCGCCCTCCATGCAGTTCAGCCTGGGCGACAGAATGAGACCCTGCCATCTCTTTTTGGGTGACAGAATGAGACCCTGCCGTTTCTTAAAAAAAAAAAAAAAAGAAAGAAAAAAGAAGAAGAAGGCCGGGCGCGGTGGCTCACGCCTGTAGTCCCAGCACTTTGGGAGGCGGAGGCAGGCGAATCAAGAGGTCAGGAGATCAAGACCATCCTGGTTAACACGGTGAAACCCCGTCTCTACTAAAAATACAAAAAAATTAGCCGGGCGGGGTGGCGGGCGCCTGTAGTCCCAGCTACTAGAGAGGCTGAGGCAAGAGAAAGGCGTGAACCCAGGAGGCGGAGCTTGCAGTGAGCCGAGTCCGCGTCACCGCACTCCAGCCGGTGGGGGGGAGCAGAGAGAGAGTCCGTCTCAAAAAAAAAAAAAAAAGAAGAAGCTCCACGAGGGCAGAGATAATTGTGTACCTTGTTCAAGCACCTAGAACAGCGTAAATATGTGTTCAGTAAATATTTATTACATCAGAACTATATGCCAGACACCCTGCAGACAACCCTAGTAAGAATTACCATCCTAAATTTATAAGGCAGAAAGAGATTAAGCCTCTTGTCGCTGGCAACACAGCCAAGAAAACGATTTGAACTGAAATATGTTGGATTTCAGGGCTTCTACTCTTGACTAGATCGTTAGATCATCTCCCCTTAAGACGTATTTTCCAGGCTGGCTGCGGTGGCTCATGCTTATAATCTCAGCCGGGAGACTGGATTTAGTCCAGGAGTTCAAGACCAGCCTGGGCAACAAAGTGAGACCCTCGTCTCTACAAAAAAAAAAAGGGGGGGGTGGCAATTATTTTATTATTTTTCATTTATCTATTTATTTATTTATTTATTTAGACAGAGTCTTGCTCTGTCGCCCAGGCTGGAGTGCAGTGATACCAGCTCAGTCAACCTCCACCTCCTGGGTTCAAGTGATTCTCTTGCTTCAGCCTCTCGAGTAGTTGGGACCACAGGCGCGCCCCACAACGCCCCGCTAATTGTTGTATTTTTAGCAGAGAGGGGGTTTCACCATTGTTGGCCAGGCTAGTCTGGAACTCCTGACCTCAAGTGATTTGCCCGCCTTGGCCTCCCAAGAAGGCCCAATTCAAATGGCCCTCCTCTTTGAGTCCTTTCCCAACGTATTGTTCTCTGCATTAACCGAGTTCCCGTCTGACCGGATTCTTATGTGTCGGAGGTTCTCAGGGCCTTGATTGCACTGGGAAGACAGTAGCTAAATTCCCACCATCCAGCCTGGTGCTTGGCACATAGGAGGCCCTCATGAAACAAGAACTGAAGGGAAAACGTGGAAATGGGGCACCACAGGGCCAGAAGGGACAAAAGCGAGCTCTCTCGCTCTCTTCCTGGGAGTTGACAGTTGGGGAAACCCAGCCTCCTTGGGATGTAAAGGCCCTGAACCACGGGGGTCGTGCCGGGGCGTGACCGCTGAAAAAGGCGGGTGGCTGAGCAGGCGTTGATTGGCCGCCTGGCGGCTCACGCCGTCAAAGGCCTTGTCAGAAGGCTTGAGGCCCAGCTCACGCTGTGCAAGACGACAGGGCCCTTCCCGAGGCGCGCGTGCGCACGGCCACTTGCACCCTGCCCTTTCAACCCCGTCGTCTCGTGCCCAGCACACCTTGGCTGGAACTGGTGGGGCGTGGCCTGGCCTCAGGAACGCACTCTTGCTCTGCTCTTTACGCCTCGCGCAGGATCCTCGCGCCGGGAGGATTCGCACCCAACCCCAAGCCCGGTTGGGAACGTGGTGTCCGAGACCGTCTGGGACCCCCGCGCGCGCGGCCGTCTTTCCGGGACCCGCGCGAGACGCTGTCTGATCGGGCTGCCTAGAGTGGGGCCCGGAGAAACCAGAACGGCGGGGGCAGCCTCACGCCATTTTGCACGCCCTGAGGCGGGTGCTGGAGGCCAAGGGGAATGGGGCGCGGGGCAGGGTGACTCCCCCAGCACTAGCTGGGCTTAGGGGAACCCAGGATCCCCACAGGAGCCGCTCTCGGGGGGTCTCAGGGGAATAGAACACGCTCTGGGTGCAGGGCCGCGGGCGAAGGAGTATGAGTTTGAAGGCAGGGGTCCAAGTTCGAGTATGAGGAACGGAAGACTCTGTTTATGTTGGGGATCCGGGCTCTTGAGTTCCGATCTGGAATCTCGGGATTTGTGTCTAGGGGTGACTAGTTCTGGAATCTGAAGGGCTTGGGTTTTGTGACTGGAAGCTTTCTCCTTGGAATCCAGACATCCCAATTTGGGGATCTGGAAGTCTTAGTTCTGAGTTATGATGTAACATTTTGAGAGTCTGGAGCCTGATTTGGGGCAACTGAAGCCTCAGTATAGATTTAGGACCTAAGTCCCAATGTAGCCTATGAGGCTTTAGGATCTGGAGTTGCAGTTCGGGTCTTTAAAAGCACGTTTTAGGGCCTGGAGTGCCACTTTGAGTATGGGAGCTCCCAGTTTTAGGGTCTGGGGTTTCAGAGTAGGACCCACATTCGAGATCTCAGTTTTAGGGTTGGGGCCACAAATTGAGGGACAGTATGGGGGTCTAAGAGGTCAATTTAGAGGAGTGAGGTTTGCTTCATAGGGTCCTGGATTTCTTATTTTAGGATATAGGTTCATAGTGTTACAACTTGTGGTCTGTAATCTTAGTATTAGGATCATATTTGGAGATCAGAAGTTGACAGTTTGAGGGTCTGGGGTATCTCAGTATTACAATTTTGTAGGTTTGTAGGTTTGGGAGGGCTCCTTTTTTTGTTTTTGAGATAAGATCTCACTTTGTCACCCAGGCTGGAGTGCAGTGGTGCGATTTTAGCTCACTGTAGCCTTGACTTCCTGGGCTCAAACAATCCTCCCACCTCAGCCTCCCAAGTAGCTGGGACTACAAGCATGTGCCACTATGCCCAGGTAATTTTTTTTTTTTTTTTTTTTGTAGAGGTGGAGTTTTGTCATATTACCAGGCTGGTCTCAAACTCCTGAGATCAAGTGATCCTCCCACCTTGGCCTCCCAAAGTGCTAGGATTACAGGCGTGAGCCACTGTGCCTGGCTTTGTGAGGGCTCCAAAGTGAGGATTTAGGTTCTCATTTTGGGACTCTAAAGTATTAAAGTATTAGTTTTAGTGTCTTTTTTTTTTTTTTTTTTGAGACGGAGTCTCTCTGTCTCACCCAGGCTGGAGTACAGTGGTGCGATCTTGGCTAACTGCAGCCTCTGCCTCCCGGGTTCAAGCAATTCTCCTGTCTCAGCCTCCGAGTAGCTGAGACAACAAGTGTGCCACCACACACAGCTAATTTTTGTATTTTCAGTAGAGATGGGTTTCACCATGTTGACCAGGCTGGTCTCGAACTCCTGACCTCAGGTAATCCACCTGCCTTGGCCTCCCAAAGTGCTGGGATTACAGGCATGAGCCACCACCCCCGGCCGGTTTTAAAATCATAGTCTGTAGGTCTCAAGCCACACTTTTAAGGCCCGGTAGTCTCTGTTTCAGACTCTGGCATCTCACTATTAATGTCTAAGTTCTGAAGTCAAGCTTAGGGGTTTGCTGGTTTTAGTTTTAAGTCTGGATCATGATTTAAGGCCCAGATTTACAATTTAGGATTCACAGATTTGAGTTTAGAAGTTTAGGGGTTTGTTTTTGTTTTTTGAGACACAGTCTCACTCTGTTGTCCAGGCTGGAGTGCAGTGGCTTGATCCTGGCTCACTGCAACCTCTGCCTCCTGGGTTTGAGTGATTCTCCTGCCTCAGCCTCCCGAGTAGCTGGGATTACAGTTGTGCACCCCCATGCCTGGCTAATTTTTGTATTTTTAGTAGAGACAGAGTTTCACCATGTTGGCCAGGCTGGTCTCAAACTCCTGACCTCGAGTGATTAGCCTGCCTCGGCCTCCCAGAATGCTGGGATTACAGGTGTGAGCTACCACTCTCGGCCAAGGTTTAGCTGTTTAATTTGGGTCTCTGGGCCCATAATTTGTTGGGGGCTGGGGACTCCTATTTTGGGATCTCTGGGTGCTCAAAGGAGCATCTTAGGGAAAATGAAGGGTGCCCATCAGGCTTCCTGCCCATCATTCCTGCAGTCTCAGAGGTCACTAATCATTCTTTTTCCCTCTTTGCAGATGTCCAGTTCCAGCAGATGCTTGTGTTCCTCTGAACAGCCCAGAGCTAGTTCAGTGGGTCCCAGTGACAGGTAAGGGCTTGCCCCATCTCCCTTATAGCCCCAGCCACTCTCATTGAACAATAATAACAAAAACATTTGCTGAGCATTTATCGTTTGCAAGACTCTTTGCCAAACCTTTTGTTTGTATGATAACTGTTAATCCATACAACAACCCCCATGAGGAAGTATGTGCAAAGATGCCTACCATTTTCCAGATGAGAATACTCTGAGGTGATCAGCAAAGATCATTTATTTCTTACTTATTTATTTATTCATTTATTTATGAGACAGGGTTTCACTCCCATTGCCCAGGCTGGAGTGCAGTGGTGTGATCCCAGCTCACTGCAACCTCCGTCTCCTGAACTCAAATGATTCTTCTGCCTCAGCCTCCCGAGTAGCTGGGACTACAGGCACATGCCTCCACGCCTGGCTAATGTTTGTATTTTTTGTAAAGATAGGGTTTTGCTATTTTCCCCAGGCTAGTCTTCAACTCCAGGCTTCAAGTGATCTGCCTGTCTCAGCCTCCCAAAGTGCTAGGATGACAGGTGTAAGCCACCATGCCCGGCCCATGTCTTTTTTTCTTTTTCTTTTTTTATTTTTATGGCAAAGATAACTTCTAAGGTCCTTGCAGCCTGTGACATTCTGAGTTTGTTTGTTTTCAGAGATACGGTCTCACTCTGTTGCCCACGCTAGAGTGCAGTGGTGGCATCGTATAGCTCACTATAGCCTCGGATTCCTGGTTTTGAGCCTGGGCTTGATCCTCCTGCTTCAGCCTTGTGAACAGCTAAGATTACAGGCACATGCCACCACACCCAGCCAATTTTTCTATTTGTTGTAGAGACAGGGTGTTGCTATGTTGCTCAGACCTGTCTGGAACTTCTGGCCTCAAGTGATCCTCCTGTCTTAGCCTCCCAAAGTGCTGGGACTACTAAGCCATCACGCCCAATTGACATTCTGAGTGTCTTTCTTTCTTTCTTTTTTTTTTTAGACAGAGTCTAGCTCTGATGCCCAGGCTGTAGAATGCAGTGGCATGGTCTCGGCTCACTGCAACCTCCGCCTCCTGGGTGCAAGTGATTCTCCTGCCTCAGCCTCCCAAGTAGCTGGGATTACAAGTGCCCGCCACCATGCCCAGCTAATTTTTTTTTGTATTTTTTTTTTT
>NW_012119599.1:1729041-1734752 GCF_000951035.1 Colobus angolensis palliatus | reverse complement strand
CAATTCTCCTGCCTCAGCCTCCCGAGTAGCTGGGACTACAGGTGCCAGCCACCACACCCAGCTAATTTTTGTATTTTTAGTAGAGACAGGATTTCACCATGTTGGTCAGGCTGGTCTCAAACTCCTGACCTCAGGTAATTCACCCGCCTCGGCCTCCCAAAATGCTGGGATTACAGGCATGAGTCACCAAGCCTGGCCTCTTTCCTTTTTTTTTTTGAAACAAGGTCTTGCTCTGTCACCTAGGCTGGAATGCAGTGGTGCAATTCCAGCTGACTGCAGCCTCGACCTTCTGGGCTCAAACATCTTCCCACCCCAGCTCCCTGAGTAGCTGGGACCATAGGTATGCACCACCACGCCTGGCTAATTTTTGTATTTTTCATAGAGATGGATTTTTGCCATGTTGCCGTGGCTGGTCTCAAACTCTTGGGATCCAGTGATCCACCCCGCCTCCCAAAGTGCTGGGGTCACAGGCATGAGCCACCACACCTGGCTCTTTCTTTTTAGACAGGGTCTTGCTCTGTTCCCCAGGCTGGAGTGCAGTGACATGATCACAGTTCACTGCGACTTTGACCTCCCAGGCGGAAGCAATCCTCCCAGATCAGCCTCCCAAGTATGCAGGACCACAGGTACATGCCACTAAGCCCAACTAATTTTTAAAAAAGGCTAGGTGTGGTGGCTCACACCTATAACCCCAGCACTTTGGGAGGCCAAGGTGAGTGGATCACCTGAGGTCAGGAGTTTGAGACCAGCCTGGCCAACAGGGTGAAACTCCATCTGTACTAAAAATACAAAAATTAGCTGGGCATGGTGGTGGATGCCTGTAATCCCAGCTACTTGGGAGGCTGAGACAGGAGAATCACTTAAACCCAGGAGGCAGAGGTTGCAGTGAGCCGAGATGGTGCCATTGCACTCCAGCCTGGGTGACAAAAGAGAAACTCTGTCTCAAAAAAAAAATTGTGGACATGGTCTCTCTATGCTGCCTACACTGCTGTGAAACTCCTAGGCTCAAGTGATCTTTCTGCCTCAGCCTCCAAAAGTGCTGGCATTACAGACGTGAGCTACCATGTCTTTACTTCCATTCTTTTATCCACACATTCATTCATCCACCAAGCACCTACCAAGTATAATGAATGTTATAGATGGGATTGTCACAGCAGATTGGGGGTTGGATCAGATTTCTCCCTCCCTCCAAAGTCTGGAAAAATAAAAAATAAGGTCAGAGTTCATGTTAACCCCTACCATCTCCCCCCAGTGACTTTCCATCCAACTGTCTCTTCATTAACTCCAAAATTAAGCATCTATGGGATTATGTCCTGATAAACCTATCATAAATTGAAAATACTGTATGTCAAATATGCATGGTTGATGGCTCATGCCTGTAATCCCAGCACTTGGCAAAGCCAAGGTGGGCTGATCACTTGAGATCAGGAGTTCGAAACCAACCTGGCCAACATGGTGAAACCCCATCTGTACTAAAGATACAAAAATTAGCTGGACATGGTGGTGCACGACTGTAATCCCGGCTACTCAGGAGGCTGAAGCAGGAGAATCACTTGAACCTGGGAGGTGGAGGTTGCAGTGAGCCAAGATTGCGCCACTGTACTCCAGCCTGGGCAACCGAGCAAGACTCAGTCTAAAAAAAGAAAAAAAAAAGAAAAAAAAACATGGCTGATTGGGAGCTGTGGCCCAGTGTTGCTGCCCAGCACAGTAAGGAAGTATGACTTCTACTGAGTTTGTATGGCTTTCACACCATCCTAAAGTTGAAAAATGTTAAGTCCGACCATTGTAAGACGAGGACTGTGTGCTTTGTTCAGGTTCTCTATCTAGATACTATGCTCAGAGGAAGCACCATGAAGAAAATGAAGAATGCCTATCCCACTGCCCATTCCTCCTAGAAGTTTAGAGTTGCTCACAATTCATACTTTCATCCCCCTTTCTAGATGTGGGGGTCCTTGTATTGATAAAGACTCTTAGTTGCAATAAACAGAAACCTAGCAAAAACTGGCTTAAGCATAAAAAGGGATTTATTGGATCTTTTTTTTTTTGAGATGGAGTCTCACTCTGTCGCCCAGGCTGGAGTGCAGTGGCGCGATCTCGGCTCACTGCAAGCTCCGTCTCCTGGGTTCACGCCATTCTCCTGCCTCAGCCTGCCGAGTAGCTGGAAGTACAGGTGCCTACCACCACACCCAGCTAATGTTTTGTATTTTTAGTAGAGACAGGGTTTCACCGTGTTAGCCAGGATGGTCACGATCTCCTGACCTCGTGATCCGCCTGCCTCGGCCTCCCAAAGTGCTGGGATTACGGGCGTGAGCCACCACGCCTAGCCTATTGGATCATTTAAAGAAAAAATTCAGGGGTGTCAGCCTTGGCTGGTTCCAGGATGGAGGTTAAATGATTGCCAGGAATCTGTGACTCTTGGTTCTGGTCTTGTCTGTGATGGCTTCTGTCTCAAGCAGGTTGTCCCTTTGTTTTATTTATTTCATCTTATCTTATCTTATTGTTTGTTTGTTTGTTTGTTTGAGATGGAGTGCAGTGGTGTGATAGCTCACTGCAACCTCCGCCTCCTGGGTTCAAGGGATTCTCCTGCCTCAGCCTCCCGAGAGACTACAGACATGTGCTACCAGGCCAGGCTAACTTTCTTGTAGTTTTAACGAAGACGGGGTTTCACCATGTTGGTCAGGCTGGTCTCGAACTCCTGACCTCAAATGATCTGCCTGCCTTGACCTCCCAAAGTGCTGGGATTACAAGCGTGAGTCTTCATGCCTAGCTGCAGGTTGTCCCTTTGGAAGGGCAAGATGGTTCCCAGCAGCTCCAGGTCCATATCTTGCCAACTCCATATACCCAGAAGAGAAAGCCTCTAAGGTTGATGAACTCTGATTGGCCAAACCTAGGATTACCACTCCAACCCTGAACCAATCACTGTGACTATTCTTGGCAGGACCTTGGTTTTGTGCTCCCTAGTGGAAGGGGAAGATAAGGTCAACCCGTCTGAACCACATGGACTGAGAATGGAGGAGAAACGGTTGCTCAAAGGAAAATTGAGGTACTGTTAACAGAAAAGGGGGGATTGGATGTTGGTCAAGCAAAAACAGCCCATTCATCAACACCTCTTACCCCTAAAATCCTTCTGACAAATGACTGTCTACCCGCTTTCTTTTTTTTTTTTCGAGACGGAGCTTCACTCTTGTTGCCCAAGCTGGAGTGCAATGGTGCAATCTCGGCTCACTGCAACCTCCGCCTCCCAGCTTCAAGTGATTATCCTGCGTCAACCTCCCAAGTAGCTGGGATTACAGGCGTGTGCCACCACACCCAGCTAATTTTTTGTATTTTTATTTAAAACGGGGTTTCACCATGTTAGTCAGGCTGGTCTTGAACTCCTGACCTCAGGTGATCCTCCCGCCTCAGCCTTCCAAGGTGCTAGGACACAGGCATGAGCCACCGCACCCGGCGCCACCTGCTTTCTTGAACTAACATTTCATGAACACTCCCTATGTACCAGGCACTGTACAAAACACCTTCCAGACAGGATCAAGGTTTTCCTAACCACCTCCATTTTGTAAAGGAGGAAGAAACAGGCACAGAGAAATGAAAGCAGTTGCCCAAAGTCACACAGCAAGTGGCAGAACTAGGATTGGAATCCCAGAGTTTCTGCTTCAAAAACTTGAGCTTATATATCAACCTTTATGCCACCACCTGGGACCGTCTCCTGCTTTGTCCCACTTTGGGGCAGCTCTTACTCTTACATCCCTACACACTACTAAAACAAATGAAGGCCGGGTACGGTGGCTCACGCCTGTAATCCCAACACTTTGGGAGGCCGAGGCGGGTGGATCACGAGATCTGGAGATTGAGACCATCCTGGCCAACATGGTGAAACCCCATCTCTACTAAAAATACAAAAAAAAAAATAGCCAGGTGTGGTGGTACATGCCTGTAATGTCAGCTACTTGGGAGACTGAGGCAGGCGAATCGCTTGAACCTGGGAGATGGAGGTTGCAATGAGCCGAGATCATGCCACTGCACTCCAGCCTGGGCAACAAGGTGAGACTCCATCTCAATAATAGTAAAGTAACTAGGATATGTTCAGGTTGATTATCTCAGGGAAAAGGAAACTTGGGAATTAGTTTCATAGATCACTTCAGAAGTCTAAGAAGCTATCCCAAGACCTCTCAGTATTCATTAATTCAATAGTTTTTTACTGAGTCGGGCGCAGTGGCTCATGCCTGTAATCCCAGCACGTTGGGAGGCCAAGGCAGGTGGATCACGAGGTCAGGAGTTAGAGACCAGTCTGGCCAACGTGGTGAAATCCCGTCTCTACTAAAAATACAAAAGTTAGGAGGCGTGGTGGCGGGCACCTGCTATCCCAGCTACTTGGGTTGCTGATGCAGGAGAATCACTTGAACCCAGAAGGCAGAGGTTTCAGTGAGCTGAGATCATGCCATTGCACTCCAGTCTGGGCAACAAGAGTGAGACTTCGTCTCGGGGGAAAAAAAAAGAAAAATATTAACAATTGTGATTTATGATAGTATTGATATAAAGACAAGTATACTACAGATGGGGTGATATTTATTTTTTGTTCTAATTTAAAAGGAGTTAGAATATTTTCCTGAGCCCCTAAAAGTATCATGGGTTCCAAGCACTGTGCTTTCTGCAGTTTATGGATAAATCAGCCTGGGATCTAGCAATAAAGACAAAAATTCTTGTCCTGTGGGTAATCCCAGCTACTTGGGAGGCTGAGGTAGGAGAATCACTAGCCCAGGAGGTGGAGGTTACGGTGAACCAAGAGCCCGCCACTGCACTCCAGCCTGGACAACAGAGCAAGACTCTGCCTCAAAAACAAACAAACAAACAAACCAATTCTTGCCCTCATGGAGTTCATATTTATAATTAATAAATAAATAATGAAAGAAATAAGGTTTCACAGCCTGTACAATATAGAGAGACCCCGTCTCCACAAAAAAAATTTATTTTAAAATTTATTTTATTTTATTTATTTATTATTTATTTATTTATTTATTTTTGAGACGGAGCTTTTGCTCTTGTTGCCCAGGCTGGAGTGTAATGGTGCAATCTCGGTTGCTCATTGCAACCTCCACCTCCTGGGTTCAAGCAATTCTCCTGCCTCAGCCTCCCAAGTAGCTGAGATTACAGGTACCCGCCACCATGCCTGGCTAATTTTTATATTTTTAGTAAAGACGGGATTTCACCACGTTGATCAGGCTGGTCTTGAACTCCTGATCTCAGGTGATCCACCCACCTCGGCCTCCCAAACTGCTGGGATTACAGGTGTGAGCCACCACGCCCAGCTTAAAATTTATTTTTAAAAGTTTTTTGTAGAGGCAGGGTCTCACTATGTTGCCCAGGCTGGACTCAAACTCCTGGGCTCAAGGGATCATCCTGCCTCGACCTCCAAAGTGCTGGGATTACAGGTGTGAGCCACCGCACCCAGCCTTGTCTCTATGGCCTGGTGGTGCGTGCCTAGAGTCTCAGCTACTTGGGAGACTGAAGCAGAAGGATTGCTGGAGCTCAGGAGTTCGAGGTTACAGTGAGCTATGATTGTGCTATTACACATCAGCCGGGGTGACAGAGGAACTCATTGTCTCTTTAAAAACAAGCTGGCCGGGCGCGGTGGCTCGAGCCTGTAATCCCAGCACTTTGGGAGGCCGAGACGGGCGGATCACGAGGTCAGGAGATCGAGACCATCCTGGCTA
>NW_012119599.1:1726525-1728691 GCF_000951035.1 Colobus angolensis palliatus | reverse complement strand
AAAAATACAAAAAATTAGCCAGGCATGGTGGTGGGTGCATATAATCCCAGCTACTTGGGAGGCTGAGGCAGGAGAACGTGAGGCCAAGGAGGCGTGAACCCGGGAGGCGGAGCTTGCAGTGAACTGAGATCTTGCCACTGCATTCCAGCCTGGGTGACAGAGCAAGAAGACTGTGTCTCAAAACACAAAAACAAACAAACAAAACAAAACAAAACAACAACAACAAAAACCAGGGCAAAAGAACATTCCAAACAGAGGGAATAGTAAAGGCCCAAAGACAGAAATAAACTTGGCAGTCTAGAGAAACAGAAAGAAAACCCATGTGGCTGGAGCTGACCTGTTCCCTGAAAACCCAGAGGGCACAGCTGAGATTAGTGGATGCAAATATAGAGACTGTGAGGGAAGAAACTGGCTAAAACCCAAACCATCCAGCAAAGAAAGAGGCAGCCCTAGCAGGTGGGGTACCTGGCTCCTGGAGGCCCTTGAGAGCAGAGCCCAGGTTGTACTTATTCAGGACTACTGCCCAGGGGATGCCAAGACATTGGGATTCCCAGCCACTCAGTTGCTCCCTAACCTCTGTGTTTGCCCAGAAGTTTCGCCCAGTGCTTTCTAAAACCCAGAGTAAACATCCAGGGACTATGGTTTATATGAAACCCTCTGAGACAAGCTCAAATAACACCTTGAACTTTATAAGTAGACCTGGACACTTTTTCTTCCTTGCTTCCTGAGTTGTTTCTTGCCAGGTCTTCCAAGGGCCCCTCTAGAACACACGGGAAATAATGTGCAATATATATATATTTATCAGGGCTAGACAGGAGTTTAAGGTCAGCCTACTCAATTTACCTCTAAGGATAGAACCCCAACACCCCCTTGGCTCAAAGTTATGGTTTCTACCAGGAGGTAATTTGAGGACTCATCAGTGATTTTTTTCTTTTTTTGAGACAGAGTTTTGTTCTGTTGCCCAGGTTGGAGTGCAGTGGTGCGATCTTGGCTCACTGCAACCTGTGCCTCCTAGGCTCAAGTGATTCTCCTGCCTTAGCCTCCTGAGTAGCTGGGATTACAGGCGCTCGCCACCACACCCGGCTGATTTTTGTATTTTTAGTAGAAACAGGGTTTTGCCGTGTTGGCCAGGCTGGCCTTGAACTCCAGGGCTCAAGTGATCTGCCCACTTCAGCTTCCCAAAGTGCTGGGATTACAGGTGTGAGCCACCATGCCTGGCCAACGTTTTATTTTTTCGTAAAGGCGAGGTCTCACTTTTTTGCTCAGGCTGGTCTTGAACTCCCGGGCTCAGGTGATCCTCCCACCCTGGCCTCCCAAAGTGCTGGGATTACAGATGTGAGCCACCACACTTGGTCAAAAGCAAAACACAGCCTCTTTATATATTGGTGACACTGCACTTGCTACTTAGCATTCAGATCAATTTCCTTGTACAAGCTTCTTATTTTTACTTCTTTTTTTTGAGAGTCTGGCTCTATTGCCCACAATCTCAGCTCACTGCAGCCTCACTGCAGACGGAGTTTTGCTCTTGTTGCCCAGGCTGGAGTGCAATGGCATGGTCTCGGCTCACCACAACCTCCGCCTCCCAGGTTCAAGGTATTCTTCTGCCTCAGCCTCCCTAGTAACTGGGACTGCAGGCATGCGTCACCACGCCCGGCTAATTTTGTATTTTTAGTAGAGACGGTTTCTCCATGTTGGTCAGGCTGGTCTCGAACTCCCGACCTCAGGTGATCTGCCCACCTCAGCCTCCCAAAGTGCTGGGATTGCAGGCATGAGCCACCACGCCCGGCATGCTCTCACCATCTTTAAATTCTCAATTTTTGAATAAGAGGCTCCATATTTTTGTTTACAATGGCCCGTTAACCCAGTGTATTATGTAGCTTTTTCTGGTCTTACTTGCAATTTTGTTTGTGTGACAATTTGATTAATTACTTTAGCCCCAACTATACTGTAATCTCCAGAACAAGGGGCTGTATTTGTTCTTGGTGTTTTTTGTTTTATTTTTCAAGACAGGGTCTCATTCTTTCACCCAGACTAGAGTATAATGGGGTGATCACAGCTCACTGCAACCTCGACCTCCCTGGCTCAAGTGATCCTCCTACCTCAGCCCCCCAAGTAGCTGGAACTATAGCCATGTGCTACCTAGGTGGTGGAGCGCACTTCTTTTTT
>NW_012119599.1:1717947-1719873 GCF_000951035.1 Colobus angolensis palliatus | reverse complement strand
AAAAAAAAAAAAAAAGATTTGGTGACTGATGAAGGGCTAAGGGAACATAACAAGTATGGGTGATGCCTGGGATTCTGTCTTGAGTGTCCAGGGTAGGGCGCAGACAGCCCTAAAATGGGTAACACAGACAAGAGGTTTGCGGGTTAGATGTGGAATTCAGTTTTGGATGTCCTAACCAAAACCAGCTCCTGTCCCCAAACAGGAATCAGAGGAACCAAAACCAGCTCCTGTCCCCAAACAAGAAGCAGAGGAAAAACCACACTAGCAAGCTGCACGAGTTGGCACTGCTGCTGCCCATAGCCCTGAAGACGGGGACCAGGAAGCTCACAAAGGTACGGGGACTAGAGGAGAGGGGCGAGATTTGGGAGGCAGGTCTTTAAATAGCAGCAAGTGGGTCACCCTCTCCTGGGAAACCTAGACAGATCCTTTCAGTGGCAGCGTTCAAATGGGAATGGGGCTACTCTGAACGGGAATTTCTGGGAGTCTGTGATCCCATAACTAGGTGCCTGGAGGATGCTTTTTTGCAAAGGAGACAGGAGAAACCGGGCTGGGGAAATAGAGATAGCACAAAGATCATTGTTCCAGGAATCAAATAGCCATGGGTTTGAGCCCTCTAGCTTCACAGCTGCAGAACTCTGGGCAGTTCCTTAGGCTACCCAGACTTTCTTTTTTTCTTTTTTCTTTTTCACTTTTTGAGAGGGAGTCTCGCTTTATTCAGGCTGGAGTTCAATCTCGGCTGATTACAACCTCCACCTTCTGGGTTCAAGCAATTCTCCTGCAGTTCTTCTGGGTTCAAGCAATTCTCGTGCCCACCACCACGCCCAGGTAATTTTTTTGTATTTTTAATAGAGACGGGATTTCACCATGTTGGACAGGATGGTCTTGAGCTCCTGAGCTCAAGTAATCCACCTGCCTCAGCCTCCCAAAGTGCTAGATTACAGTCGTGAGCCACCGCGCCCAGCCAACACAACTTATTTCATGTCCTTATTTATTAATTCACTTAGCAAATACACAGTGAGTCGTCACAATATACCAGACCATGTTCTAGGTACTAGGGGTGCGGTGGTGCCCCCAACACAGGTGATAGCCTGGTGAAGTGATCAGAGGTGTGTGAGCACCAGGGCGCAGGGGCCTTAGCAGAGCCACCTCACCCATCCTGTGGAATGATGATCAGTTGATAGGAGAGAGCCAAAGGAAGCAAGAGAGGACACCAGAATGGTCAGCTGGGGCAGGATGCAAATGATAAGCCACATTAGGAACTTTTCTTTTTTGAGATAGAGTCTTACTCTGTCGCTCAGGCTGTAGTGCAGTGGCGTGATCTCAGCTCACTGTAACCTCCACCTCCCGGGTTCAAGAGATTCTCCTGCCTCAGCCTGCCCCAGTAGCTGGGATTACAGGTGCTTGCCACCCAGCCTGGCTAATTTTTGTATTTTATTTATTTATTTATTTATTTATTTGAGACAGAGTCTCACTTTGTCTCCCAGGCTGCAGTGCAGTGACACAATCTTGGGTCACTGCAACCTCTACCTCCTGGGTTCAAGGGATTCTCCTGCCTCAGCCTCGCAAAGTGCTAGGATTACAGGCATCAGCCACTGCACTCACCCCACATTAGGCACTTAAACTTGATCCTTAACAATGAGATGACATGGAGAGGTTTGAAGCAAGAGAGTGATGTGGTCAGATTTGTGTTTCAGAAAGTTCACCCTGACTCTAGCAGAAAGTAGGGATGGAAAAGGCCAAATGGCAGGGTTGAGTGAACTATTGGGATGTTAACACATGGACTAGGGCAGGGCTGTGAGGTTGAAGAGAAGGCGATGGAGGAGGAGCAGGTAAGATTTGGTGACTGATGGCCGGGCGCAGTGGCTCAAGCCTGTAATCCCAGCACTTTGGGAGGCCGAGACGGGCGGATCACGAGGTCAGGAGATC
>NW_012119599.1:1710389-1711932 GCF_000951035.1 Colobus angolensis palliatus | reverse complement strand
TGGTCTCGATCTCCTGACCTCGTGATCCGCCCGTCTCGGCCTCCCAAAGTGCTGGGATTACAGGCTTGAGCCACCACGCCCGGCCCCGGCCAACTTTCTAAGCTTCAGTTTTCTCAACTGTCAAACAAGGGGAAAGAACTTTTGGAGCCGGATGCAGTAGCTCACGCCTGTAATCCCAGCACTTTAGGAGGCCAAAGCAGGCAGATAACCTCAGGTCAGGAGTTCGAGACCAGCCGTGCCAACATGGCGAAACACCATCTCTATTAAAAAGGACAAAACTTAGGCTGGATGCTGTGGCTCATGCCTGTGATCCCAGCACTTTGGGAGGCTGAGGTGGGCGGATCACGAGGTCAAGAAATCAAGACCATCCTGGCCAACATGGGGAAATCCCATCTCTACTAAAAATACAAAAATTAGCTGGGCATGGTGGCACGTACCTGTAGTCACAGGTACTTGGGGGGCTGAGGCAGGAGAATTGCTTGAACCCAGGAGGCGGAGGTTGCAGTGAGCCCAGATCATGCCACTGCACTCCAGCCTGGCAACAGTGCAAGACTCCCTCTCAAAAAAAATTAAATTAAAAAAAAAAAAAAGACAAAACTTAGCCGGGTGTGGTGGTGGGTGCCTGTAGTCCCAGCTAGTTAGGAGGCTGAGGCATGAGAATCACATGAACCTAGGAGGTGGAGGTTGCAGTGAGCCGAGATTGTACCACTGCACTCCACCCTGGGTGACTCTTGCTACCCAGAGACACTGTGAGACCAAAATGACAATATAGCTATGACAGGCCCAGTGCATAGCATGCCTCCAGTAAACGTCAGTTTCCCCTCTAGCACCTTGTTTTGTGACCTATGGGTATCATCTCTATTAGGCAGGAATAGGTAAGGTTTCCCTCTGCGTCCCCATAGCACATTTCCCTCTGTGCTCCAAAAATGCATATAGTGCTAAGCAAACTTGTGCCCAGTGGGAGTACCTTAATATGAAATTCAGATCTTGAAGCCTTGGTAGGATATTTTCCTGCTGTTTCCTCTCATTCATTCATCTACTCATTCATTCATCAGGCATTATGAAAGATTGTTGGATGCAGGCAGCTCTTCTGTTACAATAGGGAGAGGCAAGGAAATTTGAGACTCAGTGCTCATCCTCTGGGAACTCAGAATCTGGTCAGGAAGATGAAGATTTGAACACAGGGGCCAGGCTCGGTGGCTCACGCCTGTAATCCCAGCACTTTGGGAGGCCGAGGTGGGTGGATCACCTGAGGTCAGGAGTTCAGGACCAGCCAGGCCAACATGGTGAAACCCCATCTCTACTAAAAATACAAAAATTAGCTGGGCACAGGGGCTCACTCCTGTAATCCTAGCACTTTGTGAGGCCGAGGCTGGTGGATCACTTAAGTTCAGGAGTTCAGGAGAAGCCTGGCCAACATGGTGAAACCCTATCCCTACTGAAAATACAAAAAAATTAGCCAGGCATCGTGGCATGTGCCTGTAATCCCAGCTACTCAGGAGGCTGAGGCAGGAGAATTGCTTGAACCCAGGAGGCGGAGGTT
>NW_012119599.1:1707154-1709308 GCF_000951035.1 Colobus angolensis palliatus | reverse complement strand
GCCACCATGCCTGGCTCATTTTTTTGTATTTTTAGTAGAGACAGGATTTCACCATATTGGTCAGACTGGTCTCAGATTCCTTACCTCAGGCGATCCACCCTCCTTGGCCTCCCAAAGTGCTGGGATTACAGGCGTGAGCCACCGTGGCCAGCCAAATTTATTCTCTTACAGTTCTGGAGTTCGGAAGTCCAATATCTGTCTCAGTGGCTTTTTCACTTCTTTGGTTGTTTTGGGGTTTTTAGGTTTTGTTTTTGTTTTGTTCTGTTTTATTTTTGAGACAGGATCTCACTCTCTCACCCAGGCTGCAGTGCAGTGGCTCGACCTCGGCTCACTGCAGCCTCTGCTTCCCAGGCTCAAGCAATCCTCCCACCTCAGCCTTCCAAGTAGCTGAGACTACAGGCTCATGTCACCCACTGCCACACCCGGCTAAGTTTTTGTATTTTTGGTAGAGACAAGGTTTCATCATGTTGCCCAGGCTAGTCTCAAACTCCTGACCTCAAGTGATTCGCCCACCTTGGCCTCCCAAAGTGCGGGGATTACAGGCATAAGCTACTGCGCCTGGGCGGTCTCACTGGCTTAAAGTCAAGTTGTCAGCAAGATTGGTTCCTCTTAGAAGCTTTGGAGAGTTTGTTTCCTTTCTCTTTGCCAGCTTCTGGGGGCTGCCTGCGTTCCTTGACTCATCATGGTCCCTCAAAGCCAGCATGGAAGCATCTTCAAATCTCTTTCCTGTCCTACCGCTTCTGTTGTCACATTGCCTTGTCTGCCTTTGACATTCCTGCCTCCATAAGATTATATGTGATTACACTGGGCCCACCCAGATAAACAGGAATAATCATGCCATCTCAAGATCCTTAACACGACCAGACACGGTGGCTCACGCCTATAATCTCAGCAGTTTGGGAGGCCGAGGCGGGTGGATCACCTGAGGTCAGGAGTCTGAGACCAGCCTGGCCAACATGGTGAAACCCCGTCTCTACTAAAAATACAACAAATTAGCCAGGAGTGGTGGCGCATGCCTGTAATCCCAGCTACTCAGGAGGCTGAGGTGGGAGAATCGTTTGAAGCCAGGAGGCAGAGGTTGCAGTGATCTAAGATCACGCCATTGCACTCCAGCCTGGGTGAGAGAGCAAGACTCTGTCTCAAAAAAAAAAAAAAGATCGTTAACTCAGTCATATCTCATATCTGCAAAGTCCTTTCTGCCATACAAGGCAACATATTCATAGGTTCTAGGGACTAGGACATGGACATCTTTGGAACTTTGGGGGGGTGCATTATGCAGTCCATCATGGTGCTAAAAATATTTGAGGAATGTGAGTTTTTGGCATGCATAGGTGCTGGAATAGCCCTTGGGGAGCCAGAGATGACTACGACACAGTCCCTGCCCTCGAGGAATGGCAGTCTCGTCAGGGGACTGGCAACATTTCATAAATGACCTGATGGCCACATCTCTTGGAATTCTCCCCAGGCCTCAGCCTACTTATTTACCGTGTATCCTCTGCTGTCTTCAGAACCCCTCTTCTCCTCCCTCTTCATCCTTCTCTCAACTGCATCATGGGATCCAGCTCCACAGACAACCCGCATCCCGGGGCCGTGGGACATGCTCAGTCGGGTGCTCCGTGATGAATTGCCTCTCCTGTATTAGAGATTTGAGGTGCAGCTTCGATTCAGAGCGTCCTTCCTCACCACTCTGGCTGGTGAATTGCCCCCTGTCCCGTCGGATCCTGTAGGTTCTCCCTCTGACCATGAACACCTGCAGTGTATCACTGCAATTACTTCCTTGTTTCCGACCTCCTTTAGGTGGAGTTCAGCGAGAGCCGTAAAGGAGGCATCTCTGTCCGCCTTGCCCACAGGGCCTAGCATAGAGCAGAGAGCAGTAACAACCGTTCCCAACTTACTGAGCGTTCCAGTTGTCAGGTCTGGAGTGCCGAGTGTCTCAGATACATTTCTCTTACTTAACTCTCCCGCAAGGCTTGTGAGAGATGTATGGCTACGCTCATTCTTTGGTTTGAGGAAACTGAAGTGCAGAGAATAGTCACATCGCCCACAGGCAGAGAGGAGAGAGAGAGAGAGCGAGAGAGCGAAAGCGAGCTGAGATTATAGGTGCGCCCCACCACACCCGGCTAATTTTTGTATTTTATTTTATTTATTATTATT
>NW_012119599.1:1698142-1702918 GCF_000951035.1 Colobus angolensis palliatus | reverse complement strand
TTTATTTGTGGGTTTTTTTTTTTGTTTCATTTGTGTGTGTGTGTGTGTGTGTGTGTGTGTGTGCGTGTGTGTGTGTGTGTTTTCTGAGATGGAGTATCATTCTGTTACCCAGGCTGGAGTGCAATGGCACGACCTCAGCTCACTGCCTCCTGGGTTCAAGCGATTCTCTTGACCCGGCCTTCCAAGTAGCTGGAACCACAGGCATGTGTCACCACACCCGGCTAATTTTTGTATTTTTAGTAGAGATGGGGTTTCGCCACGTTGGCCAGGCTTATTTATTCATTTTTATTTATTTATTTTTTTGAGACGAAGTCTCGCTCTGTTGCCCAGGCTGGAGTGCAGTGGCACAATCTCGGCTCACTGCAACCTCTGCCTCCCAGGCCTCTACCAGTATATTTTACACTACAGTAACAGTGACAGCACCCAGCACATCTAGCCTTAGGGGACTGGTGTATTCCTGGTGCTGTGATATGTTTTTTTTATTTTTTTGAGGCGGAGTTTAACTCTTGTTGCCCAGGCTGGAGTGCAGTGGCGTGATCTCGGCTCAGCACAACCTCTGTCTCCCCGATTCAAACGATTCTCCTGCCTCAGCCTCCCAAGTAGCTGGGATTACAGGCACCCGCCACCATGTCTGGCTCATTTTTTTGTATTTTTAGTAGAGACGGTGTTTTGCCATACTGGCCAGGCTGGTCTCGAACTGCTGACCTCTGGTGATCCACCCACCTCGGCCTCTCAAAGTGCTTGGATTACAGCTGTGAGCCACCACTCCTGGCCTCTTTTTTTTTTGAGACAGGGTCTCACTCTGTCACCCAGGCTAGAATGCAGTGGCATGATCATGGCTCACTGTAACCTCAAACTCCAGGGGTCAAGCAATCCTCCTGCCTCAGACTTCTAAGTAGCTAGTACTATAGGCACGTGCCACCAACATCCAGATAATTTTTTTTTTTTTATTGAGATGGAGTCTCTCTCTAGCTGTAACTGGGACTACAGGCACATGCCACCACACCCAGCTAATTTTTATATTTTTAGTAGAGACGGGAGTTTGCCGTGGTTGCCAGGCTGGTCTCACCTCAAGTGATCCACCCATCTCAGCCTCCTAAAGTGCTGGGATGACAAATGTGAGCCATCGTGCCTGTCTCTGGCTAATATTTTTGTTTGTTTTTTTTGTAGAGACAGAGTCTCACTATGTTGTCCAAGCTGGTCTTAAGCGATCCTCCCGCCTTGGCCTCCCAAAGTGCTGGGATTATAGGAGTGGGTCACCAAGCCTGACTTCTTTCTATGTATTAACTCACATTTAATCCTCAGGACAAATACAGAAGGGAGAAGCTAGAGTGGCCCCGTTTTGCAGATGATGAAACTGAAGCACAGAGAGGTTAAGGTCACAGAGATGAGCCTGAGTCAGGACCTGGCTCAGAGCCCACACACATCATCTCCATGCCACGCAGACCTCCAATCACACCCAATGACTTGCTATCCCCAGACACCCCGCACGTGCCTTCTCATGCCTGCAAGCTCTTACTCAGATAGTTTCTTTTTATTCTTTTTTTTTTTGAGGCGGAGTCTCGCTCTTTTGCCCAGGCTGGAGTGAAGTGGCACAATTTCGGCTCACTGCAAGCTCCACCCCCTGGGTTCAAGTGATTCTCCTGCCTCAGCCTCCTGATTAACTGGGATTACAGGCACCCGCCACCACGCCCAGCTAATTTTTGTCCCTGACATGTAGTGTAGAGGACTGGTCATGAAGTGAGAGACTGGAGTCAGGGAGATGAGGAAAGACACTGTTCGGAGTGATCTAGACGGGACAATTAGGCCCAAGCTAGCTCTGCAGCTGAGAACGTGGATAGAAGTGAGTAAACCTAGGAGATGTTAACGAGGAAGAATCAAGAGGCCAGAGGGAAAGGCCTCAGTGGGGGAGCTGGGTCGGGGACCCTCACTCCGAGGCTGGAGTTGAGGAAGGCTGGAGGAGAAGCTGATGTGGGCGGGGAGAGGGTGAAGCAAAGCATCTTCAAGGTGCCCAGTCTGGGGAAGCGTTGATTCCGTTCTCCCCTGGGCCAAGGCCCAAAACAGCCCTGAAGAAACCTGAGTTCTCACCCTCTACTTTCACAGTCCTGACTGAGGGGCCTTGGATAAGCCCTCGGTTTCCACACTGTAAAGTCAGCCTGGGGTCCCACCCTGACCCGGGACTGAGGAGCATTGTCTAGAAGACAGGAACTGCCGCCGGGTGCAAATGGAGTGCGGGATCTGACCTCTTTCCCTCTCCATCCCTGCAGGGCTGAGTCAGAATCCAGCCTGGGGCCCAGCCAGGCAGAGGAGACACTCTACCCCCTCCAGCTCCCCAAGCTCTCAGAAGTCCCATCTCCAGGGGGCGTGCCAGAGGCCTCGGAAGAAGAAGCTGACCCAGGCATCAGGTACAAGCTGTCACTGGAGGCGGAACCAGAAGCCCAGGTCACCCGGGAGCAGGGCTCCTTCTCCAGGGATGTCCTTACTCTGGGGGCCTTCTCAGCACCCTATGCCTGGTTTCAACTCCCAACTCCTCCTTGTATTAACACTGAGGCTTCACACCCAGAAATTTGGGGTTCACTGGTCTACGGCAGAACCTGGGAATCAGTATTTTTTCTTTTGTTTTTTTTGAGACAGAGTCTCCTCTTGTTGCCCAGGCTGGAGTGCAATGGCGCGATCTCAGTCACCGCATCCTCTGCCTCCCAGGTTCAAGCGATTCTCCTGCCTCAGCCTCCCGACTAGCTGGGATTACACGCATGTGCCACCATGCCCGGCTAATTTTGTATTTTTAGTAGAGACAGGGTTTCACCGTGTTGCCCAGGCTGATCTTGAACTCTGACCTCAGATGATCTGCCCACCTCGGCCTCCCAAAGTGCTGGGATTATAGGCATGAGCCACCACGTCCGGCCAGTTTTTGTATTTTAGTAGAGACAGGGTTTCACCATGTTGGCCAGGCTGGTCTCAAACTCCTGACCTCAGGTCAGGTGATCCAGCCGCCTTGGCCTCCCAAAGTGCTGGGATTACAGGCATGAGCCACCGTGCCTGGCCAATATAGGCCATTTTTGAATCCCTTGTTATACTCTTTTATTTATAATGCTTATCACGCAGACTCTGCTGGGTGATTTCACATACCCTAATTTATTTAGTTCTAATGACAATCATCTGAACTGGAATTAATATCCTCATTCCCATCACACAGATGAGAAAAACGAGGCTCAAAAGAAATAAAAATGCCGTGTTGCCAATACACAGCCGGAAAGTGGCAGATTGGCCCCAGGTTCTCCAAAACCAGTGTCCTCTCTGCTGAGTCACCTCTGTCTCTTAGATCACAGAGTTAGATTATAGCTTCCTTCTGTGGACCACGCTGAGTCATTTCAGTGACTGTCTGTGTTTTATACAACAGCTTCGCATGAGTCCCTTCATCAGACCATGTTTCCTGATTTGGAGTTTGAAAGATTATTGCTGTTGTGTTACTTTTCTGGGGATCCAGTTTGATTCAAAAAGTACTTCCTGGTGTTCTTCCCTCACCATTTCCCCAGGATAACTCCTTCTACTCTTCAGATCTCAGTTTATTTATTTATTTGAGACAGAGTCTCTCTCTGTCGCCCAGGCTAGAGTGAAGTGGCATGATCTCGGCTCACTGCAACCTCCACCGCCTGGGCTCAGGTGATTCTCCTGCCTCCACCTCCCAAGTAGCTGAGACTACAGGCGTGCACCACTACACCTGGCTAATTTTTGTATTTTTAGTAGAGACTGGGTTTCACCATCTTGGCCAGGATGGTCTTGAACTCCTGACCTCAAGTGATCTGCCTGCCTTGGCCTCCCAAAGTACTGGGATTACAGGCATGGGCCACCACATCCGGCCTGGGTCTCAGTTTAAATGCTACTTCTTCAGAGAGGCCTTTTCAGATACCCTAATTTTGGAACCCCTTGTTATACTCTTTTATTTATAATGCTTATCACACAGTCGATCATTTTCGATGATTGGTGAGTTTATTAAGATGTGTTGCTCTCACTAGATTGTAAGCTCCATGAAGTCGAAAAAAAGCATGTCCAGTTTACCCTGACACACCTGGCCCCTAGTCAGTCATAGTCTCTTTTAGTTTTGTGACTCCAGTACCAACTCAGGAGGTATTTGGTGGCTGCGTGGAAGATGCCTGCGGGGCAGGAGACATCCTTCATGGTGCTTTGGGGAGACTCATTCCTTCGACAATGCCTGGTTTAGTGACCTCTCAATTCTGTGTGCTTGGGATGAGAAACCAATTTGCTAGTCTCACCCTTCACTAGTTCATGGTCAGTGGCAGAGAATGATGGATGATTATAAAACAGTGTGGCAAGTGCCTTCGTGGAGGTAGGCCCAGGGTGTCACAAGAGTGCAGGAGGGGGCCAGGTGAGGTGGCTCAAGCCTGATCCCAGCATTTTGGGAGGCTGAGGCGGGCAGATCATCTGAGGTCAAGAGTTCAAGACCAGCCTGACCAACATGGTGAAACCCCATCTCTACTAAAAATACAAAATTACTCAGGCGTGGTAGTGCATGCCTATAATCCTAGCATCTTGGGAGGCTAAGGCAGGAGAATCGAATCACTTGAACCCGGGAAGTGGAGGTTGCAGTGAGCTGAGATCGCACGTTGCACTCCAACCCAGGTGACAAGGGCAAACCTCTGTCTCCAAAAAACAAAAAAAAAGCGCAGGAGGGAACAGCTGACCCAGCCTGGGTGAGAGGGGCAGAGAGGTGGCACTTCTGGAAGAGGAGACCACTGTGCAGAGGCTCAGAGGGGG
>NW_012119599.1:1690358-1692044 GCF_000951035.1 Colobus angolensis palliatus | reverse complement strand
TAGCTGGGACAGGCGCCTGCCCCCATGTCTGGCTAATTTCTGGGTTTTTTTGTTTGTTTGTTTTTTGTTTTTTTTTGAGATGGAGTCTCACTCTGTCGCCCAGGCTGGAGTACAGTGGCACAATCTCAGCTCACTGCAACCTCCTTATCCTGGGTTCAAGTGATTCTCCTGCCTTAGACGCTCGAGTAGCTGGGACTGCAGGCACATGCCACCATGCCCAGCTAATTTTTTTTTTGTATTTTTAGTACAGATGGGGTTTCACCGTGTTAGCCAGGATGGTCTTGAACTCCTGACTTCGTGATCTGCCCGCCTTGGCCTCCCAAAGTGCTAGGATTACAGGCATGAGCCACCGCACCCAGCTTTAACTTTTGTATTTTTAGTAGAGACAGGGTTTCACCATCTGGCCAGGCTGGTCTTGAACGCCTGACTTCGTGATCCACCCGCCTCGGCCTCCCAAAGTGCAGAGGTTATAGGCGTGAGCCACTGTGCCTGGCCCCCATTACAGCTTCTGATAGGGATGTGGGATTCAAAAAACCCAGGGGTGATTTGGGGCACCCCTCAGCCTCATACCGACGCGATGCCCGGCATCCTGAGGTTTGGACTAGGATTGGGGAGTGAGAGGGTGTGTGGCAGAAGCTGGCACCCCTTTGTCCCCTGCGTCTGGGCTTCCTGGAATTTGGCCCAGTCCCCAGGCATGCTCACCCTGATCTGCCCCTTAGGCTGCTGGTGCCAGGGCAGTGTCCAGGATGACGTGCCTTTCCCTGCGCTCCTGGCCCAGGAAGATGTGGCGAGAATCCATTTTCTCAACAAGACCCAGCCCTATCCCAGGTAAGGGAGTCCCCAGGGCACTGACTGCGGTGCTGAGGGGTTTGGTCTGGCGTGGGTGATGGGTAGTGGGAAGAGAGGCCAAGTCGTGTCCTCTGCGGGTGCCCCTTGAGCACCAGTGGGGGCCCAGCTTTGTGCCTGCCACTGTGAGCTCACAGGAAAGCCTGACCTCCCATTTCCTGGACATAATCACAGCTTCCTCACCAGTTTCTCTGCCTCCTCTGTCTCCCCTCCATCCCATCCTCATGTGACCACATGGCTTTTCCAACACAGAGACCTTGACCATGGAGGTCGTGGCTTAAAGCCTTTCCTCAGTGCCTGCAGCATAGAGTCCAATATCTTTTTTTTTTTTTTTTTTTTTTTAAAGACAGAGTCTTACTCTGTCGCTCAGGCCGGAGAACAGTAGCGCAATCATAGATCACTGCAGCCTCAACCTTCAGGGCTCAAGCAATCCTCCTGCCTCAACTTCCTGAGTAGCTGGGACCACAGGCACACACCACCACACCCAGCTAATTTTTTTTTATGTTTATTTTTTGTAGAAATGGGGTCCCCTTATGTTGCCTAGGCTGGTCTTGAACTCCTGGGCTCAAGCAATCCTCCCACCTCAGCCTCCCAAAGTGCTGGGATTACAGGTATGGGCCACTGCACCTGGCCCCGATATTTTACCTGGCCTGTGAGACCTTTAGTGGCCCCTAACTCACCTCGTCAGCCCTCTCTCCTGCCCTTCACCCATGACTCTTTTTATTGTTTGTTTTTTTTTTTTTTTGAGACGGAGTCTTGCTCTGTCACACAGGCTGGAGTACAGTGGCCGGATCTCAGCTCACTGCAAGCAATCCTCCCACCTCAGCCTCCCAAAGTGCT
>NW_012119599.1:1686355-1688728 GCF_000951035.1 Colobus angolensis palliatus | reverse complement strand
CTCTGCCTCCCGGGTTCAAGTGATTCTGCATCAGCCTCTGAGTAGCTGGCATTACAGGTGTGCACCACCACGCCCAGCAAATTTTTATATTTTTAGTAGATGGGATTTCACTATGTTGGCCAGGCTGGTCTTGAACTCCTGACCTCAAGTGATCCACCCGCCTCAGCCTCCCAAAGCGCTGGGATTACAGGCATGAGCCACCACACCTGACCTCAGAATCTTTCTTATTGTAGAGCTGCAGGTAGTTACAATCAGCCTATGGGATTTTATACATTATGATACTGATTTTTCTTTTTTTTTGGCCATCCCTGACATAATGCCAAACATCACTTCACTTCATTTCTTCTTCTTCTTTTTTCTTTAATTTTGAGAAAGGGTCTCACTCTGTCACCCAGGCTGGAGTGCAGTGGCACGATCTCGGCTCACTGCAACCTCTGCTGCCAGGTTCAGGCGATTCTCCCGCTTCAGCCTCCTGAGTAACTGGGACTACAGGCACATGCCACTACCCCCAGCTAAGTTTTGTATTTTTTAATAGAGACGGGGTTTCACCATGTTAGCCAGGCTGGTCTTCAATTCCTGACCTCAAGTGATCTGCCTGCCTTGGCCTCCCAAAGTGCTGGGATTACAGGCGTGAGCCATCGTGGCCAGCTGCCTCTTCATTTCTCCAATCAAGAATTCAAAATGAGAAACTGAGATTCACTTTCCGAAGCATCAGGCACTATCTCTTCAATGCCAGCTGCTGTGCTAGGGCAGAGGGTGATCTCTGGCCACACCCCTGAGTCGGCTGTTTCCTTTCCAGGAAGCCCACTGTCCCTGGGGCCTCCCCAGATTGATGTCTGGAGTGGAACAGGCCACCCAAGTGAGATCCTCGGGCTCAGCCCTAGCCTTTTCAGCTCCCCAGGGAAACTGCTGCCAGACGAGATCTTGGAGGATGGCACAGAGTACCTGACCCAAGGTGAGGCCCGGGCCTGGCCCTGATGCTTAGTTCATTCGGGAAGCATACGGTGGCCAGGCCTGCATGGGGCCGTCCTGGGTGCCCAGGGTGAGTCCTGCCCTGGCCCTGCCTCAAGGAGCCCACAGCCTAGTGGGGGAGCAGCCACAGGCTGGTGTGGTGCGTGGGTGGGTTTAGAAGCCCATAGCAGGACTTGGGCTCACTTTGTGTGTTGGAGGTGACCCAGGGGAGTGGGCTGTGAGCGGGATTTGGACACAGGGTGGGAGATCCTGAAGGAAAACGCCAGAGACAGGGATTCCAGCTAGCAGGGACAGCGTGGCCGAAGCTTGGCGGTGTGGGAGAAGCATTTCTGCTCCGGCAGCCCCTCTGGTCTCCCTCTCTAGCAGCTTTCTTTGAAGAAGTGTGCCTAGATCTGGAGTCTTCACCTTCAGCCTACATGCAGGAGGCGCCACTGGAGAAGGTAGACATCCTCTGCCCCTCTGTCTACAGACACATCCATCCGTCTTTCCACACACATCACTCACGGCTTCATTCACTCATCCACTCCCTCACCCTTTTTTCAGCTGCCATCTACCCATCTGTCCTTCCACTCATGCTTCTCCTCATCCTTAAAAACCCCCCACCCTCTGTGCACCTGCTGGTGGCCACCAGATGCTGGCTTTGTGCTGGGCACGTGGAATGAATCGGACAAAAAGGATAAAAAGGATAAAAACTGCCAGGTGCCCATAGAAAAAAAAAACCAACTATTTAATTAAATTAATTAATTTATTTATTTGAGACTGAGTTTCCCTGTTGTTGCCCAGGCTGGGGTGCAGTGGCGTGATCTCGGCTCACTGCAACCTCCACCTCCCGGGTTCAAACAGTTCTGCCTCAGCTTCCTGAGTAGCTGGGATGACAGGCGCCCACCACCACACCCAGCTAATTTTTGTGTTTTTAGTAGAGATGGGGTTTCACCATGTTGGCCAGGCTGGTCTCCAACTCCTGACTTCAAGTGATCTGCCCCCCTCGGCCTCCCAGAGTGCTGGGATTACAGGTGTGAGCCACCGCGCCCGGCTTCCCACATCATTTTACAACTATTCTACGAAGCAGGGTCTCCTGTGGCCCCATTTTACAGACGAGGAAACTGAAATCAAAAGACTAGGCTGGGCACAGTGGCTCACACCTGGAATCCCAGCACTTTGAGAGGTTGAGGTGGGTGGATCACCTGAGGTCAGGAGTTCGAGACCAGCCTGGTCAACATGGGGAAACCCCATCTCTACTAAAAATAAAAAACTTGGCCGGGTGCGGTGGCTCAAGCCTGTAATCCCAGCACTTTGGGAGGCCGAGACAGGCGGATCACCTGAGGTCAGGAGTTCGAGACCAGCCTGGTCAACATGGGGAAACCCCATCTCTACTAAAAATAAAAAACTTGGCCGGGTGCG
>NW_012119599.1:1677739-1686085 GCF_000951035.1 Colobus angolensis palliatus | reverse complement strand
AAAAAAGAAAAATACAAAAATTGTCTGGGTACAGTGGCTCACGCCTATAATCCCAGCATTTTGGGAGGCCGAGGAGGGCAGATCACCTGAGGTCAGGAGTTGGAGACCAGTCTGGCCATCATGATGAAATACCGTCTCTACTAAAAATACAAAATTAACCGGGTGTGGTGGTACACGCCTGTAATCCCAGCCACTCAGGAGGTTGAGGCAGGAGAATCGCTTGAACCTGGGAGGTGAAGGTTGCAGTGAGCCGAGATGGCGCCATTGCACTGCAGCCTGGGTAACAAGAGCGAAACCCAGTCTCAAAAAAAAAGAAAAAAAAAAATAGCAGGGCGTGGCTGGGCGTGGTGGCTTATGCCTGTAATTCCAGCACCTTGAGAGGCTGAGGTGGGCAGATCACCTGAGGTCAGGAGTTTGAGACTAGCCTGACCAATATGGTGAAACCCCATCTCTACTAAAAATACAAAAATTAGCTGGGCATGGTGGCGTGCACTTGGAACCCCAGCCACGCAGGAGGCCGAGGCAGGAGAATCGCTTGAACCTGGGAGGCAGAGGTTGCAGTGAACTGAGATCACGCCATTGCACTCCAGCCTGAGGGACAACAGCAAGACTCCATCTCAAAAAAAAGAAAGAAAGAGAGAGAAAGAGAAAGAGAGAGAGAAAGAGAGAAAGACAGGGTCTTGCTTTGCCGCCCAGGCTGGCTGGAGTGCAGTGTCACCATCATAGATCAGTGCCTTGAACTCCTGGGCTCAAATGACCCTCCCGCCGCAGGTTCCCAGGTAGCTGGGAATACAGGCATGCACCACCATGCCCAGCTGTTTTTTTGTTTTTTGTTTTAACTTATTTTTAAATTTAACTTAATTTAATTTCTTTTTTTTTTTTTTTGAGACAGTCTCACTGTGTTGCCCAGGCTGGAGGGCAGTGGTGCAATCTCAGCTCACGGCAGCCTCCGCCTCCTGGATTTAAGCGATTCTTGTGCCTCAGCCTCCAGAGTAGCTGGGACTACAGGCGCCCACCACCACACCTGGCGAATTTTTTTTAGTATTTTTAGACAGGGTTTCGCCCTGTTGGCCAGGCTGGTTTTGCATTCCTGACCTCAGGTGATTTGCCCTCCTCAGCCTCCGAAAGTGTGGGGATTACAGGCATGAGCCACTGTGCCTGGCCTTTTTTTTCTTATTTTTTGTAGAACGAGGTCTCGCTATGTTGCCCAGGCTGGTCTGTAACTCCTGGCCCTGCCATCCTCCTGCCTCAGCCTCCCAGAGTGTTGGGGTTACAGGCGTCAGCCACCACACCCTGCCAATCTGAGCTGCTGCTAATGCTCATGTTATGTCCTAGAAAAGCAGTATTGGGGGGATGAAGGGGCACCACTTGTCTCCCCTCCCATCTTTCTCCCTCGTCATGCCCCAGGACACAGCCTCCAAGGCCCCCAAAGACCCTCCTGAGTCCCACAGCCTGCACCGGTCCTCAGTCTCGCTGGACCACTGCTACCTCTCACTGAGCGGGAATAGCAAGGTGCCATCCAACTCTAGCTCCAGCTCCAGCTCTAGCTCCAGCTCCAGCTCCAGCTCTAGCTCCAGCTCCAGCTCGGAGGACAGCGACTCAGAGCCCCTGTGGAAGCAGCCAGAGGTGAGAGACACGGCCACACGCCAGGGCCGGCCGGGCCTCCTTCCTCTCTCACCACCCTCTCCCTCCCCCAGGATATGCAGGCCAACCCTGCGGGCATGCCGGGCTCCAGCGAAGAGGACGAAGACACCACATGGACCCCCACCCGGCCGACCTCACCCCTGCCAGCAGCTGAGAAAAAGGCCAGGAAGGGCCAAGCAGCCAGGGCCCCTGTGAAGCCCAAGGAGAAGAAGAAAGGCCCCTGCCCACCCCAGATGAAGAAGAAGTGTGTCAATGGCTTCATCATGTTCTGCAGGATGAACCGGAAGCAGTACATCCGGTGGGTAGGGGGTCCGTCTTTGGCCCTGGGGAAGGCCTTGGCTTTGTTCTCTGCCCGTAGCCTGGCCATGCCGCTCCTCACAGCTGTCTGACACTTTCTCCCCATCCCAGACCCCACAAACTCTTCCTGGACCACAGTTCTTCCCCAGAATTGAACCCGGCCCCATCGTATTGGACAGGATCCATCCATTGTCAGCGCTGAAATCCAATTCAGACTTTAGACTTCAGAAAAAAGGACTTTTTTGGGGGGGGGAGGGATGGAATCTCGCTCTATCGCCCAGGCTGTAGTGCAGTGGCACAATCACGGCTCACTGCAATGTCTGCCTCGCGGGCTCAAATCACTGCAACCTCTACCTCCTAGATTCTCCTGCCTCAGCTTCCTGAGTAGCTGGGATTACAGGCGTGCCACCACTCCCGGCTAATGTTTGTATTTTTAGTAGAGACAGGGTTTCACCATGTTGGCCAGGCTGGTCTCAAACGCCTCACCTGCGTTCCTGGTAGTGAGACTTTGTTCAAAAAAAAAAAAAAAATAGGCCAGGCACAGTGGCTCATGCCTGTAATCCCAGCACTCTCGGAGGCGGAGGTGGGCGGATCATCTGAGGCCAGGAGTTCAAAACCTGCAAGTGATCTACCTGCCTTGGCCTCTCAAATTGCTGGGATTACAGGTGTGAGCCTCAGGCCCAGCAAGAAAAGGAAATGAATTGACTTATATAACCTGGAAAACAAGGGCAGGTATAGACTGCCTTGAGATGTAGTTGGTTTCAGGGCTCACACAGGCTGTCTGGAATCTTTGTCCTTTTCGCTCAGTTCTGCCATCTTCTGTGCTGGCTTCATTCTCTAGCAGGCGGGGTCACCCCAGGAGGCGCAGGCTCCGGTCCTGTCCCCCACCCAAGCGACCCCGGGGGGAGCAGAGGTCTCTGAGGTTTTAAGCAAAGTCCTTGGGACTGACTTTGGTAGATCTCGTGCCAATCCTGAACCAGTCACTGTCAGGCCTGGAGCCAGGGGATGGGGAGGTCACCCCAAGCCACAGAGAAGAGCTCGTTCCTTTACAGGAAGATCCAGATGTGGGGGCCAGGAGCGGTGGCCACAGGTCCCCTGCACTCTCCTGGGATGCCGGATGCCCCCTTGTGAACAGCCACTGAGTCCAGCTCCCTCTGCATCCTCAGCTCCAGAGGGTGGTCTTGGAGGCCTTGTAGACCCACAAGTCTAGGAAGGGTCTGAGTTCTCAGTCAGGGTGTCCTGCAGGCCTCTCCTTACCTCATCCTTCTTCCTGTCCCAGATCCTGTCCTGGAACCGCTTCTACAGCTGCCACCAAGGAGCTGGCCCAGCTGTGGCGGGTGATGACCCAGCAGGAGCGGAGGCCATACTGGTGAGAGGCTCCGGCCCCGAGGTGTAGGTGGGGGGTGGAAGGGCCCCCCTGCTCCGGAATCTGCTCTGTCTCTGGAGCCTTGGGTGTCATGGCATGGGAGACTGGGCGGAGGAATTTGCGTGTTGTCCCTTCTTATGAAACCCTTGGGAGTGACACAGGTGTAGGGGTGCCCCACCACAACTAAGCTGGGGAACAGCTGAGCCCAGACAAGGACCCCCAGCCTCAATTCCTTTGCATCTCTGCCACATGAGTTTCTTGGGTTGTGGTCTGATTTTTCCTGTCCCTTGGCCACCTCAACTCCCCCGAACCCTGTCCCCTCCACTTTCAAGGAGCTGCCACCTGCCCTGGCTCCTGACTTTGAACACATCCCAGAGCCCTTGGCTGAGTCCCATTTTACAGACCAGAACTTGCTGGCCCCAAGGCTCGCCCAGTAGAGGCTAAAACGGTGGCCCAGGCCGCTGCGGGGGCCACAGGATTGGGGGTGGGACAGGCTGCCCGGGAGGCGAGTGAGGAAGCTGGGCCACCTGCCGCCGTCTCCCCAGCACCAAGGCTCGCAGGTTCAGCCGCCAGCACAACCGCATCGTGAAGCAGGATGGCTCTGGCAGCGACGCTGAGGACTGGGAGACGCCCAAGCCCTTCTACCAGCTGCTGGCCGAGAAGGCCTTGGCGCTGCCCACGCACATCCAGTGAGAAAGGGCGGCCCCCTCACCTCGCTCCCCTCACCCCTCATGGCAACCACCGCTCTTGCTGGAAGCCAGGACCCATCAATGAATTTGTCCGTCCTGGGCCTCCAGCCCCTGAGAATGCAGGTCCCATGGGACTGGGGAGGGGGGCACTGATTGGCCCCAACTGCTGAGCATGTTTGCCTGGAGCACCAGTCGCCCGCAGCTGCCTCGATTCTCCCCCAGGCTTAGGAAGGAAACCCAAAATGAAATGCGGCGTGTTGGAAGGTGAAGTTTACCCACCCCTCTCCCCTTCCCGTCCCCACCCCAGCCACACAGTTGCAACCCTGTTCATGCTCACCTCACCCTGCGCCTCCCTCTCCTGTTCTATTTTTAGACTATTTATTGTTTTAAATAAAATAAAGCAAGTGGAACCTTTGTTACCAGCAAGAGAGAGAAGGGCAGGCCCTCCCGCGTCCCCTGCTGCCCCACTGGGGTGCTCCTTCCACCCTCATCTGGAGGCCTGTGGCTTGCAAGAGGCCTCATTGCCACCCCTTCCCAGCCACCCCGTGCATCTGAATGCAAACCCCTCTTCCCCCTCGGGAGGCAGCAATGGGAAGGCCGGGTGTGTTCAGTGCTCCTTTGGACAGCCCCTGGAAGGCACCCCACACCCCTGGTGGTGGTGTAGTCCAGTAACTTTATTTTAATTGAAAATGGAGGCATAACATGTCCTAGAAAAATAAAGATTTAGAATACAAAGGAGACACAGTGGCAGGGCTGCCCCCAGGGATGAGGGAATCTTTGGTCTGGGCCATATATGAGGACAAGGGCTTGAGTCCAGGAGAGCTGGTGGGGGAAGACCCCCGCCTCCCCACAGCTGTGGACTGGGAGACGCCCAAGCCCTTCTACCAGCTGGAAATGCCACGCTGGGGAGGGTCTCCAGTCTTGGGGGTGCGGGGCTGCCTGTCCTTCACCTTTGGATTCCAGACAGTTGTGACAACACCAGCTATCAGCAGAGCTATTAATAGTGTTTCAGGGAGTGACAGGGAGAGGGCTCTGGGGGCTGGAAGTCTGGCCCTGGGGCAGGGTGTTCCACTCACAGCTAGTACCAAGTGGAGGGGGCAGGGCCCCTGAGTCAGGAGCCTGGGTCCCCCATGTATATGGCAGGGCACAGCATGGGGAGGGCTGTAACAGAGAAGCTTCCCATCCAGAGGGGGAGGGAGACCTGGACAGGAGGCAGCCAGGGACGCGACCCTGGGCACCACCAGGGCTTGGAGAGGCCACCCGGGCAGAAGGATGTGGTGGCTGGGGTCTTCAGCAACCGTGTTTCTGGGGCCCCCTCCCTCCCACTCCTGTCCCTGTGTCTTCAGCACCATTGTTGGGAGAGGCCACAGGGCCGCACTGGGTCACAGTTCCAAGGGCTCCTCCACAGGCACCGACTGGAGCTGGGTCAGAACCTTGGCCTCAGCTTCTAACCCCTCGTCAACTTCACCCCCTGCAGTGGCCCCCAGGAGCAGCCCCTCGGGGTCGGGGTCCGGCAGCCTCAGCACGGTGTGGGGGGCCTGTGTCCCCAGCCCCTTTTCTGCTTCCAGCAGCCCCTCTGTTCCTGTGCTTAGTTCCAGCCCTGCTGGCCAGACAGGCACAGCCGCGGGTGACAGCATCAGCCCCTCCGGTGGGGGCGCTGGGAAGTTGGGAAGGAGGCCAGTGGAGTCAGGGGAGAAGGGCAGGCTGGTGCTGGAGGTGGTGGCAGCGGCGGGAGGTGGCTGCTGCGCAGAGAGGGTGCCTAGGGCGTGAGCCTCTGGGAGAGCAGGGCTGGGGGCCACTGGGAGGCCTCCCTCGGGCACGGAGATGGCTGTCTCTGGCTTCAGGGGCAGGGCCAGGCCAGGAGCTGGCGGCAGGACCTGGGAGACGAGCATGCTGGTGGGAAAGGTGGCGGTGAGGATGATCTTGCCCTGCTGCACGGCCACACCCGTCACGATGGGGCTGCCAGACACAGGGTTGGCCAGGAGGAAGTTTCCTGTGGGGAGAGAGGGACCGAGCGCGGGTGAGAGCCAGGGGAGCCCGCCAAGCCAAGCAGAGGTAGAGACTGTGCGGCTGGAGGGTGGGCAGAAGGAGCCTTCCAGTGGGCCTTGTCCTTGGGGCAATGAGACTCGCCAGGGATGAGATGCCCCCCGGGAGCCCACTGACAGCTCCTCCCTCTGAGATGACTGCATCCCCTCCCCTGGCTCTCACCCAGGCTTGAGGGAGGGAGATTGGGAGTACCTGGGGCAGTGGCTGAAGGCAGGTGCAGGGCGGTCACACCCACCCCGGAGTTGATGAGGTGCACGTTGGCAGGGCCTGCTGCAGCTGCCACCTTCACAGGGCTGCCTGGCCCGGCTGCCAACAGCTGCAGGGGCCCCACAGCCTGGGGCAGGGTCACCACCTGCGAGGTGGGCACTACCTGGGGTAGGTTCAATAGCGGGGAGGTGGGGCTCAGGCCTGCGGGGTACCCT
Source organism: Colobus angolensis palliatus (assembly GCF_000951035.1). Taxonomy (NCBI): domain Eukaryota; kingdom Metazoa; phylum Chordata; class Mammalia; order Primates; family Cercopithecidae; genus Colobus; species Colobus angolensis. The sequence continues at coordinate 1,679,621 of NW_012119599.1, read as the reverse complement.
GGGGGTGGGGAGAGTGGTACCACTTGTGGGGCAGCCACAGCAGGCACTGGCCCGGGGGGAAGAGGAAAGGTGGCAGCCGGCGGGGGGCCAGGCACCACTTGGGCCAGGGGCCCTGGGACCTCCTCTCCAGGGGCTGGTCCTGGAACAGCCACCTGGGCCCCTTTGGTCTCAGGGGCCTCCGGCTGAGCCTCCTCCAGCCGTACCTCCCCTGTCTGAGGGTCCAGGACCAGGGAGGTCTTGGCCTCGCTGGCCCCCTGAGGGCTGGGCTGCGGTGGAGGGGCAGCCCCGCCCCCAGTGAGCAGCAGCGGGCCCAGGCTGGAGGCCTCGCCCAGAGCTAGGCCGTTGATGATGACAGGGCCCCCGTTGAGGAGCACTGCTGGGGAGCTGCTAGCCGCCAGGAAGCTCCCGTTCACCAGGATGGAGGAGGACGCCGGACACGGTGCGGGAGGGCTGGTCCCTGCCAGGAATATGGAGCCCTGGGCAGCGGCCTCGGCGGACACTGCGGCAACCCCTCTCTCCAGGTTCTCAGGACTTCGGCTGGACTCGTCCTCGGTCGTGGGGTTCCCATCAGACTCGCTGGTAGGAGAAATGGCTGTCAGCTGGGGTCCCTTAGTCTGTGGGGCCTCCCACAGAGCCAGCCGGCTGCTCCCCCCACTTTCCCGGCCCAAGTTTCGGTGGGTCATTCCAGGGGTTATGAAGCCTCTCTGAGACCACCCCAAACCCCAGGGCCTTTTGCAAGTCCTGCATGGACACCACTGCAGAGAAGCGCTGGGGAGGGAAGAGGCCCTTGCTCTCCCCCGCCTCAGCCTCGGGTCCCCAGAGGCTGAGCTCCCAGGTTGCCCTAAAAGTTCCTTGGTTGGGTATAAAGGGCGAGTGCCCTGGAGAGAGGGAGCAGCAACCGCCAGCACAGTTCCCGGTGCCCTCCCCGCGGGGCGTCAGAGAAGGGAGAGGCCGGCGCTCAGGGTGGGAGGGGAAGGGCTTGGGTTACAGGGAAACCGGAGCTGGGGAAGGTTCACGTTTCACAACAAAAGCAGACGATGGACCACGCCGTCGGGACTCGGAGGGGGTGTGGGGGCGGGTGGGTAAGAGTAACGGTCAGTGAAGAAAGGAGACTGGGAGGCAGCCCCTACGCGGGCTGGGGGTGGCCACAGGCCCCTGCCCCCTTTCCGCAGCCCCTCTAGTGCCCCTCGCAGTGTGGTTCCACAACACCGATGGGACTGGGGCAGGAGCTCGGAGTGGAGCCGCTGGAAGGGCAGACGCGCGGGGCAGTGATGCCGGGGAGAGGGCTCGGGCGGGTGTCTGTCCCGTCCACGCTTAGTCCCCGCGCCCCGCGGGCGCCCGGGGTTGTGAGCGGGAGGTGTCCAAGGACCTCGGCACGCCGGCCCCAGTAATAGGCACGGGGAAGGAGGGCTGGTGGACGGGATGTCCCCAGGAGAGGGGGACTTGCGCCGCCCGAGGCCCCTCACCTCTTGCAGGGCGCGCCGCCTCCGGCCCCGGTCCGGTCGCGCTGTCGCCGGTTCTTGAACCAGTTGCTGACCTGCGTGAGCGAGAGGCCGGTGAGCGTGGCCAGGCGGCGCTTCTCGTCCGGCGTGGGGTAGCGGTTGCCGCGGTAGCAGGCCTTGAGCGCGGCGCGGGAGCGCTCCTTGAAGCAGTAGACTGTCTCCTCGCCGTCCCAGATGGTCTTGGGCAGAGGGAACTTCTTGCGCAGTCGATACTTGTCCACTGCGCCCAGCGCGCGGCCGCGGGCCCGCTCGGCCTCATGGTAGCGCGCGCGCAGGTAGAGGTCCTGCAGGAAGGCGTGGTGGGCGGCGGGGAAGGGGCGGCTCTCGAGTAGCCGGTAGAGTTCGGCGTACTCGCCCCGCTGGAAGGCCACCAGGGCCCG
>NW_012119599.1:1672085-1677124 GCF_000951035.1 Colobus angolensis palliatus | reverse complement strand
TCCCCCCTTTTCGCCCCCACTCCCCGCTGTTCTCGATCTTCTCCCTGGCCGACCCTGCGCCCTACGCCGGGAAGGCGAGACCCGGGTCTCTGTCCCCGTGTGTGTGTCCGTTCCCCTCCCGTCTGTCTGTGATTCTCCCTTTGTTTTCCCTCCGCCTCTGGCCGCCCTTTCTGCCTCCCCCCAGCGTGTGCTTCTAGCTCAGGGCCTCAGTTTCCCCATCGGGACAACGCAGAAGGTAACGGGCCGTCCAGGAGTGCTAAGGGCGCGAAGCCTCCGCCCCGAGACTGAGCTTCTGCACGCCTCCGTCTCCAGGGTCCTCTGTAGGCCCCCACATTCCCCATCTCGGCCTGCGCTCCGCCCCTCGGAATTCCCGGCTCCGCAGGGGGGCGGGTCTGGCCGGGAGGAGGGGCGGGGAACGGGCTAGAAAGTTTGCAGCAACTTTTCTCGAGCTTGCGTCCCCGGAGCGGATGCGCGTGGCGTGCGCAGACGCAGTGGAAGGAGGATGGCTGCGCGCTGCCAGCCCATCCCCCCTCTTCTCGACGCTCGGTGGCACAGCTGGGCCACAGCTGGGCCGGGGCGGTGCCTCCGGGTGGCCCGCTCGCCCTCCTATTAGCGGGACGCCAAAGCCCCGCCCCGTGGCTTTTCCTCCCCCAACCCTGATTCGTCCGCTTCGCATCCCGCTAGCTCCTCCCAGACCTTCGGCCTCCTTCACTCGCCTACGGATTGGCCCGCTGCGCAACCTCCTGCCCACTACGCAAACCGCGCACTGCGGAGTCCAGACCTTTGGGCAGATGGAGAGCTTTTTATTCGCGAGGGTCGGGGGTGGGGGTCCTAGGTGGGGACAGACAATAAATACCAAGGAATATCGGGGTCTCAGTGCATCCAAAACGTGGATTGGGGTGTTGGGGGTCCTGCAGCCTGTCAGCGAGTCGGAGAAGATCAATAAATATCCAAACCGCCGAACCGGTCAGAGCCGGCTCGGGCTTCGAGAGCAACGCACGTGAGGAGGGGGGCGCGGGATCCCCGAAAAAGCGGGTTTGGCAAAAGCAGATTTCCCGAGTAAGCGGGCAGAGGTCGCGCCAGACGCTCCCCAGAGAGCAGGGCGTCATGCACAAGGGAGGATTTGCAGTTTGCGAACCGACGGTAGGTGAGGGTGCGTGAAAAGCGGAACACGGACGACCCGGCTTGCTGCCTTCGCAGGCCTGCCGTTTGCCCATCCACGTCAGGGCCTCAGCCTGGCCGAAAGAAGTCGTGTGCGATCCCCCCACTAGCAGCAGCAGCAGCAGCAGCATTCCCGGCTACAAGGCCCCCTCGAGCCCCGTTCGCCGGCCGCGAACCCGGCCCCTCCCTCCCCGGCCGCTAGGGGGCGGGCCCGGATCACAGGACTGGAGCTGGGCGGAGACCCAAGCTCGGAGGGGTGTGAACTGGCAGAGGGTGGGCGCGGCTTCTTTGCCGTGCCCCGGGCGCTCGGTCTTTCAACGGGGCCCCGGAGTCGAAGACAGTTCTAGGGTTCAGGGAGCGCGAGCGGCTCCCGGGCGGCGGCAGACTGCGGTGAGTTGGCCGGCGTGGGCCACCAACCCAGCGCAGCCCAGGGCGGCGGCACGAGACAGAGCAACGGCGAACAGGAGCAGGGAAAGCGCCTCCGATAGGCCAGGCCTAGGGACCTGCGGGGAGAGGGCGAGGTTAACACCCAGCATGGGCCTCTGATTGGCTCCTGGGACTCGCCCCGCCCACGCCCATAGGTGGGCCCGCACCCCTCCCCGCGCCCCACCCCCGCCCCAACAGCCGGCATCTGTTAGTCCACTCGCACGCCTCGAATCCCGTCTGAACTCGTCATTGGCTGCTTCCTAGCAGCCTGTGTTGATTGGCTGCCCGAGGATCCGCCCTCCCGCCGTGGGCCCAGCCCTGCAAATGCGCAGCTAAGCGGGTGGCACGGGGCTGGTGGAGCGAGGGGCGCGGCGGCGGCAGGGGGCGTGGACAGCCGGACGTACCCTGGCAGGGAGCAGCAGGTGGCGGCGGTGCATGGGGCCTGGCCCCACCAGCGGGCACTGGCCCAGAGCCACGGCCGGGGGGCCATCTAGCTGGAGAGAGAAGGGACAGGTGACCCGATCGGAGCCCAGCCCAGCCCTCAGCGGTGGGGCGAGAGACAGCGAGGGGAATCGAGGCCGGGGAGGTTATCTAGGGAGATCCCGGAGGGAATCTGGTGAGCCTTGAACGGAGGGAGATCTGGGGCTGAACGAAGGGCTTCTGCCCTCCAAAGTCGCAAAGACGTAGGGTGAGCCCTATATCTGGACGGGGAGACCAGGAGCCAGGGAGGGATCTGTAGAGTGGGCAGCAGGTCTGAGGCAGGGGAAAGAGAGGGGTCTTACATGGGAAGGTGCATCCGTGGCCCGGGGACTGGGGACCCCCGTGACAGCTGGAAGGAGAAGAAAGAGGCATAGGGCGCGTGGAGGGGCGAAGGAGGGCGGTGGCGTGGCGTGCCCCAGCGTGGGTCCCTTCCCTCCTCCAGGTGTCTATACATGCCCCGCAGAGCAGATGGCCCACCTCCTCCCGGCCTTCCGGGGAAGGGGACACATGAGGGACTCGCCTGTGGCTCCCTCTGCCTGCAGCAATTCCATCCGCTCCTGCAACTGCCGTACATGCGCCTCTAGGTCCCGGTTCCGAGCCTCTGCCTCGCGTAGTTGACTGTGGGGAGGTAAGGCCGGTGAGTCGGTCCGAGTCGGTCCGAGTCGGACGAGTCGGAGGAGAGGGGCTGCCAAGGGTTGCCATGGGCCCCGCGCCCCGGCCCCAACCCCGACCTGGCAAAGTTCTGGTTGGCCAAGCGGATGGCCTCCATCTCCCGGCTCAGGCTCTGCCGGGTGAGCACCTCTTCCTCCAGGGCCTCCTGGAGCTCCCGCAGCGTCACCTCGGCCTCAGCCTCTGCCACAGGGATAGCCGCTGGAACTGCCACTTCAGCCTGTGTATGGGGACCGGGCTTAAGGCTGCCTGTGGCTCCTGGAGGACTCAGAACTTGGGCACTGGTTCCAGGCTAGGGATCCTTGCTTGTCCCCTACTTCTCCATCCCCTCAAAATTTCTGGAATCCCCACAGCTCCTGCAATGATCCAAGCCCCCTCCCTTCCCTACCTCCCTCAGCCCCTTCTCTGAGTCTGGTCCTCTAAATCCACACAGGGACCAGAGGGCTGGTCCTCAAACACTAACACAACCTATGTCCCTCTGCTGCTCAAAATCCCTCCAGCTCCCTAAATGCCCTCACGACAAAAGGCCTTGCTGGGTTTTGTTTCCTGCTGGCCTCTCCAGCATTCTCAGGAACGATTCAGCCAAACAGGAACAAATCAGGATTCCCACCTGCTCAAAGCCTTTGCCCTTGAGGCTCTCGCCTGACCACCTGCCACCTTTCTTTCCATGGCTGGCTTCTCCTTCAGGAGCGTTCAGCTCAAAGATCAACTCCTCAGATCCCCACCAACGCACACAGCCTTACTTAATGCCCCACTGTAACTACAGAGACCGTGTCATGTCTGAAGTAACCTCGTCTCTCTGTGGTTTCTGTCTGCTTCTGTTCAGGAAGTCCCCAGAGGGCTCTACAGCACACGCCACCCGGGAAGCCCTCACCTTTTCTCTCCTGCTTGCTACTGACGGACCCCCTCCCCTCCACCAACTTACTGTTTCATTCCGTGGGGACACTGAGGACTCCAGGCTAGGCGCTTGCATGTGTGGCTCAAGCAGCTGCTCGGCCTCCAGTTCCATGGGTGTGGGGCCTGGGACCTCACTGTCCCTGGGGAGAGGGGGGTGGGGAGGGAGATGGAATGCTGATTCTCTGGTGGAGAACCAGAACTCCTGGCCTGTAGGTAAGGGGCAGCTGCTTCAAAGACCTCCTGATTTGAGGAAGGGGAGCGACAGAGCGAAGAGAACAGTCTCAGGTGGGCCAATGGCCCCTCCTCTGCTTAGGAAAAGCCCTGCCCCTCCCCTGGCCTTGGGCCCCTGGGAGCTGCTCTTTGTAAACTTTCTGCAGGGACTCGGGGTCCAGACCCCCATGTTCTAGGGTCAGCTCGTCTCCTCCCTTGACATGTGCTCTCTGCAGACCCCTCTTCTTAGGGCCGCAGGACAGGGAGGCCACCTGATGAGGGAGACTGCTTGGCTCTGGCCACCTCCACAGATGTGGTCCTAAGACTGGGCATGAGACCCCAAGATGGCGACTGGAGGTCAGCACATCCCACTCAGTTGTGGGAAGGGGACAGCTCCTCCCTAGGGTACGAAGTGGCTGTCCCCACCAACCGAGCAGTCCCTCCTGTGGGAACGTGGCTCAGGACCTAGCTATCCTGGGCATGCGCCTGGGCTCCAACAGAGGATGTGTGTTCAATCCTGACACATGCTCTGTTGGAGCCCAGGCGCATGCCCAGGAGCAGTTCAGAATCGAGTTAGAGTTCATTAACGGTAAGGTACAGTATTTGTAATGTTGTCCAGTAATAAAAGCTGATTAGAAAACCAACTGTTCTCTTAGACAAAGTAGCATGAAGAAGGGGGGGAAAAAAAAAATACCAGAACACCTGTTCTCCAGTATTTAAACATGTGTCTGTGCACGTGTGAGCCAGGGACCACTGCCATCTGGTGAGCTCACGAGATACCGACTTCCTTTTCCTTATCTGTATTTTCTAATTTACTTGTGATAAGCAATGCATTATTTGTGTAATTAATACTTTTTTTGAGACCAGGTCTCACTCTGTTGCCCAGGTTGGAATCTATCATGGCTCACTGAAGCCTCAAACTCCAGGCTGAAGTGATCCTCCTACTTCAGCATCCTGAATAGCTAGGACTGCAGGCACAGACCACCATGCCTGGCTAAATTTTTTCAATTTTTTGTTATATTTTGTTATCTCATTATATTGCCCAGGCTGGTCTTCAACTCCTGGGCTCAAGCAATCCATCCACCTCAGCCTCCCAAAGTGGTGGGATTCCAAGCGTGAGCCACCATGCCCAGCCTGTAAATTAATACTTTTTTTTTTTTGAGATGAAGTTTCGCTTTTGTTACCCAGGCTGGAGT
>NW_012119599.1:1671036-1671493 GCF_000951035.1 Colobus angolensis palliatus | reverse complement strand
GGCATGGGCAGCAGAGAGAGACTCCGTCTCAAAAAAAAAAAAAAAAAAGTTGATGGTTACGAGATTCTGGGAAGCCCAGTCTGTGACTCTGAGGTTTTAAAATTCAGTCTAACATTTTGAAGTACATATATCTGACATTTTAAGGTCCTCCAACTCTGGCCTCTTAGGAGTCTTTGCTCCCAAAACAATAAGGTTCCAAGACTGATCCTGCGACTCTATTGGCTGCCAAGGAGCAGGACCCAGGAAGCGCCAGCAGCCTCGGGGCCTCTGGAAGTCGTCCAGGGCAGTGCTTACCTGAGGGCCATGCAGGAGTAGGAGTAGCCCACGAAAGGCAGGTGGACCCCCAGCGGCGCACCTTCCCGAATGTCTGACAGCGTCTCCTGCACAAGACACACAGATGTGACCAGCAGTTGTTAGGGTGGGCCCCTCACTGCTTTTGGATCTTGGCTTACATGTT
>NW_012119599.1:1660636-1670601 GCF_000951035.1 Colobus angolensis palliatus | reverse complement strand
TTTTTTTTTTTTTTTTTAGTCAGAATCTTGCTGTCTCCCAGCCTAGAGTATAGTGGCACGATCCCAGCCCACTGCAGACTCCGCCTCCCAGGTTCAAGCGATTCTCCTGCCTCAGCCTCCTGAGTAGCTAGGACAACAGGCACACACCACCAAGCCTGGCTAAATGTTGTATTTTTAGTAGACACAGGGTTTCACCATGTTAGCCAGGCTGGTCTTGAACTCCTGACCTCCAGTGACCTGTCTGCCTCAGCCTCCCAAAGTTCTGGGATTATAGGCGTGAACCATCTTACCCAGCCTATTTTTTTTCTCTTTTTTTTGAGACAGAGTCTCACTCTGTCACCCAGACTGGAGTGCAGTGGCATGATCTTGGCTTACTGCAAACTCTGCCTCCCAGGTTCAAGCGATTCTCCTGCCTCAACTTCCCCAGTAGCTGGGATTACAGGCAACCGTGACCACGCCCAGCGACTTTTCTTGTACTTTTAGTAGAGACGGGGTTTCACCATGTTGGCCAGGCTGGCCTCAAACTCCCGATCTCGTGATCCACCCACCTCGGACTCCCAAAGTGCTGGAATTACAGGCATGAGCCACAGCGCGCCCAGCTGCAGCCCAGCCTATTTTTAAATTTCAATTTAATTTTATCTTATTTTTGAGACAGAGTCTCTCTCTCTGTTGCTCAGGCTGGAGTGCAGTGGCACAATCACAGCTCACTGCAGCCTTAACCTCCTGGGCTCAAGCAAGCCTCCCAGGTCGGCCTCCGTGGGAGCTGAGTATACAGGCATGCGCCACCACACCCAGCCAATTTTTAAAATATTTTTGTAGAGATAGGGTCTCACCACATTGCCCAGGCCGGTCTCGAACTCCTGGGCTCAAACAATCCACGCGCTTCGGCCTCCCAAAGTACTGGGGTTACAGGCGTGAGCCACGGCGCCTGGCCCCACCATTTTTTCTTGTATCCTGTTGCTTCCCTTCAGGGTACCTGCCACACTCTCCATAATTCTCTAATTCTCTAGACTGCAAGTGGATGAGGGCAGGGACCAGAGATGATCTGGTCAGTGCTGGATCCCCAGTATTGTCCAGCAAAAGGGCACCCAGAGCCAAGCAAGCCTTCCACGACAGCTTGTTACACGGTGAAGAGAGCTGGCCCAAGGGAGGAGGAGTCCTCTCCTGCTTCTCATCTCTCGAAGTCTCAGCTCAGATAGCTCCCCACTCCAGGAAGCCCTCCAGGACCTTCCTTGCTGAGTCAGGAGCCCCCAACCCCCTGCACTCCATTGTCTCAGCCCTGATCATTCTGGGGCTTCACTGTCTGAAGACTGGTCTGTGTTTCCCCACTGGACTATAAGTCTGGGTCACTGCTGGGTCCTCAGCACTAGATGGGCACACAGCAGGTGCTCTGGGGAATGAGTGATTCAGGACCCCAGAGGTAGGCACTGTCCTTACTCCAACTTTATGGAGGGAGCATGGGGAGGTTCCCGCAGTCGAGCAGGGGCCGCAGGTACCTACCCCGCCCCCGCTCACCATGGCAGTGAGCCCGTCCTCCACCAAGTCGAAGTTGCATGTGTCGGTGGCACCTTCGAAATCCGGCGTAAAGGGGGGCATGCTGTCTCGGAGCCCATCCCAGTCGAGGCCAAAGAAGAAGGGATGTGTCCGGAAGTCGCCTGCTCCACCCCGGCCCAGCCGTGTCTCCGGGGGACACAGCAGACGCAGGATGAGGTCTTGAGCCTCCTCAGGGACCCCTTCGTCTGCCAGCGGCAGAGAGAGGTGCTCCTGCTCAGAGAGAGAGGGAGAGGAGGTGATGGTTGGGGAGCGCCTACTTGGAGAGGCCAGGGCGCCCTGGGGCCACGCTCACCTTGTAGTGGACGATCTTGCCGTAGGTCTCCGCCGTGGAATCCGCGTAGAAGGGCGTCTGCCCATAGAACATTTCATAGGCGAACACACCCAGCGCCCACCAGTCACACTCCGGCCCATAGCTGCCTGTCCCAGGCCCACCGCCCACAGCCTGCAGGATCTCGGGGGACAGGTAGTCTGGGGTGCCCACAGCCACCAGTGACCGCACCTGGACCAAAAGGAGCAGAGCGAGGCTTGGGCCCACCAGCTCTGGGCCCTCCTTCCAACCACTCCCCAAATGCTTAGCCTCTCCCTCTGCCTGGTCTAATGCTCTGCCACACAGATGCACACTTAGGCCCAGGTCACCTCCTCCTTCCCCCTCCAAATCCAGTCCTGCCCCCACACTCTGCTCCTCCCATCCCTCAGTAGCAGCCCAAGTTGCTCTGTGGTCAGGGCCCTGGCTCACCGTCCCATCCGCCCGCAACTTGAGACAGGAGCCGAAGTCGGCCAGGCGGATGTGGCCACAGCGGTCCAGCAGGATGTTGTCGGGTTTGATGTCCCTGCACCGAGGAAAGGAGAAGGGTGGGATAAGTGAACCTCCCTTCTGCGGTCCCGCCAGGCTCTGCCCCTCTGGGCACTGCCACCTGGGGCCCCACTTCCTTGGGTTCCGCCCCTGTAGGGATTTTACAGTTCTGGACCCTACTCCCAGGCACGCCCCAGTGGGCCCCAACCAAGGAAGTCCCTCTCTAGGCCCTGGCCTCTCTGGGCTCTGACCTTCCAAGAACCCTGCCAGGGAACAAGCTTGCTATCCCCTCGCCCTAGCCCTCGGCCATGCCACACCCACCTGTGCACGTAGCCGAGCCGGTGCACCGAGTCTATGGCCATGACAATCTCTGCCAGGTAGAAGCGCGCCATCTCGGCCGGAATCCGCTCCCCAAACTTGCTCAGCAGTGTCAGCAGGTCCCCACCCACGTAATACTCCATGACCAGGTACTGAGAAGGGGTTCGTCATGGGTGGCTGGTAGTCCCGAGGCCCTGATCCATCACGGATGGCCGGGACAACCACTCCCAGAGACTCCCCATCCCTGGGCAGAGACCTGCAGCCCCAGCCCAGAGATAACCAGAGATCTGCCGGGCCAAATCAGAGACCACCTGCGGCCCCCAGCCCTGCCCCTCGGAAAAAACACGAACAAAAAACCTTTCCTGGAATGTCACTGGGCAGATTCACTCCCCCTGAGATGTTCTGGGAAAGAGAACTCAGAGACCACCCAACACCCAGAGAATAGGTCCCAGACACTCCCTCCCTAGGCAGTGGCCCCGTTAGAATTTCTGAAGACCTATCCCATTCCAGGTAAGAGACCCCCCCAGCAGAGACATCTTTATACGAGTCCCCCAAAACACCCCAGAAACGGGCAGTGAAACACCATCCCCTTGCAAGATAAGGAAGGCCCCTCATCCACCTGACACACCCTCTTACTGCACACAGACTCTCCCACAGGCGTGGGAGACTTGTGGTGGGCAGCACCCCCAATCCTAGAGCTTCCTCTCCCCACCTCCTTGTCCAGCGACAGCACGGGCTCTGTCCCTCTTCCTAGTCACCCCAGCCCGGAGCTCACCAGGTAGTTCTCATCCTGGAAGGCGAAGTGCAGCTGCGTGATCCACCGCCGGTCCCCATTCACCAACACGTCCCTCTCCTCACGGAAGCACGACACCTGCAGGGCACCCGGAGGAGCTGCAGCCGGAGAGAGGGCGCGGATCCTCAAAGTCCCCCACGCCCGCCCAGCCCCTCACCTCGCCCCTCTTCAGCATGTCCCACTTGTTCATGATCTTCATGGCGTACACCTGGCCCGTCTGCTTCATCTTCACCACCGCTACCTGAGGCCAAGACAGGGAGACAGGGTGGAGACGGCGGGAAAACAGAAGGGCTCGCCCAGACCCAACTCCACCCCCTTCCGCACACAGTCGTGGCCCCGCCCCACCTGCCGCACCACGCCCATTGGTCCCAAGCCCCGCCTCCAGCCCAGCCCTAGGTTCTAAGGCTTGGTCATTCATCAATTTCTAAGGCCCCACCCCAACCCCTATGCCCCACCCACCACAAGTCAAGTCGGGCTCCGGTCCGGTTGGGCTTACCTCACTGAACGCCCCGCGTCCGATCACCTTCAGAATCTCGAAGTCGTCCCTGTGCAGTCGGACCTCCTTAAGCCTCACCACGATGGGCTCCGCTGGGGGCGTGGTGGGGGAAAAGAACCGAGGGTCACCAGAAAAGGCACTGGAGACAAGGGAAAAAGCCCCACCCTCTGTCTCCCCTTCTCTCTGCCTCTCAGCTTCACCCTAGGACTGTCTGCTTCCCAAGAGCTTCCCCACATAAACACTGTGTAAGGTTCTGGGGACCCAAAACCGCCCTCCCATGGAAGTGAGATGCCTGGGAAGCCCTTTGCGGGACACCTTTGCGGGACAGGGCATTGGACCAGAGGGCTCCAAGGGTGTGCAGGACGGTGAGGGTGGGGTAAGGAAGTCTGCAGAAGGGCAGACCCGAAAGAACAAGGGGAGAAGGAAATAAGACCCAGTTCTTCCACCTTCCTGGGCTTCCAGTCCTCCACCCGACTCCAGGTGACAGTTCAGGTGCAGCCAGGGCCCTACTCCCTCGTTCTCATGTAGAATGTCCTGGGTAATGGCCCAGACGTGGGGTTAGTATCCAGTACCTCTAGATTCAGATACAGGTGGTTCTTGAACCACACTTTGGGAAACCCTGGATCTGGGGCTGGGGAAAGGAACAGGACAGGGAGACAAAGCCGGCATGGTCACACATCCTAGACTCAAGTGCTCTGGCCCAGCCCATCTCTCCGTCCTCCAGGAGGAGGGCTTTAGTCCCACCCCTGGTTTACAGACGACAATCAGGGGCTCTCAGAAGTCAAGGTTCTATGACTAGGAATGTTAAACAGGGCAGCTTGGGTGGGGGACCGGCTGGGGTGGAGACTTGTGGCTTAGGGACCATGGGGACAGGGAGGCCCGGACTCCCAGGGGTGGAAGAAGTGGAGGCAGGCTGGAGAGAGGGATGGGTATGGGAGGGGAGGGAAGGAGAGGAGACAGTGGGTTCTGGAGGAGAGAGAGGGGTTTCGGGGGGTTCCGGGAGAGTGGGCCAGCAGGGACGAACCAGCCAGGGCTGAGGACGGGGGAGGGAGGAGAGAGCCAAGACATTGAGCCCTTTTAAGGCAGCAGGAACCCAGGCCCCCTCCCCCGCCCCAGGCCTGGCAGGGGAGGGGCCGCAAGATGCAGCTCGGCCCACAAAAGGAGTGCTCCTCCCTGGAGTGCCAGACCTCTATCCCGCCCGGTCTCAGTTTACCCTGCCAGCCCAACTTCATCCTCTGTTAAAGGGGGGCCAGGAGAGTCATTAGGGGCTGCGGGAGGTTGGGAGAAGGTTTTTCCAGAGGCTGAGTGGCCTGGCCCTTCTTGGCCTCCACCTTCCCATCTGTGAAATGGGAGGAGGAGGGAGAGGAACCAGGCCTGGGTCACAAAGAGATGGACACAAGAGGAAGCAGGGGAAGGTGGAGAAACAGGAAACAAGTGTCATACAGTTTGTCACACACAGACCAAAGACCAAGTGCCAGTCGCTGAGGGCCAAGCACGTGAGGGCCAGAGGTGCAGGGTGCTGGGAGTGAAAGAAACCAGTGACCAGTGAGCCCGAGTCCTGGGCTTGGGGAGGAGGTGGGCGGACAAGGCAGCTGGCAGAAGTGGAAGCATCCTCCTTCCAGCCCTGGCCCCAGGCCCTGGAAAGTCCTTGCAAGAAGGGGCTTTGTGGGGCAGCTGGAAGGTTGGAGGCCCTGGGCCAGGAGAACTAAAGGATGCAGGGAGCCAGGGTGGCGAGAATGGTGGCTGACCCACACGGCTCATAGGGACCAAGACTTTGGGGCTGGGGGTGGGGGTGGGTGCAGAACCTACGAAAGGAGGCACACCCAGAAGAACCCAAAGTTGTCCCTCCTGGATCGCAGAGGAGGGGGCACTGGTGGCGCCTGTCTGCAAAGCTGGTTCTCCCCCAGGGCCCACGTGAGTCACCGCCCTCCCAGTGCCTGGGCACCTGTTGGGGCAGCTGGAGAGGCTGGCGCCGAACACCTGCCTGTCGGCTGCGCCCCTGGCAGCTGCCCCATGCTGGCCCTCCTGGCTTGCCCCGGGCTGCAGGAAACCAAGGGAGTGGGCCACAGAGCCCACTTTTGGGGAGAGGGTCCTAGGAGAGGGAGCTCCCAGCATGACACTGGTCTTGTCCCTGAGGCGGGGTGCAGAGAGGCCACGGGAGGCTGTTGGCAGCGAAGCCTGCTGTGACTCCTAAGCCATGGCTCTGAGTCATAGCCATAGCCACCCTGGCCTCTGCTGACCTTACTCTGCCCCTCCAGGGTGGTGGCATAGGACAGAGAAATGTTGCCCCAGGACCCAGGTCCATGCTCTGAGCCCCAGGATGGGAGGATCTTCCCATGCCCATCCTGCCATCCTGCCCCCCCCAACAGCCAGGCCTCTGTGCCCAGACCTGTCTCCTGCCCCACCCCCACCCCATCTGCAGGAGCCCTGAGGGCAGGCACTCACCCCACTGCAAGAAGTCGGCCACGTACTTGTCCTGGGCCAGTTCGGAGGCACCCAGCTCCTGGTGGACGCCCAGGAGAAGGTCGAGCAGGGGCTCCAGCCCCAGGAAGCCGGGGTCCAACACCAGCTGCTGGAGCCGCCTCAGCCGCACCTCGGCTGACATGTTGGACAGGCAGCACCATGGCCCCTCCCCGGGCCGGGGGCTCGGGGTCCTCCTGTCACAGGGCCCGGCAGCCCCTGTCCAGACCCTGGAGCCCTGGCTGCATGTCTGCCTGTCCCTGACTGTCCCCTGGGCCTCTCTGGCCACTTCTGTCTGCTGCTGAGGCCTCCTCCCCTTCTCCCCACCCCTTGGTCCAGCCCCCCTCCCGCCTCCCAGCCTTAACCCCTCACAAGCCACCCCCCAAGCTCCCTCCTTCCAAGGCTCTTCAGAACCCTTCAGTGCTAGAGGGGACAGATGGAGAATCTCAGCTCTCACACTGTCACCCCAATAAAAAGGTAGAGCACAGAGGAAGCCACAGGTGTGATGGATTCCAAGAGGAACCTGCCCATTACTAAAACGGGGCCAGTCGAGGCTGAGTGACCCAGTAGCAACCACCGCCTTGCTCCTGACAAGCTCCAGAGCTAGGGGCTAGGGGCTGGGGGCTGGGTAGGAGAAATGGGCTGAGGCCTGGGAAGGGGGTGGGAGGCCAGGGCAGCTTCTTGGGTGACTCAGAGATGGATTCCGACTCGGACAGTTAAATTTAGCCCTCAGGCTCTCTGCTTTACATTTTTTTTGTTTTTTTCCAGGAGGTGGGGAAGGGGTAGTGAGGACAGGACCAGGAGGGGGCACCCTCAGAGCCTGAACAGGGGTGACCTGCTGCCCAAAGCCTGGGGGAGGCAAGTGGTGGAGCCAAGCCCTCCCCAGGCAAAGGAGACCCCAAAATAGCTCCTTGGCCCCTGGCCGGGAAGCCACATTCCTGCCCAGGCTGGGATTAGAAACAGAAACATCGCGGGGGGTGGAGGGTGGCGCGGGCAGACACTCCCTGCGGCTCCGAGAGCCAGGAGGGATCTGAGCTCTTCTTTCCAGTGTGGACCGTTCTCCAGAGTGGAAGCTGGGGCCTCCAGCTGGCCTGGGGTGCCTGGGCCTTGAGAGGGCCAGGCCTGAGAAACCAGAGGCAAGGACCAAGGAGTCCCAGCTGGGCAGGGCTTGGGAAATGTGGTTCTGGGCAGTTTTGAGAATTTAAAAAACACCCGATGAGGACTTCGATGAGGGGCCCTGGCCGCAGGCAGGATGCTCTTCTCCCTGAGAGGGCCCTGCTCCAGTCGCTGGTGTGGGTCACCAGCTGTGTGACTCGCAGGTCCGTTCCCTCCCTGGGCTCCGGCTTTTCCTGCTAGGAAAAGGCGTGGGAGGCGCTGGGCCAGGAGCAGGCCTGCACTCCTCCTCTGGGGAAAGTGGACTGCCTAGAACCGCAGAGCACACACACAGGTCCTCTACACCACCTCCTCCGAAGGGGACAGAGCCGCTGAGAAAACAGGGAACTTTAGTATAAATAAGAGGTCCTGGGGGACAGGGAGGAACCTGAGGGGCTTCCATAATTTAACACTCTTCAAAAGCACAGACAATAGCAAGGGCAGCTGGGGTGGGGGCCGGGTGAGGGCTGGACCACCCCCAGCCCTGCCCACTCAACTAAGGGGCACACTGCAGACCTGGGGCTCTTGTGGCGGGGGCGGGGAGTCTCTCCCCAGGAGTGACAGTCACATGCTGGGGACAGGGATGAGGGTAACACTGATGTTTCAGAGGAAGAGGTCATTGTACTTGGCAGTGGGTGGGGGACAAGGCTGAGGCCACAAGGGCCATTACATTCCCCCAGTGTCCGGGCCAGTCGGGGGGCCCCCAAATTTTGTGCAGGTTGGGGGACCGGAGCAGTCCATCTGTCATAGTTAGTCTTGTTAATACGTTGATCCATGAGGTCAGCAGGGAGGGTTATGGCTAGGAGGCTGGGGGCATGGGGTAGGGGGCCCCGATATCCACGGCTTCACACCACTGTGCCGCTTGGGGAGTTGCCTGGTTGGGAGGAGATGCCCTGGGGAAGATGAGAGGGAGAGATGGGAGGGGTTAGAGACCACCTGGACTTCAGCCAGTGTCAAGGGGAGGGAGCCAGCCCAGAGTCCCCAAAGCTGCTGCCACCCAGGCCTTGCCCGTGGGTCCACCCCAGACCCCCAGAGGCCGCTGCTCTAGGTTGGGAATTTGCTTCTTAGCTAGCTTCCTGTCCTGGCAGTCGGCACTTTCACTCAATAATCAAAAGTCCTCGGCGGATCCTGAGTGATGATGGGGTAAGGGTAGGGATGTGAGGGGAGGGGGAAACTGGGGCTCCCTTCTAACTTGGGAGGGACCCTGAGGTGCTGGGGAAAGAACTCAGGGACAGTCCTACCTCTACCACTGACTTGCTGGGTGACCTGGGCCAACTTCCTTCCCCTGTCTGGGCCTCGGTCTCCTCGTCTGTGAACTAGGGAGACAGAGGGGTCTCTTTGAGGACTCAACCAGACTCCCCAAATCCCACCACTCTTGCCTCTGAGGCACTCAGACTGTACTCTCAAGTTCTAGGGACTCAGGACTCTACAATTCCAAAACCGAGGATCTGAGGAACCAAGCCACGGCCTCCAGGACCCTGGGCAGCTGAGTCCAAGACCTAAGGAGCTGAGACACCCAAGACGAGCCCCGAACTTACAAGGTGCCAGGCCTGCTTTGCCTACTGTGACCTTTCCAACGTCACAGCCCACCCAGGAGGCAAACGCATCCACCCTCTGCCCATTCTACAGGCTCTAAGACTTAGGTGATGAGTTGGAGGTCAGAGGGAGCAGTGACTTGTCCGGGATCACACAGGGAGTGGAACTGGAACCCAGGCTGGGATTCCCAGACCGTGCCTTCAGCAGGAGGCTCAGATCCTGAGTCCAGAACCAGGCTGGCAGCCACACCCACAGGCTTGAGCTCGCCCCTAGAGTTTTGGCCTGAAGTACTCAAAAAAGTTTCACCATTTAAAAAACAGATGTTCAATAGAAATAGATTTTGGTTCGAGTGACGGGCAGTAAGACTTGGTCATGCGGGGCCCATCTGCTGCCCTTCAGACGGCCAGCCTGGGACGCCCCGTCTCCCAGCTGGCTCTCACACCCACCCCTCTCTCTGCTGCCTGCCACCTGGGGCTAGACCCTCTCACTCTAAGATCTGAGAGGTCTTGTTCTGAGACACTAAGATTTCCATGGCTTCCCCTCACCCCACGAAGCCAGAGGCTGTGACAGCAACAAAGCCCTCTCTCTTCCAGTGACTGCTTCTTCCCACCAAGGGTCCTGCCAGGTCCCCGGCAGGCTGGCATGGGGCACTCACCGCCTTGCCCGGCCGGGCCCAGGTGCAGATGAGGCCCTCCTGGCAGGCAGTGATGATGCAGTCCTCCAAAAACAGGAGGACCGTGAGCCGCTCCTGGGCGATCTTCTTGCACACGAGGGGCTCCAGCAGGGGCACCTCATGGATGCGTGGGCACAGCGCGGTGCCCAGCACCTTGGCGGGGTCCAGGCGGCTGCGGGGAACAGGGCCG
>NW_012119599.1:1654291-1660209 GCF_000951035.1 Colobus angolensis palliatus | reverse complement strand
GCGGGTAGAGCACATCTTCAGTGAGGTCCCACAGGCAGAACTGCGTGTCCTGGCCCGCCGAGCCAAAGCGGTAAGTGATGGAGCCAGCCTTGGGCAGTGGAGAGAGCGGGGCGCCCCCGGCCGAGCCTGTGCCCGCAGCCTCGGGCTCCTCCTCCTCCTCCTCCTCGCCGCTCCGCTCCCCGTCAGCACCAGCTGCTGTCGCCACCTCCTCTGCCCGTGTGGTATAGGGGTCGAAGGCCACAGCGTTGACCCAGGACTTGTGGCCGTGGCCTCGAGCCACCACGCGGCCCTCAGTGAAGGACCACACGGTGACCAGGTCATCTTCACCACCCGTCACCACGTAACGGCCGTCGGGGCTCCAGCACACACACAGCAGGCCCCCAAAGTAGCTCTTCATGAGCCCGCGCAGGAGCATGGAGTCGAAGTGGAAGACGCGCAGGCAGCCATCCTGGCTCACACAGGCCAGATGCCGGCCGTCGGGCGAGAAGGCGAACTCGTTGAGGGGCCCCTCGCCCACCGCCCACTTGGCCAGCGGGTTGCGGGGCGCCTTGCTCTTGGCAGCATAGACAGAGAAGCCCTCGCCCTGCTTCAGCAGGCTGTACTGGGGTGGGGCTGAGGCGCACGGGTGGCTGACGTTGTATAGGTACAGGTGGCCACTGGCGTGTGATGCCAGGAACAGGCTCTCCGACTCAGGCAGCCACTTCAGATACGTCACCTTGGTCTTGTCGATCAGCCGCTGCCAGGGGAGACAGGGTGGGGTTGGGAGAAGGCAGTAAAACTCAGGCAGACCTTCTCCCCAACCTCAAGTCCCCAAGGCGGCCATTGGACATGGCCCCGCTCACACAGCAGGTGCCACACCAGGCTCAGGTCCTCCTCGATGAGAAGCTCCCAAACTGGGGAAGGCACATGGACACCGGGTCATGAAGACATGGGGGAACAGGGGCTGCTGCCAGGTGGCCACAGGGTGTTCCAAGGAGCCTCAGTGTCCCATCTTTGGTGAGGGGACAGTCCTGCTTGCCATAGAACTGTCCTGTATCTCAGGGTCCTCAACCTCTGGGCCATGGAACAGTAGTGGTCCGTGGCCTGTTAGGAACCGGGCCATGCAGCAGCAGGTGAGCAGTGAGCGAGCAGGCATTACAGCCTGAGCCCAGCCTCCTACAAGAGCAGCGCACCATTTGATCCTCACAGGAGCGCAAACCCCACTATGAACTGCGCATGCGAGGGAGCTAGGTGTGCGTTCCTTGTTAGAATCTAACACCTGATGATCAGAGGTGGAACAGTTTCATCCCAAAACCATCCCCCCAGCAGTTCATGGAAAAACTGTCTTCCCTAAGCCGGTCTCTGGTGCCAAAAAGGTTGGGGACCTCTGCTCTATCTACCTAACCCTCCCCCGATCTTTACTATGTCAGGCTTTAAGCAGGAAATTTCTTCACAGAAAGCCAGCTCCTCAAAGGAAGGGATCTTTGTTTGGTTCGCTGTTCTTTAAAGCAGTACACACAGGAGGCAGCTTGAAGGTAATTCCTGGACAAATGAGTGACAACCCCCCATCCTGCTAGGTGCTTAGACAAAAAACCTCAGCACCTGCCCTTTTCCTCACATCCAATCCTTCCACAAATCCCGTGGGCGCAACCTTCAAAATACACCCCGAATCGGCCGGCACAGTGGCTCACGCCTGTACTTCCAGCACTTCGGGAGGGCAAGGCGGGCGGATCACCAAGTCAGGAGTTCCAGACCAGCCTGGCCAATATGGTGAAACCCTATCTCTACTAAAAATACAAAAATTAGCCAGGCGTGGTGGCGGGCACCTGTAGTCCCAGCTACTCAGGAGGCTGAGGTAGGAGAATTGCCTGAACCCGGGAGGCGGAGGTCGCAGTGAGCGGAGACCATGCCACTGTACTCCAGCCTGGGCAACAGAGCGAGACTCCATCTCAAAAGAAAAAGAAAAAATACACCCAGAATCTGACCTCCTCTCACCATCCCATCCAGCCACCCCAAGCCTGCAATGTTGTGTGACTGGCCTCAGGCTCCACTGCCTGGGCCTGTCTGTCCTCTGCAGCAGCCACAGTGATGCTCTGTTAAGTATCAGTCAGCACCTGGCACTGTCCTGCTCTGAACGCTTAGCAGCCTCTCTCAAGCAGGGTTCCAGAGCCCAAGGCCCTAATGCCCTCAGGCAGCCAGCATATGCAGCTAAGGAGCTGCTCTCCCAGGATGAGGCCTCCCATCCTTGGGAGAACTGAGCAAATAATCACTCCAGTCACTTCTGCCTTCCAGGGCTCAGGTGAGCCCCACCGAGAAAGGCTCCTCCACAGGTTTCCAACTAAGAGTAAGGCAAAGTCTCTCCACGGCCTTCCAGACTCCCCATGAGCCGGCCCCTCTGTTATTTCCTGGAACTCATCTACCATCCTCTCTCCCTCAGTAACTGCTCTGGCCACACGACTTCTGTGCTATCCTGCATTTGTCCTAGCTGGTCCCACTACTCAGAATGTCCTTCTTGGCTGGGTGTGGTAGCCCACGCCTATAATCCCAGCACTTTGGGAGGCCAAGGCAGGAGAATCGCTTGAGCCCAGGAGTTCAAGACCAGTCTGGGCAACACAAAGAGACCCCATCTCTATGAAAAATACAAAAGTTAGCCAATTGTGGTGGTGCATGCCTGTAGTCTCGGCTACTCAGGAGGCTGACATGGGAGGATTGCTTGAGCCTGGGAGGCAGAGGTTGCAGTGAACCAAGATCGTATCACTGCACTTCAGCATGGACGACAGAGTGAGACCCTATCTCGAAAGAAAAAAAAGATGCCCTCCCAGAGGCAACTCTTCTCACCTGCCTCCTTCAGGTCTTTATTTCAATATCACCTCTTAGTGAGGGCTTTCCTGACCACCCTGTTAGACTCTTCAAGCTTCCCTCAGCCCCTTCCCCACCGTTTCTTCTAAACGGGCCTTAATCACCTGCTGACACATGAAGACTTAACTTGATTAACTGTCCGTCTCCCCAGCTAGACTGAAAGCTCCAAAAGGGCAGGGCCTCCTGTCCAGGGCCCTGAGATGTGATATCCCTGCTGCTGGGAACGGTGCCTGGCACAGAACGGATGCTCCAAAACTATTTGTGAATAGATGAGCTAATGAATTTTTAATCCACTCACTATTCTGTTCACTCCCTTCAGCCATTCACTCATTCTGAGAATATTTATGGAACACCTCCTCTGGACCAGAGAGAATGAGACAGAAGCCAAGAGCAGTCCCTGCCCGCGGAGAAGGTCATTTACTGGTATCTCCTCGTAGGCCAAGTTGGCCCAGGACTGAGCAATCTCCATGTATGATTCTACAACAGCGGTTCTGCAAGGTAAGAACTGGAATCCCATTTTGCAGAGAAGGAGAAGTGAGGCTCAGAGAATGGTCACCTTCCCAAATTCACACGGTGAGTAAGTGGTGCAGCAGGGCTTTGAATTCAAAGCCTCCAGAGCCCAGAACTCAAAGAGCAAGGGTATCAACTAAGTCCCAACTTATTTACTAGCCTCAATTCTCTAATCTGCAAAATGGGCAGCACACTTCTGTATCCACTGGTTGATGAAAACTCAAGGAATGGCCAGGTGCGGTGGCTCACGCCTGTAATCCCAGCGCTTTGGGAGGAAAAGGCAGGTGGATCACGAGGTCAGGTGTTTGAGACTAGTCTGGCTAACATGGTGAAACCCAGTCTCTACCAAAAATACAAAAATTAGCTAGGTATGATGGTGGGCTGTAATCCCAGCTACTCAGGAGGCTGAGGCAGGGGAATTGCTTGAACTGGGCAGGCAGAGGTTGCAGTGAGCAGAGATTGTACTAATGCGCTCCAGCCTGGGTGACAGAGCGAGACTCTGCCTGAAAAAGAAAAAAAAATTTGCCGGCGCAAAAAAAAATTTGCCGGCGCGGTGGCTCAAGCCTGTAATCGCAGCACTTTGGGAGGCCAAGACGGGCGGATCACGAGGTCAGGAGATCGAGACCATCCTGGCTAACACGGTGAAACCCCGTCTCTACTAAAAAATACAAAAAACTAGCCGGGCGAGGTGGCGGACGTCTGTAGTCCCAGCTACTCGGGAGGCTGAGGCAGGAGAATGGTGTGAACCCGGGAGGCGGAGCTTGCAGTGAGCTGAGATCCGGCCACTGCACTCCAGCCTGGGCGACAGAGCCAGACTCCGTCTCAAAAAAATAAATAAAATAAATAAATACATAAGTAAATAAATAAAACTCAAGGAGTCAAGTATTCAGCACAGGGGTAACACAGCATAGGGCCTGCGTACAGTGCAGCTGTCACCCCATTCTCCATCTCTCCCTGGTCCTGCCCCTCTCAGGCCTACACTGTTCCCCAGGCAGCTGCATCCTAATGGCACATAGTGGGTAGGTGAGAAGGCAGAGCAGTTGGGGGTTCTGGGGGCTGCAATCACCTCCTCATTGAACAGCTTGCTGGTGTCCTTTTTGATGAGATCCAGGTACTGCACCTGACCCGCTGAGAAGCCCACCAGCAGGGAGATGGTCTCGGTGGCAGCAGTGAACTGGTTGAAATCGTGGCAGGTGGGCTGGGTGCCCTTGTAGATCCGCTTGTCAATTGGCTTGTTGAGGTCAATGGACTTGAGAGGTGGGAGAAAAGGAGTTAATGGTGTATGCCACTGAGGGGAAGGAAGAGGATGTTGAGGTTGGGGGAAACCACTAAGAGGAAGTAGGGTTAGAACCCAGAGGGAAGTGGGGAGGTGAGTAGGTGGATTGGGAAGGAGGGGGCAACCACAGACGGGAAGGGGACCTAAATCACAGATGGAGTAGCAAAAAAGTAAGGATCCCCCTTGACCACAGTGCCTCCCCCAAGCTGGGTCACCCCTAATTCAGAGACACCCTTGTCCGCAACTTCAGGGCTCTGGGTCCACACAGTTCCTGAGCTCCGATTCCTTTTAGCCCCACCACTCCACCCTATAACCTCAGCAACTCCCTTAGGACCTAGTACCACACTATTCCAAGACCCCCAAACCTCAAGGTCACCCAAATTCCCAGGACTCTAAAGCCTAACATCCTAGTATTCTCTTCACTTTGGAATCCCTAAACCGCCACAGTTCAGGGACCCATCAAAACTCATAGTCTCCCACATTTCAGGCCCATTTACTACCTCAGGGCTCTGAGGATTCCCATCATTTCTGGGACCACGATAAGTTTCCCAAGGTTCTCACCACATCGCTTTAGAGATGCCCTGAATCACACCTGCAGATTCCCCTCCCAGGGCCTCTCATCCCCTTGAGAGCTTCCATCAGCTTCCAGACGCTTATCTCCTCCAGGACCCTCATGACCACCAGACCCCAATTTTCTCTAGGATCCCATTCAGCTTCTGGATCCCCTATTACCTTCAAGGCCTCCATCACTTCTAGACTTCTCCACATTCCTGGGCTCAATCTCAAGACCCCTCTCCAACACCTCCAGGATGCAATACTGGGTTCTCCATCACCTCTGAGCTTGCATCACCACATGATTCCCCATTACCTGCAGAATATCTGCCACCCCAGAACCCGGGGGATCCCACCTCATCTCAGATACCCCATCATGTCCAATACTCACCATCCCAGAACCCCTACGCATAACGGGGGTAAAAGGGATTTCCCCCATCACCTCAAAGATGCCTGCCCAGCACCCCGGGGGCCTCCCATCACATTTCAGAATCTTGTACTCCCTCCAATGCTGTCGCCCCAGGACGTCCATCACATTTAGGATGCCTATCTCAGGGCCCTATGTCAATTCAGGCACCCTCCTATCAGTTCTCTGGAACGTCCATCCTTTCAGTACCCAGGGCCCCACGATGCAGGCCGCTCACCCGTTGGCTCCCACGGCGGCAGCAGCCTGGGTAGAAATAAAGCTCACGGCCCAAGTTGAAACAGACGCGGTCTCCCCCCGAGCCCAGCCCCGCGGGCG
>NW_012119599.1:1649565-1653906 GCF_000951035.1 Colobus angolensis palliatus | reverse complement strand
CTGCCGGACTGCCGCCCGCAGCCAGGCCCCCTGCCGGAAGCCGCGGGCCCGCTCCGGAAAAGGTGGAGTCGTCGCCCAGGCAACGCCTCTTCGATTGGCACCCAAGTCCGGAGGCGGGACGAACCCCCACGGTCGCTCGGGTAACGGTGCTGAGACTGTGGGCGGGGCGAGGTGGGCGCGGCCTTTGTGCCTGTGACCGACTTGTGGTTGACTGCGGGGGCGGAGCCCGCAATGGAAAGAGGCGTGGCCAGTTAGAAAGCTCAAGTCCTTAGCAACCGCGCCCTGGGAACCGTTTGCCTAGCAACGGAGGGACCCCCCCCCCCACACACACACCAAAGAAGCCCTCATCCAGAGTCCAGCCTTCCCATGAAGTCACAGCCGACCCCAAGTGACCCTGGTCTCTCCTTAGACGCCCAACATACACTCTCCTGACCTCCAATGTTTCCCACTGACATATTCAAATCCCTGAATGACCACAGCATCTGCTACCATTCTTCCCCACCCTTGGTGACCCGCCAAATCCCTGTGTCCCCACACAACTCAAAGGACTTCCTCTGACCCACTATTGATTAATGCTAACCCCAAACATCCTTCATATTTTCCACCAACCTACAATATATATTTCCATGACTTTCTTATTTCCAACAACCTCACTTGTCCTCCAAAACCCACCTCTGATTCCCAAATTGTATTGATCCCCACAGTGCCCCAGTGTCCCAGTGTCTCCCACTGATCCCAACAGCTCCTACTCATAGCCAGTGCTCCCCATGTCTGCTGAAGTCACCCAGCCCCATCATAGATCTTTCTAGTCTCACGTAGTCAATAGCCTCTGCGATTTCTCCTTAGTGTGTCCCAACGGCATCTCACTCTTAAAAAAAAAAAAAAAAAATCCTACAATGGCTCACGTCTGGAATCCCAGAATCCCAGCACTTAGGGTGGCTGAGGTGGGAGGACCACTTGAGCCCAGGAGATCAAGACTGCAGTGAGCTATGATCACATCACCATACTACAGCCTGGGGGACAGAGCCAGACTCAGTCTCTCTAAAACAAAAGAAAGAAAGAAGAAAAAGGAATCCTACCATGAACTTGACATCTTACACCAAATCCTTCTCCTCTCTTGCATCACCATCTTAGGGTTAGATCTGCTGTCCACTCAGTCGACCAGGCCACAGACCTGGGTGTCTTCCTAGATGTGTACCATTTTATCTTCACTATCCCCTGCTTACAGTCTCCAAGTCTTCTGCATTCAACCACCTGCAATTCCTCTTTCTCAGCTCCTTGTTCTCCGCAGCCCTGATCCAAGATCCTCCTCTACCCAAGCCCTTCCCCCACCCCCACATCAACCATGTCTCTTAGTCTCCCAGATTTCTGTCTCACCCCCACTTCCACCTTTCACCTGGCATGTAGAGAGGTTTTTGGATTTGTTTGTTTGTTTGTTTTTTCGTTTTTGTTTTTTTTTTTTTTTGAGATGGAGTCTTGCTCTGTCGCCCAGGCTGGAGTGCAGTGGCTCGATCTGGGCTCACTGCAAGCTCCGCCTTCCAGGTTCCTGCCATTCTCCTGCCTTAGCCTCCCGAGTAGCTGGGATTACAGGCGCCCGCCACCACGCCCGGCTAATTTTTCGTATTTGTAGTAGAGACGGGTTTTCCCTGTGGTCTCGATCTCCTGACCTCGTGATCCGCCTGCCTCAGCCTCCCAAAGTGCTGGGATTACAGGCGTGAGCCACCGCGCCCGGCCTTGTTTTTGTTTTTTGAGACAGAGTCTTGCCCTGCCACCCAGGCTGGAGTGCAATGGCACCATCTCGGCTCAGAGATGGGGTTTCACCATGTTGGGCAGTCTGGTCTTGGTCTTGAACTCCTGACCTCAGGTGATCCAGCCACCTCGGCCTCCCAAAGTGCTGGGAGTACAGGCATGAGCCACAGCACCCGGCCTTTTTTTTGTTTTGTTTTTTGTTTTTGAGACAGAGTCTCGCTCTTGTCACGTGGGCTGGAGTGCAATGGTACGATTTTGGCTCACTGCAACCTCCACCTCCTGGGTTCAAGTGATTCTCCTGCCTTAGCCTCCTGAGTGGCTGGGATTACAGGCACCTGCCACCACACCTGGTTACTTTTTTGTAGTTTTAGTAGAGACGGGGTTTCACCATGTTGGCCAGGCTGGTCTCAAACTCCTGACCTCAGGTGATCCGCCCACCTCAGCCTCCCTAAGTGCTGGGATTATGAGTGTGACCCACTGCACCTGGACTAGAGAGGTCTTTCTAAAGCATGAATATGATCAGGGCCCTCCCCTGCTCAAATTCATCTGTAGCTCCCTAGTGCTCTCAGGGCAAAGTTAAACCCCAAGTGATCTGGCCCCTGTCAACCTCTTTTCAATCTCATCTCTCACCACTAACTCCTCACACTATCACCTCAAATGAGGCTTGAAAAACTACCCCAATATATCACACTCTCTCTTGCCCTTGGGTCTTTGCACATTCTGTTCCCTATCCTTGGAATGCCTTTCCCCATTCTTTTCTTGACCCTTTAAGAGTTGGCTCGGGAGCTCCGTCAGTCCTCTGGGCTTCCCCATTTGGGCTGTCACTGTCTGGAGATGAGTCTCTCTCCCTATAGTGTTGTGAGGCCCAGGAAGGCAGGGCTGCGCCTGGTTGGTCACCTCTGTGTCCCCAGCACAGGGCTGGGCTGACAGGAGGCATTTCAATAATGGTTTGATGGAGAGGTAAATGAACAAATAAAACAGGTGGGGCTGGTCGCGGTGGCTCACAGCTGTATCCCAACACTTTGGGAGGCCAAGACAGGCAGATTGCTTGATGCCAGGAGTTCAAGACTGGCTTGGGCAACATAAACCCCATTTCATAGTGAGACCCCCAAAAATTGAAAAAATGTAGCTGGGCATGGTGGCCTGTGCCTGCAGTCCTAGTTCCTCAGGACCCTGTCTCTACAAAAATTACTGTATGTGGTGACGTGCACCTGCGGTCTCAGCTACTCAGGAGGCTGAGATGGGAGGACTGCTTGAGCCTGGGAGGTCAAGGCTGCAGGGAGCTGAGATCGTGCCACTGTACTCCAACCTGGGTGACAGAATGAGACCCTGTCTCAAACAATGACAACAACACAAACCAAACAGGTGGCAGAGACTGCCAGGCAATGTCTGTGCCCTCTGCAGGGCTCAACAGTCCTAGCTTGGAGTTCGTGTCAACAGATGTGGTGAACAAATGAATGAATGGCTCATCCGTAACGCCGTGGAGAAGTTTTATTTGAAGCAGTTGCCTTCCTTTTCTATCCCTGCCCTCTGGGGACAGGAAGCAAACAGTGAAAATATTAATACATCTTAACGACCTCTAAGGGGAAATTTGCTATCTATCTGCTTGGGGAAAGTGGCTAGAAGGCAGGCCTCAGTCATCTGTCTCCTCGCCCTCCTCCTCCTCCTCGGCCTCCTCCTCCTCCTCTGTGGCTCCCAGGGCTTGCTCCTGGGCTGCTTTCAGAGCCTGCTCCTCTTCCACTGTGGGGTCACTCATCTCCATGATCTCTGGGCCACTGGGGTACTCTTGCTGAATGGGGGCTGGCAGGGCAGGGTTGAAGTTCTCAGGGCTGTACTTGTGACCCCAGCCGATGTAGATGTTCTCAAACTTTCTGGAGAGGCAGTGAGACACTGTGAAATTCTCCCTCAAAGACCCCAGACTTTACTTTCTTTTTTTTTTTGAGACGGAGTCTCACTCTGTTGCCTAGGCTGGAGTGCAGTGGTGCGATCTCAGCTTACTTCAACCTCCGCCTCCCTGGTTCAAGCGATTCTCCTGCCTCAGCCTCCCATGTAGCTGGGACTACAGGCACACACCATCACGTCCAGCTAATTTTTGTATTTTTAGTAGAGATGGGGTTTCACCCTGTTGGCCATTCTGGTCTCGAACTCCTGACCTCATGATCCGCCCGCCTCGGCCTCCCAAAGTGCTGGGATTACAGGCATGAGCCCCTGCACCCGGCCAGCCTTAACTTTCTTTAAGGGTAGGACCCAGCGTGTGCATAGCATGACTGCAAAGTTGTGGATGGCAGGGTGAAATGTGCTCACTGGGTTTCTCTGTATTACCCAGACTGGATGCCAGCTCCACCTCCTGGGTTCACTGCAAAATCTGCCTCCTGGGTTCAAGTGATTCTCCCACCTCAGCTTCCCAAGTAGCTAGGACTATAGGTGCACACCACTTCACCCAGCTAATTTTTGTATTTTTAGTAGAGATGGGGTTTCACCATGTTAGCCAGGCTGGTCTCAAACTTCTGACCTCAAGTGATCTGCCTGCCTCGGCCTCCCAAAGTGCTGGGATTACAGGCGTGAGCCACCGTGCCTGGCCTAATTTTTGTA
>NW_012119599.1:1643794-1648365 GCF_000951035.1 Colobus angolensis palliatus | reverse complement strand
AAAAAAAAAAAAAAAAATCCCTGGATTGTGCCTATATTCTGCTAAGAGGAGATTGATAATGAACAAGGAGATTAGTGCCCAGTCCTAACCCAGCCAATTCAGCCTTTCTGCAGAATTTTAACTAGAGAAGGAAGAGGAACAGATGGGAGGAAAGGAAGGGGACTAAGAGGTAGGGAGAGAGGGAGACAGAGACCAATAAAGAGGCAGAGAGAGCCGAGCGCGGTGGCCCACGCCTGTAATCCCAGCACTTTGAGAGGCCGAGGTGGGCGGATCACCTGAGGTCAGGAGTTGGAGACCAGCCTGGCCAACATGGCGAAATCCCGTCTCTACTAAAAATACAAAAAGTAGCTGGGCGTGGTGGCCCATGCCTGTAATCCCAGCTACTGGGAGGGCTGAGGCAGGAGGATGGCTTGAACCCGGTAGGTGAAGGTTGCAGTGAGCTGAGATCGTACCACTAAACTCCAGCCTGGGCAACAAAATAAGACTTCATCTCAAAAAAAAAAAAAGAAAAGAAAAGAAAATATTTAAAAATGAGGCCAGGCACAGTGGCTCACGTCTGTAATCCTAGTATGTTAAAATGAGGCCAGGCCCAGTGGCTCACGTCTGTAATCCTAGTATGTTGGAAGGCTGAGGTGGGAGGGTTGCTTGAGGCCAGGAGGTGGAGGCTGCAGTGAGCCGTGATCACTCCACTGCACTCCAGCCTGGGTGACAGAGAGAGACCCCATCTCAAAAAAAAAAAAAAAAGAAAGAAAAAGAAAAGAAAAGAAAAAAACAATGGAACAATGGGTGGGGGGACAGAAGAGCATTAGGTGGGTGGGGGCAGAGGATGGATGGACAAGTGGAGGCTCAAGTTTGGATAATTTGCTTTCAGAGGAATGTTGGCATCTTGGGGTATGGCCTGAAGAAGGGAGTTGGCAAAAGCAAACGTGCCTCTTCCCAGCTTCCAGAGAAGGAAAAAATAAATGCCAGGAATGTGTTAAAGTATCCAGATTACATGCAATCCCACCACGGCTGTGATTCATACAGGAGCGAATACAGTCCCAGTTCACGTTGAGATTAAAAAGGAAATTCTAGGAAAAATCGTCCTGCCATCTGGTGGACAAAGCTGGTAGGTGCGCCCACCTCCAGCTGCAAAGCCCCTGTCACGCGGCGGAGCAGAGGGCTGCCAGGTGCCTGGAGGAGAAGGCTGAAGGACTGTGGGGTGTGCAGCTGGGTGGGAGGATGTGGGAGTGACTTCGGTTTGCCATTCTTGTTTTTTGAAACAAGGTCTTGCTCTGTCGCCCAGACTGCAGTGCAGTGGTGCGATCACAGCTCACTGCAACCTCGACCTCCTGGGCTCAAGCAATCCTTCTGCCTCAGCCTCCTAAGTAGCTGGGACTCTGTAGTCCGTGCAACTATGCCTAGCTGAGTTTTTAATTTATTATTATTATTATTATTTTGTACAGATAGGGTCTTACTATGTTCCCCTGGCTGGTCTCGAGCTCCTGGGCTCAAGCAATCCTCCCACCTTGGCAACCCAGAGTGCTGGGATTACAGGCATGAGCCAGTGCATCTGGCCCAAGCTTGCCATTCTATTTGGAACAACTGGTGGTGGGAGGGAAGGTTTCTGCCCCATAGAGAGAAGAGCCTTCCAACTGGAAGAACAGGCCGGGTGTGGTGGCTCACGCCTGTAGTCCCAGCAGTTTGGGAGACCGAGGTGGGCAGATCACTCCAGGTCAAGAGTTTGAGACCAGCCTGGCCAACATGGTGAAATCTTGTCTCCACTGAAAATACAAAAATTAGCCAGGCGTGGTGGCATGTGCCTGTAGTCTCAGCTACTAGGGAGGCTGAAGCAGGAGAATCACTTGAACCTTGGAGGTGGAAGTTGCAGTGAGCTGAGATGATGCCACTGCACAGTCACCCAGCCTGGGTGACAGAGCGAGAGTCCATCTCAAACAAAACAAAACCACAAACAAAAAAACTGGAAGAACTGTCCAGGGGACCCCAGGGAAGGAGTTAGCTTCCCCAAAGAGGGAGTCTGTCCCTGTCATCAAGGGGCTGGAGATCCAGGTTGGTATCCCACAAGTGCTGTGTGACCTTAGCCAGTCCCTCCCGCTCTCTGATTCTCCATGCTCTCGTCATGACTCATCACCAAGACCCATCCTAGTGGGCTGGTATTTCCCACTTTAGCCCTGGTGAAACTCAGAGGAGCTATGAGGGGGTCAGTCCTAGGGGCTTCCTGAAGGGGGCCCTCCCCATCTCTGCACACCCTGGTGAGTTGCCCAGCCCAACCAGGCCTTGAAGAAGTCCTGAGGGATTCTCCTGCTGGGAGGGGCTGGGGGAAGACCTACTTGCCACTGGCATAGGCATAGGCCCCAGGCCAGAGGTTGGAGCGCACAACGGCCACTGAGTACTGCGGGCAGAGGCTGCAGGACAGGCGGGTGGTCCAGGGTGCCAGGTGCATGATTTCTGTGGTGGAGAGGCAGCAGAGGGGGGCAGCAGGGTCAGGAAGGCCCTCAGGCCCTGCACTGCACCCTGGAGGAAGGCAGGCAGCAATAAGGGAGGCCTGGAGGGGCATAAGGGGAACTACAGCCACCAACAGCTCGGGCTGCGGTGTTTGAACCCTGGCTGCAGACCACACTCTCTCGCGCACTCTTTTTTTTTTTTTGGAGACAGAGACTCGTCACTTTGTCACTCAGGTTGCAGTGCAGTGGCGTGAGCTCGACTGACTGCAACCTCTGCCTCCTGGGTTCAAGCGATTCTCCTGCCTCAGCCTCCCGAGTAGCTGGGACTACAGGCATGCACCACCACGCCTGGCTAATTTTGTATTTTTAGTAGAGACAGGGTTTCACCATGTTGGCCAAGCTGATCTCGAACTCCTGACCTCAGGTGATCCACCCACCTTGGCTGGCTGCATCCAGGAAATGGGGAGACTCATCTGGCCTTTGTTGCAGGGTGGCAGTGAGGCCTGGTGACAAGGTCTACGCACACCTGCTGCAGTGCCTGGTGCCCAGCAGGGCCCCCCGACTGAGGAGCTGCTGTGATTCCGCTCCTGAGTTGGCCATCAGTTTAGACCAGGGTGCAGAGGGCAGGGCACAGCCTGGCAGGATCTGGCTTCAAATCCAGGACTTGTCCCCTGGCCCACTCCTAGCCTCTCTCTCCACTTCCCTGTGGGTGCCTGAGGCCCCAACATTATGAAATTCCTGTCCATTCATCCAAAATCCAGCTCCAGGTTGGGCACAGTGGGTCATGCCTGTAATCCCAGCACTTTGGGAGGCCGAGTAAGGTGGATCACTTAAGGTCAGGAGTTCGAGATCAGCCTGGCCAACATGGTGAAACCCCATCTCTACTAAAAATACAAAAGTTATCTGGGAGTGGTGGCACATGCCTACAATCCAGCTACTCAGGAGGCTGAGATGAGAAAATTGCATGAAACCGAGAGGTTGAGGTTGCAGTGAGCCAAGATTGCACCACTACACCCCTGCTTGGGCGACGGAGCAAGACTCCATCTCAAAACAACAACAACAACACATACACACACACACACACACACACACACACACACACCCAGCTCCAGTCTTTAGGGAGGGCTCCCCAACTACATCCCCCTCCCTCCAGGCCCATATGGGACTCAAAAGGCCATATTCTAAGGTTTGGGCCATTGCCACAAGTCTATGGACATGTTCCCAGAGCACATCCTGCTGCAGGTGAGCGCCGGGACTCCCGCCTCCCACATGGCAAGGGCAGGGGGCCACTGTGATGGGGCCACTGTGATCACGCCCATTTTTTAGCTGAGAGAGCCTCTGAGGCTGGGAGGGAAGGACTGGGGAGATGGACCCCAGCAGTCCAGCCACCCCTCCCTTTCTTCCCAGCCCTCCCCAGCTAGTGGTGTACATGCTGACAGGGTTTCCTTACCCGCATCTTCTGAAAGTGGCGTTAGCAGTGGGGGGCCAACCTCCTGCTCCACCTCCTCTGGCCCCTCATCAGCCTTCTCTTCCTCCTCCCCCAGGTCCTCTTCCTCCTCTGTCTTCTGCAAAGGGTTCACCCAAGTGCAGCGGCCCTGGGGGTGGGGGGAAGCTCAGGCGATGGCCCCAGTGCACAGAGCCCAGCCTGCATCCTGTGGGGGAGGTGAAGGGCCAACAGGACTGAAGCACAGCCTTGTCCTCAGAGACCCAGGCACGGGCAAGAGGGCAAGATTTAGCCGCACAATTAAGAGGAGGTGGGAAATGGGCTGACAGAACTGCTCTATTGAGATGAGGACTCCTGACTGTGTGACCCCCATTCATGCATTCATTCACTCATTGATTCTTTCTTTTTCTTTTCTTTTTTTGAGACAGAGTTTTACCCTGTGGCCCAGGCTAGAGTACAGTGGCACGATCTTGGCTCACTGCAACCTCTGCCTTCTGGTTTAAGTGATTCTCCTGCCTCAGCCTCCCGAGTAGCTGGGATTAAGGTGCCTGACACTATGCCCGGCTAAATTTTGTATGTTTTAGTAGAGACGGCATTTCGCCATGTTGGCCAGGCTGGTCTCGAACTCCTGACCTCAAGTGATCCACCCGCCTTGGTCTCCCAAAGTGCTGGGATTACTAGCG
>NW_012119599.1:1638115-1642929 GCF_000951035.1 Colobus angolensis palliatus | reverse complement strand
CTTGAGGTCAGGAGTTTGAGACCAGCCTGGCCAACATGGCGAAACGCCATCTCTACTAAAAAATACAAAATTTAGCTGGGCATGGTGTCAGGCACCTGTAATCCCAGCACGAGGTGGGCGGATCATGAGGTCAGGAGATGGAGACCATCCTGGCTAACATGTTGAAACCCCATCTCTAGTAAAAATACAAAAAAATTAGCCGGGCATGATGGCAGACGCCTGTAGTCCCAGTTATTCAGGAGGCTGAGGCAGGAGAATGGCGTGAACCCAGGAGGCAGAGCTTGCAGTGAGTCAAGATCATGCCACTGCACTCCAGCCTGGGCAATAGATCGAGAATCTGTCTCAGGAAAAAAAAAAACATAGTTGTGGTGGTACGTGCCTGTAGTCCTAGCTACTCGGGAGGCTGAGGCGGGAGGATTGCTTGAGCCCTGGAGGTCAAGGTAGCAGTGAATTATGATCGTGCCACTGCATGCCAGCCTGGGTGACACAGCAAGATGCTATGTGTTAAAAGAAAAAAAAAAGTTGGGCGTGGTGGCTCAAAGTGCTGTAATCCCAGCACTTTGAGAGGCTGAGGCGGGCAGATCACCCGAGGTCAGGAGTTTGAGACTAGCCTGACCAACATGAAGGAACCCTGTCTCTCCTAAAAGTTCAAAATTAGTTGGGCGTGGTGGTGCATGTCTGTAATCCCAGCTACTTGGGAGGCTGAGGCAGGAGAACTGCTTAAACCAGGGAGGCAGAGGTTGCAGTGAGCCAAGATCACGCCATTGCACTCTAGCCTGGGTGACAAGAGCAAAACTCTGGCTCAAAAAAAAAAAAAAAAAGAGGAAAAAAGAAGAAGAAGAATAAAAAAGAACCGGACGTAGTGGCTCATGCCTATAATCCTAGCACTTTGGGAGGCCAAGGCGGGCGGATTGTCTGAGCTCAGGAGTTTGAGACCAGCTTGGGCAACACAGTGAAACCTCATCTCTACTAAAATACAAAAAATTAGCCGGGTGTGGCAGCGTGTGCCTGTAGTACCAGCTACTCAGGAGGCTGTGGCAGGAGAATCGTCTGAACCTGGGAGGTGGAGGCTGCAGTGAGCTGAGATCGCACCATTGCACTCCAGCCTGGGTGCCAGAGACTCCGTTCCCCCCCACCAAAAAAAAAAAAAAAAAAAAAGACGGAAAGAAAAGAAAAAAAAAATGCCTCTGTCCCCAAAGGTTTCTGACGGGATTATCCGCCAGTATCTGTTGAACCAATGAATGGATGGATGAATGGAGGAATGAATATTAGTTGCCTAGCAGAGAATAAGAGCTTGAGGTCAGTACTGCAGGGTCATGCGCGAGCCCCCTGCCCCTGCCATGTGGGAGGCGGGAGTCCCGGCGCTCACCTGCGGCAGGATGTGCTGTGTGTGATGCACCCAGTTGGCCATGGAGTCGACCAGCTCCAGCACGGGGATGCCCTCGAAGTCGGGGTTCTCCTCATAGGAGTCGCGCCCAGCACCACCTTCCTCCTCCTCGTCACCCTCCTCCTCGCTAAACTGATAGAAGCCCAGCGGGCTGACCTGCGTGGCGGCCGAGATGCGGGCTATTTGGGCCCGCAGGTAGTTGGCCTCGTTGCCCGGGAAGGGCGGGTAGCTGACCACCGGTGCGTCCAGGTAGCCTGTGAAGAACTTCTTGATCTTTCGGGCGTTCACGATCTGGGCCGGGGTGACGTGGGGCAGCCGCGTCCACGGCAGGCCCGGCTCGTTGCACACAAAGTACAGGTACTTGTTGGCGCCTGAGCGGCTCTCCTCCTTGGGGATCACGGGCGGCGGCTTCCACACGGGCTTAGGGATGATGTCCACGGCCTTCTCCTCGTCCTCCTCGCCCTCCTCCTCGCCGTGCGCCTCCATGACCTCGCCACCCTCCGTCATCTCATCCACCTCCTCCTCCTCCGCCTCCTCCTCGCCCTCCCGGAATTCCACCTCGGCCACCAGGTAGCTGCGGTTCATTCCCAGGATCTTGCCCCAGAAGCGACAGGTGTGGATTGGCTGCTGCTCCGCCAGCTGCTTCATGGCCAGGAAAATGCGGAAGCTCTCGTCCGAGCTCAGGCCGACGCCGGCCTGCTCGAAGTAGAAAGCAGTCTCCATGATGTTGGGCACGGGTGTCTCCCCCTGCGCAGGGTAGGATGGAGGGCAGAGGGGAGAATGCTGAAGCTCCGCTCCCTAGTCCACCTTTGCCAGACTTTTCTAGAGTCAAGAGAGCTAAAAGAGGCTGGGTGCAGTGGCTCACGCCTATAATCCCAGCACTTTGAAAGGCCGAGGCCGGCTGGTCACTTGACCTCAGGAATTCGAGTCCAGCCTCTGTCTCTACTAAAAATACAAAAATTAGCCAGCCATACAAGCGGGCGCCTGTAATCCCAGCTACCCAGGAGGCTGAGGCAGGAGAATCATTTGAACCAGGGAGGCGGAGTTTGCAGTGAGCTGAGATTGCTCCACTGCATTCCAGCCTGAGCAACAGAGTGAGACACAGTCTCAAAAAATAAAAAGAGGCCTGATGTGGTGGCTCACACCTGAAATTCCAGCACTTAGGGAGGCCAAGGCAGGCAGATAACTTGAGGTTAGGAGTTTGAGACCAGTCTGGCCAACACGGTGAAACACTGTCTCTACAAAAAATACAAAAATTAGCCAGTCGTGGTGACAGGTGCCTGTAATCCTAGCTATTTGGGAGGCTGAGGCAGGAGGATCACTTGGACCTGAGAGGTGGAGGTTGCAGTGAGCCAAGATCACACCACTGCACTCCAGCCTGGGTGACAGAGTGAGATTCTGTCTCAAGAAAGAGAAAAGAAGAGAGAAAAGAGAAAAGAAAAAGAAACCTAAAAGATTCTGTAACTCAGCTGCTCAGGCCTCTAGTGCTGGCCAGTGAGATATAGGGAAAGCCCTTGGAGAGGATGTCTCTGATGGAGAAGAAAAGGGAAAACCACACTAGGAGAAAATCTTTTGCCTTTTGTCTTTCCCTATTCTTCCTGCCTGGAATGGGGATATAAGATCTGGAGCCACAGCAGCTATCTTGGGACCATGAGGCAACACACGGGAGACAAAGTACTACACCCTTAATGGTGGTAGAGATGAACGGTGGAAATTGCTTGGTCCTCGGTAGCATTGCTCCCTTACCCACCCTGACCTTCTTGTTCCTGTAACAAAGAAGCCACTTTTATTCATGATTTCTGTGACTTGAGGCCTGATGCATTCCTGACACGAACTCCATGTTTCACAGAAAGCTAAACAAGAAGACAGGTCTTGAACGGAGGAGTCAGTGATGTTAGAGGATGGTAATAAGTCTGCCCTCACTGCCTCTATCTATACGATTTGCTTGATTCACACAGCCAGAGGACGGGTGGGGTGGAGGAGAAGAAGAAAAGGAGAGGAGGAGGAGGAAGAAGAGGAAGAAGGAAAGAAGGAGAAAGAGAGAGAGAGAGAGAGAGTGGCTCAGAAAGGGATTGAAGGCAAGCAGGCTGAAACTAGAAGCCAGCAAAGTTTACAGCCGCGCGCAGTGCCTCATGCCTGTAACCCCAGCCCTTTGGGAGGCTGAGGCAGGCAGATCACGAGGTCAGGAGATTGAGACCATCTTGGCTAAAATGGTGAAACCCCGTCTCTACTAAAAATACAAAAAATTAGCCAGGCATAGAGGCATGCACCTGTAGTCCCAGCTACTTGGAAGGCTGAGGCAGGAGAATGGCATGAACCCAGGAGGTGGAGCCTGCAGTGAGCAGAGATCGCACCACTGCACTCCAGCCTGGGTGACAGAGGGAGACTCTATCTCAAAAAAAAAAAAAAGAAAGAAGCCAGCAAAGTTTCGGCTCAGAAGCCAGGGAAAGAAGTGTAATGTACATCAGCACAGGCCACAGACCAATATCCTTCCCTCTCCCAGGGAAATGCCTGCCAGCCCCTATCCACGTGGCCACAAGGCTGTCACCAACACTTTATTATTCAATCAGTCCTGAAATCTTTATTATTTATTTATTTATTGTTGTTATTATTTTTGAGACGGAGTCTTGCTCTGTCACCCAGGCTGGAGTGCAGTGATACAATCTCAGCTCATCGTAACCTCCGCCTCCTGGGTTCAAGCCAGTCTCCTGCCTCAGCCTCCCCAGTAGCTGGGATTATAGGCATGCACCACCACGCCCAGCTAGTTTGTGTATTTTTAGTACATTTTTTGTAGTTTGTATTTTTTGTATTTAGTACAATTTCTGTATTTTAGTCCTGACCTCGTGATCCACCCTCCTCGGCCTCCCATAGTGCTGCGATTATAAGCGTGAGCCACCACATCCGGTCCTGTCACAATTAATTAAAATTTAAAAAAGAAAAGCCCTCCAGCTGGTGATTCTCAGTGTCTCAGTGATTGTCTCTGTGTGCAGAGAGTAACAGCATGTAGAACGAACGCCTGGCGCTTGAGTTACATGATGAAATGAGAGCACGCTCCTAAAGCTCTTAGCAGGGGACCAAGCAGGTGTCAGAATTATCATAGAGTCCAGAACAAAAGTCTGTTGAACGAGTGAAAGAACACTTCGTCCCAATTTTAAGCATCATCCAATTCTGGGTTTGTGAAATTAAATATAGCCAGTCCCCGACTTAAGATAATTTCACTTAGAGTTTTCAGCTTTAGGGTGGGTTTATCAGGGTATTAAATGCATTTTTGACCTATGACTTTTTTTTTTTTGTTTGAGATGGAGTCTTGCTCTCACGCTCAGGATGGAGTACAGTGGCACGATCTGGGCTCAGTGCAACATCCACCTCCCAGGTTCAAGCCATTCTCCTGCCTCAGCCTCCCGAGTAGCTGGGATTACAGGTGCCT
>NW_012119599.1:1637074-1637690 GCF_000951035.1 Colobus angolensis palliatus | reverse complement strand
GATTCTCTTGCCTCAGCCTCCCGAGTAGCTGGGATTACAGGCACCCGCCACCATGCCTGGCTAATTTTTGTATTTTTAGTAGAGACGGGGTTTCACCATATTGGTCAGGCTGGTCTCGATCTCCTGACCTCGTGATCCGCCCGTCTCGGCCTCCCAAAGTGCTGGGATTACAGGCTTGAGCCACCGCGCCCAGCCGAAGAGCATCTTGTATTTTGAGGACGGTGGAATGTTAATGAGTCCTGGGTGCTGCAGTTCTTAGTGGATCTCAATTTATAAACTGAGAAACTGAGGCTAGAAGAAAAGGAGTAATCGATTCAGTGTCCAGAGACTCCAGGAGGCACTGAATTTCACAGAAAATGTCTGCAGGGCAAAATCGTTTTCTGGAGAGAGGAGTAGGAGATGGTACAAGAGACCAGTCTCCGTCTCTGCCTGGCAGCTGGACTTAGCTTTCTAAAAAGCAGAGCTTCTCAGGGTATGCTTAAGTGAAAAATCCAATTAAAAGATTAAAACAAGTAGACAAAAACAGCCAGGAACAGTGGCTCATGCCTGTAATCCCAGCACTTTGGGAGGCCGAGGCGGGTGGATCCCTTGAGGTCAGGAGTTCAAGACTAGCTTG
>NW_012119599.1:1626700-1632434 GCF_000951035.1 Colobus angolensis palliatus | reverse complement strand
TATATTAAAAAAAAAAAAAGTATATATATATATATAAAATAAAAATTAAAAAAATAAAAAGCAGAGCTGACAGCCTTTCCTTTGCTTCAAACCAGTCAACGGTGCTCCAGTGGCCTCAGGAGAAAGCCCACATCTTCTGCCTGGTGTTCAAGGCCTCCTGTGACCTGGTCCTGCCTCCTCCACTGGGGGCACCCATGAGACTGAAGTTGTTTTTGTTTTTTTGTTTTACTGTTTTTTTTTGATACAGAGTTGTGTTCTGTCGCCCAGGCTGGAGTGCAGTGGCGGGATCGGCTCACTTCAACCTCCATCTTTGGGTTCAAGTGATTTTCCTGTCTCAGCCTCCTGAGTAGCTGGGATTACAGGTGCCTGCCATCACACCCAGCTAATTTTTGTATTTTTAGTAGAGACAGCGTTTTGCCGTATTGACCAGGCTGGTCTTGAACTCGTGACCTCGTGATCCACCCACCTCGGCCTCCCAAAGTGCTGGGATTACAGGCATAAGCCACCCCATCCTGCCGAGACTGAAGTTATTTTGTGACTGGATTGTCCAATGCTGTCTTTTGCCTCCGGGCCTCGGCACAGGCTGTGCCCTAAGTATGCTTGGGCTCCCACTGACCCTGAAGCCCACCTCTCCTGACTGGCTCACTCACCACCTCCTCCTCCATCTCCTGTTCGCCTTCGGCACCGCCTCCACTCCGGGTGAACAGCGCCTTCTGCTTCTCTGCCATCTCGTAGGTGGGCTGCATTTCGGGATCGTCCCGCAGCGTGTCCAGCTTGGGGTGGAACCACTCCCACTGCGTG
This sequence comes from Colobus angolensis palliatus, assembly GCF_000951035.1. NCBI lineage: Eukaryota > Metazoa > Chordata > Mammalia > Primates > Cercopithecidae > Colobus > Colobus angolensis. Next base: position 1,631,633 of record NW_012119599.1, on the reverse strand, counting down.
GTGCGGTTCAGCGACTCCAGGACAGACAAGGGGTCCTCGGGCCGCTGGTTCAGGATCTTGGTCAGCAAGTTCACCAGGTGCTCATACCTGCCTCCCACAGGAGGAGTGGGAAGAGAGGGGCCTCACTTACTCAGCTCACTGAGCCGGCTCCCATGTGCCTGGCCCTGTGCCTGGTGCTGGGGACACAGTAGGGAACAGAAAAGGTTCCTGCCCAGGTGTAGCTGACATTTATTTATTTATTTACTTATTTTTATTTATTTATTTATTTACTGAGATGGAGTCTTGCTCTGTTGCTCAGGCTGGAGTGCAGTGGTGCATCTCTGCTCACTACAACCTCTGCCTCCCAGGTTCAAGCGATTCTCTTGCCTCAGCCTCCCGAGTAGCTGGGATTACAGGCACCCGCCACCATGCCTGGCTAATTTTTGTATTTTTAGTAGAGACGGGGTTTCACCATATTGGTCAGGCTGGTCCTGAACTCCTGACCTCGTGATCTGCCCGCCTCAGCATCCCAAAGTGCTGGGATTACAGGCATAAGCCACCATGCCCGGCCGACATTCTTTTTTTGAGACAGAGTCTGGCTCTGTCGCCCAGGCTGGAGTGCACTGGCGCGATCTCGGCTCACTGCAAGCTCCGCCTCCTGGGTTCACGCTGTTTTCCTGCATCAGTCTCCTAAGTAGCTGGGACCACAGGTGCCTGCCACCACGCCTGGCTAATTTTTTGTATTTTCAGTAGAGTCAGGGTTTCACCGTGTTAGCCAGGATGGTCTCTACCTCCTGACCTGGTGATCTGCCCGCCTCAGCCTCCCAAAGTGCTGGGATTACAGGCGTGAGCCACGGCGCGTGGCCTCCTGGCCGACATTCTTATGATGGAGACTGAGACTAATCAAACAAGCAAAATATATATAGCGTGTCAGGCATGGGGTGGTAATTTATAGGGTGACACATAAAGTACTGAATGGGGCCTGGGGGTGCCAGGGATGGGAGAGGGTTTGCAATTTTATTTTTTAAATTTATTTTTCAGACGGGGTCTCGCTCTGTTGCCCAGGCTGGAGTGCAGTGGTGCGACCTTGGCTCACTGCAGCCTCTGTCTCCTGGGTTCAAGCGATTTTCTTGCCTCAGCCTCCTAAGTAGCTGGGATTACAGGCGCACACCACCACGTCCTGCTAATGTTTTTGTATTTTTTGTAGAGACAGAGTTTCATCATGGTGGCCAGGCTGGTCTCAAACTCCTGACCTCAGGTGATCCGCCTTCCTCGACCTCCCAAAGTGTTGGGATTACAGGCATGAGCCACCACACCTAGCCAACATCTGTATTCTTCTTATTTTTGAGACAGAGTTTTGCTCTGTTGCCCAGGCTGGAGGGCAGTGGTGTGATCTCAGCTCACCACCACCTCTGCCTCCTGGGTTCAAGCGATTCTCCTGCCTCAGTCTCCTGAGTAGCTGGGACTACAGGCACGCACCACCATCCCCAGCTAATTTTTGTATTTTTAGTAGAGATGGGGTTTCACTTTGTTGGCCAGGCTGGCCTCAAACTCCTGACCTTGTGATCTGCCCACTTTGGCCTCCCAAAGTGCTGGGATTACAGGCGTGAACCACTGTGCCTGGCCAGCATTTGTATTTTTTTTTTGACACAAGGTCTCACTTTGTCACCCAAGCTGGAGTGCAGTGGCTCGGTCTTGGCTCACTGCAACCTCTGGTTCCCGGGTTCAAGTGATTCTCCCGCCTCAGCCTCCCCGGTAGCCGGGATTACACGTGTGCCACCATACCTGGCTAATTTTTGTACTTTTTGTAGAGATGGGGTTTTGCCATGTTGCCCAGGCTGGTCTCAAACTCCTGGACTCAAGTGATCTGCCTGCCTCAGCCTCCCAAACTGCTGGGATTACAGGTGTGAGCCACCGGGCCCGGCCACAGTCGGCCTTTGAAACCAAGTTGGTCTGATTTCCAAGCATGTTATGTGTCACCTTTTGCTGCGTGGAAACTGTTTTGTTGGCAGTCTTTGGCGTGGTGTCGGGCCGTCGTGGAAGCTGGGAAGGGTGAGAAGAAGTGAGACTTTGGCTAGAGCTTCTCAGGAAGACAGCCTGAAGCTCTGAAAAGCTGGCACTTGGGGAATAGCCAGAGGTTAATTCTGACTAGATTCTAGGATCCGAGGAAGGAGCAGGTAGTGACTAGAAATGAAATTTGGACAGTGGGCAGGGGCTGAACCACATAAGGCCTTTTGTTTGTTGGTTTGTTTGAGACAGAGTCTCGCTCTGTTGCTCAGGCTGGAGTGCACTGGCGCGATCTTGGCTCACTGTAGCCTCTGCCTCACGGTTCAAGTGGTTCTCCTGCCTCAGTCTCCTGAGTGGTTGAGATCACAGGCCTGCGCCACCACGCCTGGCTTTTTGTATTTTTAGTAGAGACGGGTTTTGCCATGTTGGCCAGGCTGGTCTCGAACTCCTGACTTCGAGTGATCTGTCTGCCTCGGCCCGTGTTCATGGATGGGTACTCCATGCTACCCATCCGGGCTTCCTCAGCCTGGAAGGCCCGGGGCACTAGCTCCAGAGACTTCCAAAGTCCTGGGATTACAGGCATGAGCAAGGCCTTCTATGTCTCAGGTCAGGAGCCTTGAAGGCTGCGGTGAGGAGTCTGAGCTTCCCCCATGGGTAATGGGGAGCCATAGCAGATTCTGAGCATTGGAGGGAGGGCCAGCTTTGTGCTTTAGTAAGAACCATTACTTCATCAATCTCATTTCTCCCGCTCTCCCGCTTCCTCCCTTGGTTCCAGACATACCAGCTCCTCAAAAACAGAGACTTTGCATGTGTCGTGCGCTCTGCCTGGCTCACTCTTCCTTCAGTTATCTGCAAGATGCTCTCCCTCGCCTCCTTCAGGGCCCTAATCAAATGTCACCTCCTTGGACAGGCCTTCTCTGACCCACACAATTTATTTTTTTTGAGACAGAGTCTCGCTCTGTTGCCCAGGCTGGAGTGCAGTGGCATGATCTCGGCTCGCCGCAACCTCTGCCTCCCAGGTTCAAGCGATTCTCCTGCCTCAACCTCTCAAGGAGCTGGGATTACAGGCCCATGCTACCATGCCCTGATAATTTTCGTATTTTTCAGTAGAGACGGGGTTTCACCATGTTGGCAAGCCTGGTCTTGAACTCCTGACCTCAGGTGATCCGCCCGTCTCGGCCTCCTAAAGTGCTGGGATAATAGGCGTGAGCCACTGCGCCCGGTCAGACCCCCACTATTTGATGTGTTCCCTAGCCCTCTTAGCCTCCCTTATTTTTGACCTGAGCCCTTAGCTTCAGTTGATCACTTTTTCTGTTTCTTGCCCACTCCCCTATAAGGAGAGCGTCCTAGGCATCTAATGGAGGCTGAGAGCAGTGTATTGCGACTACAGCTAAGTGGCTTTGGCAAGTATCTTCCTCAGGCAGGGAGGTTTAGTTGCAGGATAAGAGGGTCTCAGGAGGGCTGGGCATGGTGGTTCATGCCTGCAATCCCAGCACTTTGGGAGGCCAAGATGGGCAGATCACTTGAGGTCAAGAACTTGAAACTAGCCTGGGCAACATGGTGAAACCTTCTCTCCACTAAAAACACAAAAATTAGCTGGGTGAGGTGGAGCGCACCTGTATCCCCAGCTACTCGGGAGGCTGAGGCAGAAGAATCACTTTAACTCAGGAGGGAGAGGTTGCAGTGAGCCGAGACCGCACCACTGTGCTCCAGCCTGGGCGACAGGGTGAGATTATGTCTGGGGGAAAACAAACAAACAAAAAAAGCAAGAGGACTTGGGGAGCCAGATCATGTGTTCTGGAATCCTGACTCTGCCACATCCTAGCTGTGTAGTTTTGCGTAAGCGACCCAACTTCTCCGTGTCTCAGTCTCCTCCTCTGTAAAGCAGGATGAGCTGATGTGCTCATCTCCGCTGAGAATTAGGTGTGAGTGTGCGCAGTGCTGGCACATGTCTGGGAAGTGAATGCTAGCTGTTGTTGGCACTGATTCTGACTCTGAGCTGAATTAGAGGCTGGGAGCAGTCACTGGTTTTCCATGAGGGACGATCCCTTGTCTGACTGACTGAGGTAGAGGTAGAGACTTGGGTGGGGCCCCTCCCAGCCTGGGTCCCCCACCCGCCCCACTCCTAGCCCCTGCTCACAGGCTGAGGTCGCAACTGATGCTGGTCTGCAGCAGGTAGGCCTTGGCGTTCTGCACGGCCAGCTCCAGAGGCTCGGGCTCAGGCACTTCGGCACTGTAGTGTGGGAAGCCCAGCTCAGAGGCCGAGAACTGAAGGGCAGGATCATTCCTTATGTAGGGCCCGTGCTGGGCACCTTCAGAGAACTGGTCTGTCTGGTAGAGGTTGAACGGGTCCAAGGGGTTGACTGGGGGCTCCGGGAAGGTGGAATCCAGTTGCTGGAACAGGCTCCTTTGGCCCTGCTGGAGCCGCTGCATTAGGCTGGTGGTGAGCTCTGCGGCCTGGATCCTGCTTTCATCCGAGTAAGGCTGGGGCTGGAACTCCAAGGGAAAGCCCGTGTTCATGGATGGGTACTCCATGCTACCCATCCGGGCTTCCTCAGCCTGGAAGGCCCGGGGCATCAGCAAACTCTCCTGTTGGGACAGGCTGCCCCTCTGTGACCAACCCGGGGCGTTACGCCGGGCGTCTGGCGCTATCTGCTGCCCCTCCTCAGGGTCCGCTGCCGGGGGCTGAACTTGGTCCCGACTGTGCTGCCTCTGGGAGGCCTGGGAAGTCCTCCGGTCCGGGGGCTGCTGGGGAGGGCGCTCAGGGTAGGGTGGCAGGTCCCCCATGGTTCGCCAGGAGGAACAGACCTCTAGGAGAAAGGCTTACAGACAAGGAAGCCAAGCGAGCCACCTGTCGACACCGCCGGTTTCTGAGCACCGGAAGCGGGGGCCGTTACCCGGGGAGGGCGCGGGGAGCCGGGCCAGGGTGGGTTCCGCGCAGGCTCCG
>NW_012119599.1:1611779-1626520 GCF_000951035.1 Colobus angolensis palliatus | reverse complement strand
GTCCCCGTCCCATCCCCCTTCCCCGCCCCCAGCCCCGTCAGCTGTTCCCCTTGGCCTCGGGTTCCCTAGCGTCCTCAGCAGCCGGGCTAGGGGTCTTCACGACATCTTCTCCAATAGGTGCCAGGGTCTGGGGACTCCGCTCCTCCTTAGAGGTCAGCCCGCTCGCTGCCGTCTCCTGGTGACCGGGGAAGGAAAGGGGGGCCGGTTGGATGGCGTGGTCCCCTCCATGCTCCCATTCAGGCCCTGTCCCCTGATGCCCGTCCCCCACCTTCACCCCGGCCCAGATCCGGCTTCCTCCTTCGCAGCGAAGGCTGCTCTCCCTACCTTGGGTAGGGGGCCCTCGAGACTAGAGTCCAACAGCGCAGCCTCGGTCAGCCCTGAATCGTCATCCATGCTGATGAAGATGCCTGGGGTCTCGCACTCAGGCCCCTCCTCCCGGAAATCCATGGCTTCCTCAGACGGGGGCGGGCCCGGCCGGGCCGAGGGAGAGAGAGAGGAGGAGGACGAGGAGGGGGCTCCCATTCCTCCCGGCTTCAGCTTCTGCTCCTCCTCCAGCTGCCGCTTTAAGGCCTTCTCCTGGGCCAGCCGCAGGCCAATGAGGTCCTGCGGGGGCCGGGGGGCCGGGGCCGGGGCCAAGGCCAGAGGCTCCAGGTCGTCCTGAGGGTGGGGAGGGCCACACAGCAGCTCAGAGGTGGGTGGCTCAGAGGACGGCGGGAAAGAGAAGGAACCACCCTGAGGTGGTCTTTGAGTTCTTCACCAAGGGCATGGGGAGGAAAGGGCAGTTGTCTCCCAGACCCCCAACTCCCTTCCAGCAGGAGCATCCCCTGGGAGACGGGTGGCTCAGAGGCAGGGGTGGCCTGAGTCTCTCGGGGTCGGGAGGAGGCCTTGGTGATGCTTGCTGGCTTGGGGTATGGGGTGGGAGTCTGAGGATCCAGATGGGTGGGCTGCAGGGCCCTCACCTCCTCCAAGGGCCCCGCAGGCGCTTCCTTGGCTTCTGGCTCCTGCTTACCGCTGGCCTCCAAGATGGTCATGATGGAGTTAGGGATATGAGCTTGCTGGGTGGAGAGCAGGAAGGGGGCGCTGGGGACAGCTCTGGCACAGAGACCCCACTTGCCCACCTTAGGTCCCGGGGCCCTAACCCTCCAGAGCTCCCAGCAGTGCAGGGCCTTCTTGTATCCACCTCCATCCAGTCCCCACCAACCGGAAGGACCCAGGGGGCCGCCCACCGCACACCCGGGGTGGGGGGAAGGGGTACCTGGTGGGGGGTGAAGGAGCGGACATGGGCCAGCAGAGGCTCCCGGAGCTCAGGGCACTTGTCAAAGACGGCTCCCAGCTGCTGGGGCGGCAGCTGCAGGATGACCTGGAAGCTCTGGGGCTTGGTGCGCTGGCAGCACTTGATGAAGCCCTCCCACACTTTGGGGTACTTCCACACCTGAACCAGGGAGGGAGGGAGCTGTCGGGAGGGGCACACAGGCAGTCCCCCAGCCTTGACACTGGGAGAAAGACCTTGCCAAGACCATGCCCAAATCCCACCATCCAAGATTCCTCTGGATGGGCCACAAGCAGCCCTGACCTCCCTCCAGAGGCCTTTTGTCTTCCCGATCCAGGCGGCTGGACCATGAGGGCAACTTGGGAAGGGGGTGGAACAAACTCAGAGCCGCCTTTTACCAGAGCTCCCCCTGGGCCAGGCCTAGGCTAAGTGCTGCGGGAGCACGTCTCATGACATTCCCACGGCAGTCTCCAGGGGGCGACATTAGCCCTGCTAAACAGCGGAGGTCCATGCTGGCGCCGGGACCCGTCCCGGGTCACATGTACATTCTCACGGCAGCCTCCAGGGGGCGACATTAGCCCTGCAGGATTTGGTTTTTTGTTCCATCACAGTATTTTTCTTTTTTTTTTTTGAGACAGGGTCTTAATCTGTCGCCCAGACTAGAGTGCAGTGAGTGGCGTGTTTCTTCCTTACTGCAGCCCCAAACTCCTGGGCTCAAGCAGTCCTCCTGCCTCGGCCGCCCAAGGAGTTGGCATTACAGGTGTGAGCCATCACACCTGGCTTCATCGTCGTATTTCTAAAGCCCAAATTTCTAGCACTTCTTAAAAAACTGGACCATTTTTCAGCTCTGGGATGCATCCTGGCCGGGCACACAGCAGTGGAGGGTGAGCAGCAGCCATGCCTCTCCTGGGTGCACACCCCTTGAGGGTTACCATAGCTCCTATCACCCAGCTGCCCTCCCTAATCACCTGGGAGCTGGCTCAGTCATAGACCCTGGAGCACTGCTATTTTCTTGGCAAGGAGGCAGAGCAGAGCCTGCTGTCCTCCACCAGGCTTCCTCTGGGGTCAGGGGAAGGGGAGGGCAAGCAGACTAGAAGCCTGCTGGTTAGGTCTGCTGCTGTCTGCAGCCTGGGGGCGGGGTGGCCGGGGGTGGGTTACCTGCTTCATGATGAGGCGGGACAAGATGTTCATGACGAAGCCCCCCAGGCGGGGGTACATGGTCAGGGACTGGATGACGGTCCTCATGAGCAGCATGGGCAGGGGGCTCTGCTCCATCAGCTGCTGCATCACCACGGCCAGCACCTCTGACGTGTACACGTTCCGCTCCGCAAAGCACAGGTTGGTGGCTGCGAGGAGGCGGAGAGTGGGCCTGTCCTCTCTGCCCAGCTGCCCCCTGGGAGGTGGGAGCCCTGGCCCTGCTGTCTGCCCATGTGAGGGGAAGACTTCTAAAGCCCTGACTTCTAAAGCCCCTGAGGGAGACAGGAAACTCCCGCCACCCAGCAGAAGGCACACTGCAGCCCCGCCCTTGGAAAACCTGCAGGCTTCATTCAAGGGAGAAGACATCCAACTCCAGGAAGCCCCAGCATGGGTGGAACAGGGAACCCGTGGCCCCTCACTTTGAGGACAACCTTGGGAAAGATGTGTTGCTAAGCCCTGGGGGAGCGGCAGGGCCCCCCACCCCTGCCAGGGAGGGAAGGCAGCTATTGGCTTCCACCAGCCCCTCCAGAGAGAACAGCAGTCCACAGACCAGCTTGTCAGAGGGCCAAGGGACTGCCCACTCAGTCCTGACAAGGATACAGGGCTTGCGCTGGTGCTGGGAAGATGGGGGGGGTGCCAGGCAAAGGGCTGTGCGGGGGTTATGAGCACAATCAGTAGAGTAATAGCGAAGGGAGGGACAAGAGGAGGCTGGGGCTGGGGCATACGATGAGCTCAACACCCCGTGCCACTACCAGTAGGACCCAGAGGGTTGGCACAGCACGAGCATCCACGAAGGCAGGCCCTGGGGGTCTGTTCCCCAGTGGGTGGCCATGCCCCAATCCACTGTGCTAATGGGAGGCCCCAGGAGCTGCCTTTGAAGCCCTTCCCCAAACACCACTTGCCATGTGAATGTCAACCAGGAAGTCTTTATTGAGCCAGAAGAGCACCCCAACCCCCCAAATCCTTGAGGCTAACGGAGAACAGGGATGGGGTCTCTAAGGGAGGGGGGGTGTAGACAGGTGGGAGGAGGTTGAATGGGCAGAGCAGAGAGTGGAGGCGACGACCTGTCAGAAACCCAGGAAGCCCCTGCTCTTCCTCAGGGCCAGGTGGTCACTGGTCCTGCCCTCTCAACCACCTAAAGGTTCCAGAATCACCCCTCCCCTCCTCCTCCTCTGTCAGCTTTGCCCTGGCCCCCAACCTGGGCCTCCCCTGAGCCTCTCATCCATTCTCCATACAGCAGCCTGAAGGGTGTTTTGGAAAGCTCAGACCTGACTCTCCTCCCAGAGACCTTCGAGAAACAAGGCCAAATTCCCACCACGGCCTGCAAGACTCCTGTGGGCAGGCCCCAGGGGCGCCTTTCCTGATGGCTACGGCCTGACCTCTTCTCTTGACCAGGCCCCCTCTCGTCTCCTAGGTCCAGAACCAGCCAGCGAGCACCTCCCTCAGGCCCTGCAGTCTCCTGCTGCTGCCGCCTACTCATCCTTCCTTGGTCTCAGCCCGAGTGTCCCCTTTTTCGGGAAGTCTTCCCTGATGTCCCACACCCAGGCTGGGTTATGTGGCCCCTCTGGGCTGCCCAGTCCCATGTCACCCCTCTCAGTTGTTACTGGCCAGGGACTTCTTGTCTCTTTCCCTGGACTGTAAGCCCTGGAAGGATAGGGCTAGGGCTGTCCTTCCTGTGTCCCCAGCACTACCCAGGATGGATATGGGTGAGCAGAGGTGCTGAGTTTTCTTAATGCTGGACTACCAGGAGTGGGTCTAGTTATAGACAAGTTCCCCAGAGGAACAGGGTGGTCTGTGGGGGAGAGAACAGTGCACAACAAAAGGACTGGACTTTGTGATCTGGAGCTTAGAGTGCAACCAGGAAGAATTCTGGTGCCCGAGGAGAAAAACGTGGGCTGGGTGCTGGGGACACCAGCTGGAAGGTTGTCTAGCCTGCAGTGTGCAGGCCTGGCTGTGTTGAAAGAAAAGGGTAGGGTGGTATAGGGTAGGCCCTGCTGACCCTTCCAGGGGCCTGGCTCCTGGTGGCCCGTGTGGCCTCCGGCAAGGCCCTTTCTTCTGGGCCTAGGATCCTCAGGGCTTCTAATCTGGGTCCACAAATGGTCTTGGGGGGTGTGTGTGTATGTGTGAACCCCCTCGAACTGAATGCAAACAATATGAGCATACTGTCCTGGGAATGGGCTAGAACTTTCCTCAGATCACCAAAGGGGTCGGGGAACATGAAGACCACAGTCCTGGCCTATGAGCCTGGAGATCTTTCCTCCCTGCTGGTCTCCCACGAGAGGCCTTGGGGCCTCGTGGGTTTGACATTTCCATAAGCTCCTCTCTTGACCTTAAAAGTTTCTGAGAGAACTTGCAGAGGAAGGTTAGGAAGTAAGTCACTGAAAAGCTGTTTCAAGCTAGAGCACGAAAGTAAGCGGCACAGAGAGGAAGCCCTTTCCTGTTTGAGGGCGAGAAGAGAAAGCAAAGGACAGCAGTCTTCTGAGTAGAGAGGGCGACAGTGAGGGTGTCCAGCTCTGTGGGACAGGATGGCTCCTGGCCCAGAAACCTCGCTCAGGAGTAGTGGAGGGGCGGACGCTCTCAGGGGAGGTGGTCCTCAGTCGCGGAACCGGCAGAGCTGGGACTCCCACCCAGGTCCGTTTCACTTCAGATTCTGTTTTTTCCACTACACCAGTTAGCTTCTGCGCGGCCCTGAGTAAGTCACCTAACCTCTCTGGAGCCTCCATTTCCTGTCTACACAATGGAAGTGAACATACTCACCAAGTGGCGGACCAGCAGGCTCAGGTCTGTAGGCCTTCAGGGAGAGCCCAGTGCAGAGTGCTCAGTGAGTGGGGGCCATCGTGAGCCAGTCAGTTCGTCACCAACCCTGCCGCCCTGGAGGCAAACTCTCCTGCCTCATCTACCCTAGGCCACAAGTGCCGTGGAGCCCTGGGTCTGCCCTGCTGCTGCGCCTCTGAGCCTCTGACTACCACTCACGGTGCACCCTGCTTCCTTCTATTCCTCGGGGCTAGGGGTGGGGCTACCCCTGACTGCTTTAGGCCCACTCTGTACCAGCGCAAAGCAGGTACATCAGAGTGCCTTAGACAGAGGCAGAAAAAGGTGGGTTGTAAAGGGTAAAACCTGGAAGGAAGGAAGAGGAGGGAGGGAGGGAGGAGGAGGCAGGAAAAGGAGGAAGGGAGGTGGCTCTCCGGAGCTCTGTGGGGCTGTGAGTGGCACAGTCTTTGACTTGGCAGATTCCAGTGGGGGCATGTGGGTGACTGAGGTCCTGCCCCTGTCGTCGCAGGGGCCAGGCCACTGGAGTGGGGGGGAAACACCTCACCTTTGATGATGGATTTCATGTCACACTTCACAGAGTCGATGTTGTGTAATGCAATCAGGAGCTCTCCAGGGTTCAGCGGGGACAAGGCCGAGTTTCCCTCACCTGCGACGGGTGGGAGAAAGGGTGGGGGAGACAGAACGGACGCATAAGAGATGGGTCTGAGTTCCCCAGATCGGGGGAGCTGGGAGCAAAGATGAGGTGCCCTCTGCTTTCAGGGCTGAAACAGGGGAAGTGACTGACAACATAAAAAGGGGACACCGAAGGTAGCAGCAGCCCTTGGGCAGCCTAAGGTTGCCATCCAGTGCTCCTCCCCATCCTGGGCTCCCACCCTGGGTAGTGTGTGGCACAGCTAGGTCTCTCTGCCCCTGGGCTGTGCACCCTTGAGGGCAGGGTAGGACCACCTCATTGTGTGGTCCCCAACACAGACTCCAAAACAGCACAGGGGCTCATGGGCATTTGCGGCACAGAACAAGATGAAGCCAGGCTGCAGCCTTCCAAAAAGTGGCTGGAGCCTTCAGCTGTTGTGGGGCCTGGGGAAGTGGAGGGGAGGAGGCTGGTGGGGTGGCTCTTTGCTGCTGCTATTTTGATGGTCCCAGAGCCATCTATGTGTGTGTTTTAAAGCACCAGGGTCTGCGTGGAACAGACATCCTCCATTCTTTCTTGAGCTCCAACCACTGGGGTACGGGGCGAAGAATCCCTTCTACCTTACTTGCTAGTTTTTCTAAGTTGAAAGTTTTGTTTCTTTTTGACTGTGTCAAAACAAAATGCCCCTAGCCCACAGCTTGAGGGATTCAGGCAAGATCTGAGGAGGGGCCAGACTGCAGCCGGGCCTGAGAGGGGCTGCGGTGTGGCCAGATCCTAGAAGGGAAGACGCTGCTGGAGCCTCCGGCCCCAGCTCCACGGTCTTGTCCCTGCTGTGAATGAAACCATCATCCAAGCATCCCGGAGGGTGGCCTGGGAGCTCCAGACACATGGAAATGTCCAGTATAGCTGGTGTCCCAGGCAGCGGGATGTGCCCCCTCTCCCTGAGGGGGGCGCCTGCACCTCGCCTCCTGCCCCACACCTGGGTGGGTGGTCCTCCTGGTGGGGAGGAGGCTGCATCACCTACCATGCTGGGTGCCCAGCAGGCGGTTGAAGACTTCCTTCACCACGATGGGGTTGAGTTTGATGAGTTTAGGCAGGGCCTGGATCACCTCTTTCTACAGGGAGAAGGTGGTGGGGTGGGGGTTAAGTCAGATACACCCTCACTTCCCTTCTAGACAAGCCACCCCTTCTGCTCGCTTCTGGGGAGCTGAGGGCAAGCTCTGGCTCACTGAGCCCCTCCTACTCTCACCACACCCTCAGGGCAGAGCTTTCTCCCCAGCTCTCACTCCATCTGAGTCCCTTGCATGTCACGTGTGTGTGCCCCCAAGAGGCATCCTAATCCTTGTCTGACAGAGAAGAAAAGCGAGTCTCAAAGAGGGGAGGGGACCCGCTTGAGGTAGAGGAGGAAGCAGCAGAGCCACTGGCACCCGGGTGCCCATGCAAATGAGTCCAGGAGCTGCTCTGCATTTCCAGGGTACACAGGTGCCAAAGGCTTCCACGACTTCTGACCACAGGCAAGGTGTCTTCTGCACTCTGCTATGTGCCTCTGGCTCAACCGCTTCTGCAACGTGCTGCCCTGCCCCTCCCGGTCTCATATGTCCCAGGTAGCAGGGACAGACGGGCCCCCGGCTCCATACCTTCTCCAGCCCATTGAGCACCGGGATGAGGAAGCGGACGTCTGGCAGTCGCTTGTGGTAGAGATCCCGGACCCGCTTCACCAGCTCCGGGGAGGGTGGGACTGCATGGAAGCAGCAGGAGACACCGAGTTGGAGGCAGAGGGGAGCGTGGGGGAGGGTGGGCACCCAGGAAAGAGAAGCAGGCGGGTGTGCGGGAAGGGATGGCAACTTCACAGCAGGAACTTTTCACCCTTGGCTGCTCACGTGCAATTAGCACCACACTGTTCCAGATGGAGAAACTGAGGCCCTAGGACAGGCAAAGACCCACAAGAGGTGCGACCATCTGGGGACCCAGTGGCTCGGATCCCCAGGACCCGGGGAAGGCTAAGGAGAGGGAGGAAAGCATGAAAGGTGGGGGTCCCCAGGGTCACCTTTGTCTGTGAGGCTGTGCAGACATCGTGTGACCAGTGTCTCTGCCCCCTTGGGACAGTTTTCCACCAGCAGGAGCAGCTCCGGGGAGTTCATGCCCATTCCTCGGATCTGGAGGCAGAGACAGGGATGACCACACCCAGGGTGAGAGCTTCGGGAAGCCTCAGGTGCTGCCGGCAGGGTGGCTGCGGGAAATGCTGGGGCTCAGGGTGAGACTGGTGACAGGGTTTGGAGGGTGGGGGAAAGGTGGGGAAGGGCAGGAGAGGTCAGAGAAACCTCGGCCTCTCCCTGCAGCCTCTCCGGATGTGGCCTGCTCCAGCTCCCAGCCCTGGCTGGGCTGTCCTCCAGCAGGCCACTCCTCTGTGGCTCAGACCTGACCTGACCTCGAATGCCTACCCCGTGCTTCACTCACTGGTGAAGATGTTTCTGGCTCCACCCACACCCACCCGCTTCGTGACCTGGTTTCCCATGCGCAGCTGGCTTGGCTGCGAGCCCAGACCAGGCTCCACCTGCTGCTGCTTCCTGAGCCCGTCCCACGGTGAACGCCAAACACAGGAGCTGCGGCCGGGCTCCACTTTCGCCCAGTAACCTTTACGCTCCTGACTAAAACCGACTGTCTCTGCCCTCGGGAAGCTCACAGCCCCACAGGATCACTTTTCCACAGTTGGCTCACCTTGAGAATGGGGCTAAAAATGTTTCCTCCTGACTACAAGCCTGTTATCCCCATTTTCCAGGTAAGGGCCCCACTGAACCCAAATGGCAGATAGGTGGGGATTAACATACAGTTCTCTCCTCCATGTATCATGAAAATGTTCTGTAATCCAAAAATGTCAGGGGCAGAAAGAAAAAAAGTGGTTTCAAACCCTGCTGCAAACTGAAGTACAGACCTTCTAATCTCAGGTGACAGTATGTCACTGAGCTGCTTCTCATGTGGGCAGCCCTGTGGCTCCAGAGAGAGAGGTGGGAAGGACTTAAGTCTACGTAATGACAGCTAAAGAGTCCCATCAGCAACACCGGGAAGGTCAGCTCATAAACAGTGACAGTGACACAGAGGTTTATGTGCCTGAGTTCATGGACTCCTTGCATCAGCATGGAGGGACTGGACTGTCTACCCTAGTTTTACTGACAGGCCCAAGGTCGCAGTGAGAAAGCGACAAGAGAACGCGAACCCAGCTCTACCCAGCTCTAGGCTCCCAACTGCTGGGCCACTCTGATGTTTCCTCAGGAACTGATGAGTGACATGCGGACCGCCCGCAAGCCACACAGCCTGGGTCGACCCGGGGTGACCACCCTTTGGGCTTGGCACACTCTGAGGTGGAGCAGGTTGGGGAAGAGCTGGAGCTGGGGACACAGCCCTGCCTGTGGGTGGGCAGGGCCTGGTGGGCTCAGGGGCCTCACCGGCTGCTCGATGACCCTGAGCACCGTCCGCTTGATGTCGGCGATGGCTTCAGTGTACACGGCCGCCAGCTCGTGGATCAGCTTGTGGTTCTGAGGCAGGAGAGCCAGGTAGAGGTAGAGACACTGCTTCACTGTCTCCTCCGTCCAGGGCGCTGCCACCTCTGACAGGGCAGGAGCGGCATCGGATTGGCCCACACTCTTCTCCAACCCCCTCGGACCCTCAGTAACTGTCCCTTCTTGGGCAGTGGAGCCAGGGAGGGCAGAGAAGGGAGCCGGGGCTGGGGAGCTAATTGTTCTAGGGCAGGAAAATGGGGTGGGACCAGGACTTCCTACTTCCAGCATCCCCTGACTGCCAACACACAAGGCACCTAGAAAGATCTTTCTAAAGTGCGATCCTGATCCTGTCCCTCTCCGCCTCCAAGCCCAGCCATGCCCTGTGGCCTCAGAATAAACCCCCAGCTCCCTGCCTCCCAGTGGCTGCCACGTGTTGTATGGGGTGGCCCTGGCCTGCTGCCCTCCACGGTGGTTACACACACTTTCTAACAGTCCCAAGGGCCCTGGTCTCTTTGCCTTTGCATCGACCCTCCTTTCTGCCTGGTCCACAGCACCTGCTCAGACTCTGGGCCTCCCGAAGGCGGTGCATCTCCTGGGAATGCTTCCTGGCACCTGGGCCAGGCCTCCCGTGCTGCCCTATCATGGCCCCAAGACTTCCCATTTAAGGGTCCATTTACTCGGGGTCTGAGTCTACCTGTCTGTAATCCTGGAGGACCCAAGGCTCTGTTGAGGGGACCTGCCTGAGATGACCCTGCCTGGTCCTTCCTGGGGCCCCGACGGCTGGCTCTCCTTGTCTGCCAGATCTCTCTCCCTGACCCCCTAGGCTAGGTCAGATGCCCCCTACCCTTGACTCCCACAGCCCCCAGGTGGCTGTCCCAGTCCTGCCCGTTCCCGTCACTGGTGTCCGGGTGGCTTCCCCACTCAGCCCCTCTGCTCACAGGGACCAGAGTGCGGACACAGCAGCACTCAATATGCATCTGATGACCTGCGGCCAACCTGTGTCTTTGTCGGCTCCAAACAGCACAGACGGTGGGTTGGGGTGCACCAGGAGCTGCAGGTAGTTGAGGGCAAATTTCTCTACATACTCCCGCAGCTGCTCCTTCTCATACATGCGTTTGATGAACAGCAGGGCCTGGGAGCGCACCTGAGGAGGAAGATGGAGAAGGGCGGGGTCAGGGAAGAGGGAAGAGGAAGAACAGCTATTCCTGCGAGTATGGCAACAGTCATGTGAAAACAGACCCGAGCCTGAGAAGGGGCAGCCCAGCTGTTACCAGGGCCCAGAGCTGGTCCCCAGCGCAGGAGGCAGATATCCTGGCCAGGGCCGGACCCACAGCACCACCTCGCTGCCTGCCTCTCCAGCCCATCTGCCCGTCACTGCTCCTTGCCTTGCTCACCAAGCTCCAAGCAGAGGGAGATCTCAGTTCCTTAAAAGTGCCACTCCCTGCCAAGTCTCCCTAGAACGCCTACTGCCAGCTAAACAGTTTCACTCAGACATTATCTGCCAAGACCTGTGAGGGCAGGGGCTGGTCCTGGGCACTCTGATCCCAGCAGCAGCACAAGGCCAAGGCCAGGGCCAGGGCCAGGGCCAGGGCCAGGGGTGTGCAATGAAGGTCTGCTGAATGAATAAACATGCTGCCAGGCAAGGGCTGGGGCAAAAGGCTGCAGGAAAGGATGGGTCAAGGGCGCTCTCAACCACAGCATGTGCACATTTGTCCCCTCGTCTAGAGCACACCCAGCTATTCATTTTCCAGGTCTCAGCCCACATGTCCCCTCCTTGAAGGAAGCTTTCCTTGAAACACCTCCCCTGCCCACCCCACAACCAGATGGTCGGCCCCTCCCTCCTCAGGGCTCCGCAGCTGCACACTGCTCTGCTCAGCTGCTGAGCATGCTGGGTCCTCACTGCTGGCTGAGGCCACACTGGCTCCCCTGCTGGGCAATGCTCTCAGGCCCCAGCACAGGACTGGGCTGCATGAGGAGCCTGTGCTGGCCACCACAGGTGGATTAAGAGCGAGTTGGTTCCTCAGGATAGAGGTGGCCTCTGCAAACTGCAGGCTGAGGGCAGCCAGGAAGTGGAGCAGGGGATCACCTTGTCCTTCTCGTGGGAGCTGAGGTCGAGAAGGACATGCAGGTACTGGAACTGGCGGGACGGGCGCTTGAAGATCAGGTCTCGAAGTGTGGACATGCCCAGATAGGTGCGACTCTGCAGCAAGAGGAAAGGGACCTGAGCTCAGCCCACCTGACTGTGCCTTTGGGCTCTCTGTCCTGACTGCCTCTGACAAAACGGCCCGGTCCCTCATGAAACCCCCTGCCACAAGGTTTAGGCTGTGTGCCCTTCAGACCCCTCAGGGAGAGCCCTGTCCCTTGGCCCAGGCTGCAGTGACCAGGGCCTGCCTCACCTCATCCTCGCAGTACTTGCGGATCACCTCCAGGGCACTCTCTGTGATGAGTGGCGCTTCCAGCACAACCTTGGTGAAGATCCTGCCAGAGATGGAGGGAGGGCCATGGCTGCAGAGGAAAAGGCCACCTGGCTCCCAGGCCCTGCTGAATTGTAGGAGCTCAGGGCCAGCAGGCCCTCCCTCAAGGGTTGCTTGTTCAAGCCCCTGGTTATGAAGCTTGGGAAGTGAAAAGACCAGGGTTCAAAAGCTGCCGGCTGGATGATCTAGGCAGAGGCTGCACCTCTCTGAAACTCATTTCTTCCTTTTGTCAAACAGGGATTCCTAACTTTATTCACTGAACATAAGAATGGGAGGGAATGATGGCGGGTGGAGAAGGGTGTGGGTGTTTTAGATATGGTGGCCTCAAAAAGCCGCTTCGAAGTTACATTTGAGTAGACTGGTAGATGAGAAGGAGCCAACCACACACACAGTTGAGGGAAGGGCATTCCAGGTGGACAGAACAGGAAGCACTAGTGCCCTGAACTTGGCACGTTCGAGGAACAGATAGAAGGCCAATGTGGCTAATGTTCGGGGAGTAAAGCCAAAGAGACTGGGTAACATAACACCTCACTGGTCACCGTAAGGAGGCTGTGCTTTATCCTAAGAGCAATGGAGAACCATGGAAGGTTCCTCGTGGGGAAGTAATAAAAGGATTTATATAATAAAGTGTTCCCGCAGCTGCTGTGTGGAGGACAGATGAGTAAGCTGGAGGCCACAGACAGGGAGGAAGCTACAGAACCAACTCAGGTAGGAAATGGGGTGTAGAGAAGTCTATCTCCAGGCCCATGGGTGAGCACTGTTATTTACAAATGGGAAAATGACAGAGGGGGAGTGACAAAGCCACTCAAACCATGCTCAGAACAAGTGGAAGAGCTGGCGAACAGCTCAGAGAGTGTGACCTGCAGCTCACATGCAAAACTACAACCTTGAACGTGCCTCCAGAGGGGGGAGGAGGAGAGAAGACCTGGGATGGGCTCGAGGACTGACTTGGAGGGTGATGAAGAGGGAGGTGGTCAGAACCAAAAAGGGAGAGCAGCACCAGAAGAGGGGGCCTCTTGGGGACAGGAGGGTGCAGGGTCAGCCCCCTCACCCATCCTTCTGGTCTGGTTTCTCCTGCAGGCCGGACAGCAGGCGGATAAGGCAGTCCTCATACTTGTCCAGGGAGCCTGAGGCACCCGCGGCCAGATAGGCGTTGTACTCCTGGTAGAGCCAGGCGAAGGCCAGGTCCAGGCGGGCCCGCACATCCTCCAGGATGAAGGACAGGACCTCTGCCTTCAGGCCCGAGTTGAACTGTGTCACCAGGCTGGCCAGGATCTTTATGCGGACCTGGTGGGAGGGTGAGCCAGCACGTCAGTGTAGGGTGGGCAATCCAGGGACTCCGCATTGGTGCCCTGCGACTCCTCCCACCCAGGCACAGGAGCTCTCAGAGCAGACACGGAGTGAAGTGAGGAAGGCCAGCCGAGGACCCTTATGCCCAGGAAGGTCCCGTTTGTGTGGCGGGGGGTGGGGGTGCCAGGGTGGGGATCGATCATCACCGGATAAAAACGAGTTTCTAGGAGCAGCACCCATGTACTTAGGTGCACAGAAAAAAATCCTCAAAGATTCCCCTCATTTGTGCCTTTGTCACCTTTGGAGAGGGGGATGGGGTGCAGGTGATGGCCACGGAAGAGAGTACTGGATCTGGATCCCCCAGAAATATTTTTCAGCTCAGGGAGTATGTTTCTATACTACTAGCTAATCAAAAATTAACTTCACAGAATGGGGAAAAAGTCACTTTTCCCCATTCTTTGAAGGTAACAGTGCCAGCAAGTAGCAGAATCAGGAGTGAGAACCAGGTATATTTTGAAAGCTAAATAGTAACAGTAAGAACGTTAACAACCGTGAAGAACCAAGACCACAAGAGCAGCCCTCACTTGCTTAGGCCTCCCGGCACCCGCCCCGTGCACCTGAGTGCCTGTGTGCATGGCACGTTTCCTCCTTGTCACCCGGGAGGAGCTGCTGCTGCGTCTCTGTTTTATGGAGGATGGGAGTGATCTGGAGAAGCGGCTGTGGCAGCAGAGCTGGGGTCCACAGCCAGGGAGGTTTGATGCCGGGGCCAGACTCTGTGCTGGATGTGAGGTAGACGCTTGGGTAGAGGGACTGGAAGGATGGGGTGGGGGGTGGCAGGGGCACACCTGGGCTGCCCCGCTGCAGGCCACAGCCTTCTCAGCCCGCAGGATCCGCTTCACAGCGCCCAGCTTCATGGCTTCCACCTGGGCATCAGTCAGGGGCTTCAGCACGTCGCTGAGACGGAATATCTTCTTGCGCCCACCAGCGCCTGCCAGCCTACGTGGAAGAGCAGTGACAGAGATGCAGTGACCCAGACCGCAGCACAGGCCTGTCCGGCGACTCTCCCAACTTCAAAGACTAGCTAGGCCACAGAGGCGGCCTCCATCCCCCGCTGCCTCTCCAACTCCTCTGTGGCTCTGAGGCACGGTGGGGCGGTGGGTGAGAGGAAGGAAAAGGATGCTATTGTGGTTTGGCAGAGGGTGTCTTAAGAAAGGCTTCTGTAAGTGGGGATCTGAATGGAGGCAGGGACAAGATATACAAATGTCTGGAGGACCAGCTCTCCAGGCAAAGGCCCTTAGGTGGGAACCTGCTTGTGGGCGCGACTGGAGGAGGGTAAGGGTAGCAGAGAGCTCGGAGGGTAGCAGATCCTGCTCAGCTGTGTTAGTAAAACTTGGGGCCGGGCGCGGTGGCTCACGCCTGGAATCCCAGCACTTTGGGAGGCTGAGGCGGGCAGATCACGAGGTCAGATCAAGACCATCCTGGCTAACATGGTGAAACCCCGTCTCTATTAAAGATACAAAAAATTAGCTGGCGTAGTGGCGGACACCTGTAGTCCCAGCTACTCGGGAGGCTGAGGCAGGAGAATGGTGTGAACCCAGGAGGCAGAGCTTGCA
>NW_012119599.1:1610355-1610899 GCF_000951035.1 Colobus angolensis palliatus | reverse complement strand
GCTGAGAATCTGACCCTCAGGGCAGGGCTCCTGTCTTGCCTTAGCACCCAGAAGAGGACTCACCGGGGCTGAGTGACAGGGATAATGGGCTCTGGCCTCCTCTTGGCCTGTGGTGCCTCTTCCTCCAGAGGGGACATGGAACTCAGGGAGCCCACCACCGAGATGGCTTGGCCCTGGGCTGACAGGCGCCGCTTGATCAGGACACTCTCCGTCTTCACCACCTTCTCCTCCTTGGGCTCCTCCTTGCACTGTTTGGTCTGCTCTACACCTGAGGGGGAGGCAGCAAACGGACACCCAGTGTTTGAGACCCACCTGCTCCAACCCGAAGACCTCCTATGTGCCCGGCTCTGTTCTGAGCCTTGTACACACAAGACCTTGTTTAAATCCACACAACACTGTCCTGGAGTGGGTGCCCTTTTCATCCCCACTTTTCAGTACAACTGAGGCTCAAACTAGAAATGCCACTAATTGCTGGGGGGAGCAGCAAATGCTACAGACTCTTTGGAAACATGAGCAGTTTTTGTTTTAAGACTGGGTGACAGGC
>NW_012119599.1:1606404-1608140 GCF_000951035.1 Colobus angolensis palliatus | reverse complement strand
AGGCCGAGGTAGGAGAAATCACTTGAACCCAGGAGGCAGAGGTTGCAGTGAGCCAAGATCACGCCATTGCACTCCAACCTTGGCGACAGAGCGAGACTCCGTCTCAAAAAACAAACAAACAAACCCAAAAAAACTAGCCAGGTGTGGTGGTGGGCACCTGCAGTCCCAGCTACTTAGGAGGATGAGGCAGGAGAATCGTTTGAACCTGGGAGGTGGAGGTCGCAGTAGTAAGCTGAGACTGCGCCACCGCACTCCAGCCTGGGCGACAGAGGGAGACTCTGTCTCAAAGGAAAAAAAAAAAAAAGAAAATAAATATTATATATAATTACCTTTGAACTATGTGTATAAGAAACATAAATGAATTTCATGTTTAGACTTGGGTCTCATCCCTAAGATACTTCATCATGTACATGCAAATATTCCAAATGCAAAGGTCTGAAATCTGAAACACTTCCGGCCCCAAGCATTTTCAATAAGGGATATTTAACCTGTGTCTTGATCTGGGTGATGGTTACACTGGTGTGTTCACTCTGTGAAAATTCACTAAGGTCTATAGTTAAGAGTTCTGCATTTTACTTATGTGTATTATACCTTAATAGTACTGTTAAAACGGGGTAAAACTATGAAACTCGGAGAGGTTAACTAACTTGACCAAAGTCATACAGGTATTAAGTGGATGAGATCTGATTCAACTCAAACCTCAAACCCAGGTCTGTTGGATTTCAAAGCCCAGGACTTAAAAACACTGAGCTATCTATCTGTGGTACCTGTCATTATCTACACCTTAGCTCCCACATGATTTTCATCTGCACCACAAGGAGGTGCTCTTCCAGTAAGGAGAACCCAGAAGCCACAAGTGCCAACCCCTGGCCCAGGTTAGGGCCAGGATACACTCACCTGGTCCTAGTCCGGCAGCTGTCATCTGTGTGGCCATGAGCCGAGCCAGGTGCTTGATCTGGGCTTCTGTGCCTGCTGACTCCACAGGGGTGTAGATGGCCTGGAAGGAGGCTGGCATGGCCTCGGGCAGGTACACCATGCTGATGAGGACCTGTGGGATGCCCAGGAAGAGAGCCTCTCCTTAATCATTAACTCAACAAGCATTCTTTCCATGGCCATGCCAATACTGGGGAAACAGCAGTGCCTAAAACTGACTTGGGCCTGCTCTCCAGGAGCTCAGCCTCTTGAGGAAGTCACAGAGAAAATAAATAACGATACAGTGTAGTGCTTGAGAGAGGAACGTGAAGGGTACTGTGAGCCACAGCAGGAGCCAGGCAAGGCAAGGGCTCCCTGGGCAAGAGAACTGAAGGAGGGCAAGAGTCAGCCTAATACAGGACAAGGTTTTACGGTGGGAGGGATGTGTATTCCCCATAGAGAAACACCATGGGAGAAGGCTAAGAAGCAGCAGAGCTGGCACCCTGTCCAAAGAACAAAAGAGGCCAGGTGCAGTGGGTCATACCTGCAATCCCAGCACTTTGAGAGGCTAAGGCAGGTAGATCACTTGAGGTCAGGAGTCCAAGAACAGCCTGGCCAACATGGTGACACCCTGACTCCACTAAAAATACAAAAATTAGCCAGGCGCAGTGGCACGTGCCTGTAATCCCAGCTACTCAGGAGGCTAGGGCAGGATAATTGCTTGAACCCGGGTGACAGTGGTTGCAGTGAGCCAAGATAGCACCACTGCACTCCAGCCTGAGTGACAGAGCAAGACTGCGTCGGAAGGAAGGAAGGAAGGAAGG
>NW_012119599.1:1603452-1604708 GCF_000951035.1 Colobus angolensis palliatus | reverse complement strand
AAAAAAAAAAAAAAAAGACAAAAGGTAGAACAAATTAACAGAAGCCAGATCAAAGATGGTTGACTAAGGCAAGTGGAACTTAAATTTTACTTGAAGGAAGTTGGAGCCAGGTAGCAAGTGAGGGTTGGGCTTCAGGCGAAAAGGGTGGGCCTGGCCCAGGTCAAGTGCTGCAGGGGTGGAAAAGAGGGCAAGGATTAGGGAGAGAAGGAAAAGAGGTTCACTCCCAGTTTCTGGTTTGGGAACTAGGTGGGGCCTGCAGAGGAGCGTGGGGAGAAAGTGGAAAAGTGTAGATCTGTCGTGTGAGTCTGAAGTGCTCCTGGGACATCCCAGTGGAGGACGATCAGAAGCGGGCTGCATAACCAGGCCTGAGGCTCACTGATGTAGTTTTGGGTATTTGTTCCTTCCCAAATCTCATGTTGAATTGCAATCCCCGATGCTGGAGGTGGGGCCTGGTCGGGGGTGTTTGGATCGTAGGGGGGATCCCTCATGGCTTGGTGCTGTCTTCGGGACAGCAAGTTCTCACAAGATCTGATCATTTAAAAGTGTGTGGCACCTCCCTGCCCCAAAACACTCCCTCTCACTTGCTCCTGCTCTGCCACGTGAGATGCCTGCTCCCCCTTCACCTTTCACTATGATTGGAAGCTTCCTGAAATTTCCCCAGAAGCGAAGCAGATGCCAGCACCACGCTTCCTGTACAGCCTGCAGAACTGTAAACCAATTAAACCCCTTTCCTTCATAAATTAGGAGGGTACTCTGGAGGTGGACAGTGTGAAGTGGAGGCAGGAGAAAGACCGAGGAGAGCCTTCCTTCCTGCCCCGGGGGAAAACAACTCCCCACCCATCCTCACCAGATTGGCCACATTATCAGGCGTCAGCAGAGGCTGCAGGAACTCAGCTGTGATGTCCGTGTCTGACTGGCTGGAGATCTGGGCTGAGGCCTTCGAGGTCCCTGATGGGCCTGGTTCCAAGTCCTTGTCCTCATCGTCCTCCCCCAGGTTGGGCTCTGGGATAAGGGAAAAGAACAAGATGCTGGCTATAGAGAGAGCAGCAGGCCCTCCATCCTCCCGGGGCGCCCAGGAAGTCCCTGCCTCTACTCAGCCTCAGCAAACAGCGGATGAAGATCCAGGCTGCAGCTCTGCCTCTGGCACCAAAGCACTGTATGACTCTGGGCAACTATCCGACTCATTCTGGGCCTCAGTTCTCCTGATCTGGGAAATGGGAGTAAGCCACACCCCTGCAGCTTATCATGCTGAGCTC
>NW_012119599.1:1599626-1601797 GCF_000951035.1 Colobus angolensis palliatus | reverse complement strand
ACTAGAGAAAGCTGGTTGATACTGTCTTAACCAAGTGTTCACAGTTAACATCTCCAACAATGGGACACCATGTGCCTCCTGATCCCATGTACTGAGACAACCAGGGGATCATTTCTGTAGCGTTCCTGCCAAAAATGCCTAACCTGACTCCAATCACAAGGCAAGAGCAAACCCAAATGAAGGGCATTCCACCAAACAACTGTCCTGGACTCTTAACAGTGTCAATGTCACGAGACACAAAGGAAGGCTGAGGAACTGATTCAGGACATGCCAACTGAATGCAATGTGTGGTCCACGCCTCGTAAGAGTACACAGTTTTTAGTACTATTTTTATAACTTGTCTGTAAATTCAAAATTATTTCAAAATAAAAAGCTTAAAGAAACAGAAAGAGGCTGGGCGTGGTGGCTCACTTCTATAATCCCAGCACTCTGGGAGGCTGAGGGGGGTGGGTTGCTTGAGGTCAGGAGTTCGAGACTAGCCTGGCCAACATGGTGAAACTCCGTCTGTACTAAAAATGTAAAAAAATTACTGGAACATGATGATGCACGCCTGTAGTCCCAACTACTCGGGAGGCAGAGGAGGGAGAATCTCTTAAACTTGGGAGGCAGAGGTTGCAGTGAGCCAAGATCAAGATCAGGCCACTGCACTCCAGCCTTTTTGACAGAACGAGACTGTCTCAAAAAAAAAAGGAAACAAAGATACAGTTGGTGGGTAAAATATAACTTTAAATACACAAACCCTGGTCGGGGATAGTGGCTCACACCTGTAATCTCAGCATTTTGGGAAGCCAAGGCAGGCAGATCACTTGAGGTCAGGAGTTCAAGACCAGCCTGGCCAACACAATGAAACCCTGGCTCAACTAAAAATACAAAATTAGCTGGGTATGGTGGTGCATGCCTGTAATCCCATCTACTTGGGAGGCTGAGGCAGGAGAATTGCCTGAACCTGGGAGGCAGAGGTTGCAGTAAGCCAAGATCGCACTGTTGTACTCCAGCCTGGGTAACAAGAGTAAAACTCCATCTCCAAAAAAAAAAAAAGAAACAAATACAAAAATTAGCCGGGCATGGTGGTACACACCTGTAGTCCCAATTACTCAAGAAGCTGAGGCATGAGAAACGCTTGAACCCGGGAGGCGGAGGCTGCGGTGAGCCCAGATTGCGCCACTACACTCCAGCCTGGGCAACACAACAAGACGGTCTCCAAAAAAAAAGGATGAGGTAGATTTCTATGTGTAGATGTAGAAAGAACTCCGAGATTAAAGTAAATGAAACTAAATGAAAACAACTCAAGGTACCAAATACACTGCTACTTAGTATACTTACTTATGAAAAAATATAGTAAGATCCCTACTTCACTCTTTAAATAAATTTTTTTTTTTTTTTTTTGGAGACAGAGTCTTGCTCTGTCACCCAGAAGGGAGTGCAATGGTGCAGTCCTGGCTCACCACAACCTCTGCCTCCCGGTTCAAGCAATTCTCCTGCCTCAGCCTCCCGAGTAGCAGCGACTACAGGCACGCACCACCATGCCCGGCTAATTTTTGTATTTTTAGTAGAGACAGGGTTTCACCACGTTAGACAGGCCTATTTCGAGCTCCTGACCTCAGGTGATCTGCTGGACTCAGCCTCCTGAAGTGCTGGGATTACAGGTGTGACCCACTGTGCCTGGCAATTCCTCCCCCCCTTTTTTTTTTGAGATGGAGTTTCACTCTTGTCACCCAGGCTGGAGTGCAATGGCACGATCTCAGCTTACTGCAACTTCTGCCTCCCAGGTTCAAGTGATTCTCCTGCCTCAGCCTCTGGAGTAGCTGGGATTAC
The DNA here is from genome assembly GCF_000951035.1 of Colobus angolensis palliatus. NCBI lineage: Eukaryota > Metazoa > Chordata > Mammalia > Primates > Cercopithecidae > Colobus > Colobus angolensis. Next base: position 1,599,982 of record NW_012119599.1, on the reverse strand, counting down.
AGGCATGCACCACCACACCCAGCTAATTTTTGTATTATTAGTAGAGACAGGGTTTTCCATGTTGGCCTTCAGGTGACTCATATGCCTTGGCCTCCCAAAGTGCTCGGATTACAGGCACGAGCCACTGTGCCCAGCCTAATTCCTTATTTATTTATGTATTTATTTATTTATTATTTTTTTTTTTGAGAGGGAGTCTCGCTCTGTTGCCCAGCCTGGAGTACAGTGGTACAATCTCGGCTCACTGCAAGCTCCACCTCCTGGGTTCATGCCGTTCTCCTGCCTCAGCCTCCCGAGCAGCTGGGACTAGAGGTACCCACCACCACGCCCGGCTAATTTTTTGCATTTTTAGTAGAGAT
>NW_012119599.1:1596424-1598332 GCF_000951035.1 Colobus angolensis palliatus | reverse complement strand
ATCTCAGCCTGAGGTGTGCCCAGGTCCACCAGCAGGGTGGTGATCTGGGCCTGGAACTCCAAGGAGGCCGGGTGCTTCAGCACACTCAACAGGTGCAGCTTCAGATTCTTCCGCACGCTGCTCACCTGCGATTTGGCCAGCGTCGGGGGCAGGTTGGCTGTGAAGAAAGCGGCAGGAGCTGTGTCTTGTGGACAGATCTCATGGCATGCTGCCAGTCCTAATTCTCAACCCCAAACTTGGGCAGTGGTCTTGCAGGCATCTACTAGAAAAGCTCCTTCACCCTCAGATCTAATGTGTGGCTTTCTGCCTTACAAGCTGATGCTTAAAACCCTGGGGGTCTCTATCAGTATCAATCTTAAAGAGAAAAACTCACCCTCTCTTTTAGTAAACACATACAGTTTCGTCTTCCTCCATCTCTGGTCTGGAAATTCACGTATGCTTCACTTGGGGAGGGTTATAATCACCACTTTCACCTCCAGAAACTCCCAACCGAACTGCTGCAACAGCTCACTGCTGGTCTCCCTGCTACTAGGACGACTTTCTAATAGTCACCCTGATAAGTGAAGCTCCCCTGTTCCACAGGGAAAAAGGATGCCTGTAATTCTGCCTGCCTAGCATCCACTGCCCCTTCCTCAGCCAACAACACTCTCATTCTCCCTTGAGGGAAACCCCCCTTCTCCAGTCTCCTTCCGAGTGGGCATGAGACCTGCGGCCAGTGAGAACACTACATTCCCTCGGCCACTGTTATTGGCTCAGAGATTGGTTCATAATCTCTGCTCAGCCAATCAGAAACAATGACCATCAGCCCTTGGACTTCTGCTGGAATGGTTGGGAAGGAGACACTCTCTTTCCCATGGTGTTGCTAAGTGAACGGAATGGGAGCCATGAACTATGGGGGGCCATCTTTGCTACCCTAAGGAAACGACCAGAGAGTGAAACTAAAATGGAGAAACAAAGAGCCGAGAGATGGAGACGTAGATCCACGACCTGTACACATTCGTGTCCCAACCCCAGACTTCTCGGTTTTCATTTGTGCACAAAACAGAGAAAATAATATGAGTCTCTGTGTACCCATCACCATTTCGCTAATCTTGGAACATCTATCCTCCCTTTTAGTGGCAGGGGAGGACTGGAATATTTGAAAATATTTCACAGACATCATGTCATTTCACCCCCACATGCCTCAATATTAAAACCAGTTTTTGTTGCATGCCAAAAGATTCCTGTCTAATCTGGAGAATCTCAGGCCTGCCAGATGGATGACTAGCACTCAGGGTCCACCACCAAGCTACATTTCTTCAAGAATGAGCAGGCTGAGGTCAGGTGCAGTGGCTCACGCCTGTAATCCCAGCACTTTGGGAAGTCGAGGCAGGTGAATCATGAGGTCAAGAGATCGAGACCACTCTGGCCAAAATGGTGAAACCCCATCTCTACTAAAAGTAAAAAAAATCAGCTGGGTGTGGTGGTGCATCCTATAATCCCAGCTACTCGGGAGGCTGAGGCAGGAGAATCGCCGGAACCCAGAAGGCGGAGGTTGCAGTGAGCCAAGATTGCTCCCCTGCACCCTAGCCTGGTGACAGAGTGAGACTCTGTCTCAAAAAAAAAAAAAAAACACAGAAAGAGTGGACTGGCCAGTGAAGAGAAGGCAGGGGGAGGGTGTTGACCTACCATGCAGAGTTTCATAGGCCTGGATCACCTCAGACATGAACATGGGTCTCTGGCGGGCGATATTGGCGAGGGAGCCCAGCGCTGTGGTCAGATTGATGGAAGAGATGGCAGGGTGCACCATGAACTTAAGCAGCTGCTCCAAAGCTGCCTTGCCCTCTTCCCATAGTACGTCTAAGAGACAGAGAGGAGAACCAGTCAGTGGGATACTTCTTCCCAGGCCTCTGGAGACAGCAGCTTTTG